>NC_087230.1:9526696-9842546 GCF_034640455.1 Diachasmimorpha longicaudata
CACTATGGAAATGAGAAGTGAAACCGGAAACCTCAATCCAAAACAAATTGTTAATTTATTCACAGAAAATTACTATATACATTTATTTAAAAAATTCAATAGTCCATTTAGTTTGATATCAAAATCAAGCATCGCGATGCAGACTAAAAACGTTTTTACATTTCTCGCTGAAAGTTCCAACTAATATCTAATTCAAATCCAAAGCTTCAATTTCTTGGACGACTGTTGGACATTAAACGACGCACGTACGTTAATCCGCGGATATTCTCTTCGTTCCGATTACCCGCAGGCGGCAGTGATACCGTGTATATTCATGATGCGTCGTAAAGATAATCAACCAAATGAATTTTTCAATCATTAAAAAAACCTCTTGAATCGTGCTGAAACGGAACGAAATGATTCCATTGGCTTCTCGGGCAACTACGCTGGATCATCCATTGGTCAATGATCTTCCCCCCTCTCCCTGATCTGCGCAAGGTGGAACACTTCAATGACTCAAAAACTCTCGATGAAAATCCGCGTAATAAACACACTTATATGTTTCCGCACTCCGTAGCCAGTATTCGGAAATACGAGAAGGGATAGACATACGATTTTCCATTCTCATCGATTTACGATCTAATCTTCGGTTCCATTTTTCTCATTAACGGTACCCTAAGTGCCGGACTCGCGAGTTGGTATCATTTATAGGAAGAAAAATTACCAAACAAGACCACTTTGTAATTAATATGCGTAAAAAGATATATTATGTATTACATAAGAGAACATATTCGAATATTTGCGACCAAAAATGACATAGTTATTAGCATATATATTTTATCCGCGAGGGCGTTGAGTCAAGGGCACCCCAGAAATCGAGATTTCCTGAGTTGATTAACTTGTTAACGAAGCCTAGTCATCCCTAAATGAACTAATGCTCCAACGACATAATTATCGCCCAGAACCATCGACTTGATGCCCATTAAACAAGTTACGACTTCAACGACATCAATTGATCCTAAGGGATTAGCTTCTATTTTCCAAACCTCATAAGCACTAAAACTCACAGTTGTCTCTTCGCGTGCCGGGCGTTATTTTTCAAAAAAAAAAAAAAGGAAAAATAGCATGAGAGCCATCCTCGAGGCGACATTCCTTGCCCCTTAACGATCGTCAACTGCGAACGCGCACCACCGCTCGTTAAAATTAATTGATATAGGAAGTGTCGAGTGGACGAGCACCATGGAATAGCACCGTGAAGGAATATGCAATGGCGCTATGAAAAAGTGAGGATGAATTTTCCAACGAGCTTTATTCATATGCTAAACATTGTTGCAGGAAAATTCATATGTTTGAATTTTTTTTTTCTTTTTTTTTTCCGCTTCATTTTGCATCGAAGGGTTAGCGCGTCATTGTGAGGATGATTTTTCGCGCGGGTTATTGTGATTTTGTTAATGTGCAAACGTCACCTGTTGCCAACAGGTGCACAGCGCCAGAAGAAAATCACGCAGCCTACGCACGAGAAAATAGGATGAGACTGCCAGAGAAAAATAAGCGGCATTAGAATGAAAATTGTCGTGTCTTTGGTGGCACCATGCCATCCAACTCATTTGTTATATCAATGGGATCGTCCGTAATGAGATGTAAATACCCGAATAATTTGTACTCTGGATGATCACTTGAATATCGGCAATTTCATGGATAATCAAGCCATCGTAACTGTAATTTTTGACCTCATTAAATTGAATTTCAATCCCCAAACGAAATAGGAATTATAATATTCCTGTGATTTTAACTGACACTTCTGTGCTATTGAACTATTTCATCGAAAAATTTAAATAACCTGCTGACCACCATTTATCTTCCCCCTCAATTTGTCCGTTTCCCTCCCCGACTTCCTAAAAGAACGGACAAATGAGTATCCCTGTGAGTCCATAAGGACCACTCGTTAAATCCCGTTGCTCAAACGATACTCGGATTCATCCACTGGGCGTCGTCTCGGGGAAGTGGAAAAAGTCGGCTCGTGCCGCCACGCATCGACGATCCCACCGTACAACAACAAGGGTAAAACTTGGTGCTACATACAGCCCTACAAAATCAATGCCAAACTGACTATATAATGACAAAGTGAAGAGAGGATAAAGAAGGCGATTGCATGTGGTCCGTTTTAACGCACGAACGTGAATCGAATTCCCGTTCCACTCTTATTACGAGTAGTATGAGCAACCTCTGATTGTGCAATATGGACACACCCGGGATTTCCTCGTACGCCCTCAGGAGATAGCACAGTATCACTGTTATAAAAAAATACTAAATTTCATGATCTCCACTAGTTATTCGTGAATTGATGGAATGCAGTAATTATTTTGCAAGTGGACACTTATAAAATTAAGGACAGGGTGCATAACATGTTTGAAGAGGAAGAAATTTATCTTAAAACAGTTCTAAATTGTGAACTGTGTACTTGAAATGGTCAGAATATTTTTTTTCATGGTTTAAAACACCTACTGATGCCTTTTCAAAGTCCAAATTTATCATTCCCCATAAATCACGACTTGATGAGACAAATTTATGGCGATCCATCCTGTTTGTTTCGTGTTTTGGATTTCAAGCTTTTAATGCGCAGAGCTCGTTTACGAATTAATAAAAAATACGAGTGATTAACACCATTGATAGGGCAACAGAGACTCTAAAGATTTATGGGAAATGGCTTTGATATTGGCAGGGGAATTTGGCTCATGGCTTGTCATTTTTTTCAGAATGCTGAGGGAAAAATGTCACTGTGGCTTCTGGTTATTTTGGGCGCCCTATGGTTTCTGTGCGGAGCAGCGCAGGAGGTTTCTGTTGTGAGACACGTCGATGGGGATATTTTCATGGTTGAAGGTGAGCCCATAATTATTTGTGAATAGTTTTTTCCTACCGACAAAGTTCGGGAAAATTTCGGAGCTGACGCCTGAAATCGCTGAATCTTTTGAGGACATACTAGAGTAATTGTGCCGTTTCGACTGTGAGACCACCATCTAGGTATTCCCCTGATGGGCTCAATACTCAACCAGTTTTTCTAGATTTTCCTGCTCATAATTCAATACCATCATAAACCACAAACATGGATCGATGTATTTCATTATGAATAGCTGTTAAAACCGGTAGAATCTCATTTAACTCTATAATTTATATATTAGGAGACTGACGGTGACGTTTTCCCGCACCTACATCACAAAAAGGATAACCTTAAGAACTCGGTAATCGCCTTTGTTTCGCGTCGGTATAGCCATTTTCACTAATAAATTATAAATGTTCTAAAATGGAAGACTTCTCGTGGGAACTATTAGAACAATCTTGCATAAGAGCGCACCATAGGACAACAGAGTATTAAAAAATATTTAGTTTTCATAAAATGGATATTAAATCCAATTAAGAAAAAAATCCACAAAACAAATTTGCACCGAAAAAATTGAGATTGAAGTTGTCAAGTCTTTATTGCTCTACTTACCCTAAAACTTTGCAGAAAGCCATCCTCTCAGCTCCATAATCTTGATGAAGTCATTTTGAAACATTTGTTATCTCCTCAGGGTCCTGTGAAAACGCCTGCGTCCAACTCAGCGGGGGAACAGCCTCACCTTACACCCGTCAATTATCCGTGGGATTGAGCAGTATCAACGCCACGTGCATCTGTCAATGCAAATCCACTAGCCCAATTTTTCGGGAAGACCTCAACATTTGCGTGAGCGATATTCACGGTGAGTAACACGCAATGCTTCGTTCAGCTAAACCTGGTTAACTCGTTTACATCCCCAGGGTGTCAACCTATCTGATTGAAGAGCGATTATATTTATTGGAGAAGTCAGGCAATTTTTATCAAAGAAACGTCGTGTCATTATGCAGCAAACATTTAGACTGCTCTGCGGGGAATAATGTTTCCACAATTTAAACATATTCATTAGTATCCAAATTTTAAGCGTGAGAGAAATTTCAACGATTCCTCCAACACGCGAAGTTAATGTAACCCAAATCCGGTTATTCGGGATGGTATACCTCTTTTTTCCATGTTCTCCGGTCTCCTTTTTTTATTATTTTTCGTTGCCCTTACCCTTGTGCGGGCTTTGATCAGGGAACAACGAGAATATGATGATGGAACGAAATTTATTGAATAATAATTTCTGGTCACGCGCGATATTTCGGGGGGAGTACATACGCCGAGATAATTACGTGTGTAAACATAAGAATTTCATCGGCTCAAGTGTGTTATTAATGGGAAATCGATCAATAATATCAACAGCTAAGAGTGAAGAATAATATTCACATTAGTCATCGGGAGGGTTCGCTGAATTATCATACTGGATTCATTAAAATTCACACCAACAGCCGATGGAAAAGATGGACAAATTTTCAATTTGAGAAACTCAATGGCTCTCAATTGCCCATCAGGGATATGAAAGAGAGATTCGATACTTTCTGAAAAATCGTCGCCATCAGTCTACACTTTCACCGACCAATGTCGCTTTATTTCGTCGTTTGAAAACTTTCAACGCCTCATTTATTGGATTAATTTCCTTTCTTAATTTCATTTTAATAGGAAATCGTCGTATTCCTCTTCTTCGCTTCTCTTGTGTTTCATAATTTTTTTTGTATTTTCCGAACATAAATTTCTTGGGGAACAAAAAATTAATTTCTTTTTTATCCTCGACATATTAAACTGATTGATGAGCGCAATAGAACCTCCAGAAAATGACTAGGATTTTTTTCACTGTATCCATTAATTGCACATCCTCAAATTAGTTTACGATAGAAGGACAGCTTAGGATTTTATCCTTCTGCATGCAGAAAATTACCGCTACCTGAGTAATTGAGTAATTAACGCTGCCCACCTAATTGAGTGTGGCAGAATCAGACCTCTACCCCGGAAAAGTCTGCTACATGTGGAGAAAACTACTCGTCACAGTAATCCGTCATAAAGGAGGGCGCGATTATAAGTCATCTGAGTGCGAACCTAATTCATTTGAATGTATATACCTGAAGACCTTATTAGAATGATCATTCTATCAAAATCAAGATCACCACAGAAAATCAGAAGAATGACGCATAAGCGTACATGGTTGTGGGTCATGCGAGACCAATAAATAAGACGACTTCGTCATCCTGCGAATCATCAGTCACTGCCGGCAATAAAGCTCCAAGTACAACTGTGTATCCTGATGGCCGCGTGCGGAAGCCGAATGAAATTAACATGACCCTCCCAGGGGCGTCCAGGTCATCTTTCTTACGATGATCAACCATAAATATTTTTTGACAAATGAATAGACAATTCAAAATCAAATTTCCAAAGATTCAAAGAAGAGATGCGCTAAGAGAAGTACAAATTAAAAAAAAAATATGTCTCTATCTCCATTTAAACACTGAGAGCTTTAAATTTTTTTGTTGAATGTAGAATTGACTAAAACCGAATAGAAAAGTCAATGGGAATTCAATGGAATTTTTTCCGAATTTTCTAAATTAATCTCTTGTAAAATTCCCATAAATCAGTTCAATTCGGAGTTTTGGAATTCTTGTCCTTACGTTAAAGCGTTAAAAGCCTCCTTGGAACACGCCGGTGCCGATTGAAATTTGCGTGTGGTCCGCCTTTTCCAAAACCGCGTATCCTCCAACGTTCAGTCTGAACAATAAATTATCGTTATTCTCCCTCCCTATCGCGAAACAAATTTGTATTTTAAAAAATCGACAATAAGTATCAAATTATCAGGTTCGGAGAGTATATTTGAACGTTGAAACACGCTTACTTTGCCACCCTTGCCTTGACTTCAAATGAATTCCCCATCTCAATAGCCATTATCAATGCAATTTCGAGGAGGCGCCTGAAACCTTTCGTCTCATCGTGATAATGTTAAAACCGTTTTCGATAGCCAGATGGGTAAATGGTGAGATGTAAGTCAATTAAAATATCAGAAAAGATTATTGACAAGATTATGTTTCTCGGCTGAATGGCTGGAAAAAAAAATCAACGAAACATTACACATGTTTAATTTACTGATCCAATTATCCAACTCTTGTAGCTTTTCAAGGACCAAAAAGTACCGCAACGCGAACAGGTGTCTCGACGGGTCACCGTCACCACTGAATCTGGCGACCCGGTGTGGCAGTGGCCCCGTTGATTTCCGTTGAATTAATGGCACCCACTTTATCAGAAAAGTGGTTCCTCTCACTTCTCGCCAAAACCAGACATCTTCCGTCCCCTAACCCCACATAATTTCTCGTTTCATTTATCAGTTAGGGGCCTGAAATCCTGCGACCCAAGTCTACGGTGCCAAAGTTCAGGAGAACATGATTTTTCCAGACGTAGAAACATTTAATAAATTAAAGAAAATTATAGGAAAAAAAGGCACCTGGAGGAACGGGAAAAGTCACAGGCGCGTAAATCATGGGTTGTCCTATGGTCTTGTGCTTTCCCGAGACTTCACCAACGGCCTTGGATAAGATTAACGATTCACGTTGAGTTACATTCATCTGCCCGCTATCGCCTATAGCAAATAACAATAAACGGTGATTTTCGAACCATAAATTCACTCCACTCCATTATTCTTTTGCACGTGCCTGGTTTAGTACCTAATTGTCAAGGATATAAACGAAGTATCCAGAAGACGCTGAGAGAAACTATTGTTCAACAAGCATGTATTGAATTTTATCAAGACAGAGGGGACTTGAAAATGACTAAAAACCAGAGATATTCGTTCTCTAGTGGCAGACTTTTTTCCTTCACTTCCAAATCATTTTAGTGCAGAAGTAGATCTATTGATTTTAGACCCCGTGTCGTCAGTATAAACAAATTGCTCTGTTGTTTGGGCTAAATATAAAATTATTGACGGAGAACTTGGATATACTCTGATATGAGGGAAACCCGAACAATTTAGAATTCCGTACACGAGTAACTCTTCATCAATAACCCGAGCCAATAGTTCTCCCTCTCTGCCGCATTCCAAACAATCTCGGAAACTCGCAGAAGGACATATCTCCACAGATTCCATCAATTTTTTTTCCCAATCACCAAATGAATTACAGCTAAGCCCCATTGTTCTTGTATTCAAGTCAAACTGACTTTGGTATCTCGTCCCTTGATTTACCGCTAGATTAGATAAGCAAAGTCACACTGCGTTGATTGCTGATTATTCACGAGTCATTGTTTCATTTATTTTTTTTTTTACCAGAGTGCAGTGTCGCTGGATTTCTCGGTAGTTCTGGAGCCATTGAGAAAGTGCCGTATGTTTTCCTACCGCAATGTGGGCAGATTGTTTATCCCCAGGCGGAGATACTCTTTGAAGGTGCGTTGTAAATTTAATCATCTACAATTTTACACTCAAAGTGATTATTGTTCAGGTGTAAAAACACCAGTTTGCGGAATTGTGGGGGCCCAGCAGCTGGGGAAGCCGGGCTGGTCGGAATTGAGGAATCTCTCGAGTCCGGAGCCACCTTTTAGACTATTTCGCGATGAGGGGAGAGCATTTCTCAGGTGGACTGGTGAGGCTGGTCTCAGGGAGGCTGCTGAGGGGAAAGTTGTGGTTACCAGACTCACTTGCCGAGATGCAGATCCCAATGCTAGTTATCCGGGAGTTTTTACGCCGTGTGTGGCATTTAGAATTGCTGGCTCACCGTCAAAGAGCGGTAAGGAATTTTCCTTCATTAATTTATTTTAATTTCAATCATTTCGCGAGTGTTCTTGAATTTGGTAAATTCACGAACGAGTAAGTCAACGAACCCTTTTTCGGTCACAAAAATTGAAGGAAAAAAATTTCCCTTCGACGAGTATCTCCGTTATTTATCTCCTCGGTTGTTATTCGTTCTTTAACAAAATTTCCAACGAATCAACGGTCATCCTCAGGCGATAAATAAAAATCATTTAACAACCATCAATTTCCCTGCGAGTTTTTATTCAATTTCGTAAATTTTATAATGCTACCTAACCAACCGTCGAATTATGATAGTGATTAAACTCCCATTCATTATCTATAATTTATTTTCTCGCTCATCTCCGTAGTTATCAGGGAGGTTTCGTTCGCGTCGTCGACTCAAGGTCCCGGAGGTCTCTCGAGCTTCGAGTACACGGCCATCGGAATATCGTCAGTCCTCCTGGCGTTGATCTACGTCGTCAGTGTGTCTCTGTACCTGCACAGTCAGAAATCTCGTCGGAAGAAACTCCAGGATCCCGAGGCGACCATCGCCGCACCTCGAGAGGGTACAGTATTAGTGAAGAATAATCCCCTGTTGGCGTCCAGACACTTTGAGAGTGACTCAAATAGTCTCAGAAGTGAGAGTGACCATGGGGAGGACTTAAGCCCAAGTGACACCGACCCGGGTGGTGAAAAAGTCACGGCCGCTGTTATCCACCCGCCGACGTTCATGGAGCAGACAGATGGTCCCTTTGGTTCTCCTATCATTGGTGAGCGGATTCCTGATGAGGATGTCAGGATTGTGGAGACTTTCGAGGGGACGCATGCAGTGGACAGTTCAATGCTGCCAGGAGTGCAGCGACGAAAACTGTATTTCAATCCTGCCTACTTCGAGAGACAATTTCTCCTGGTGAGTTATTCGGTCGCTCTAGGTTTTTAACTATTTTTATTTCAGTTTGAAAAATTAAATTAATGACTTTTCCCAGGCGCCGCCCCCGGCAGCCATAGAATTCCTCCTGAAGATCCGCGAGGTGATCTCCATTGCAAAGCACAAAATGTCCGCTAAGCGTTTCGTCCCGTCTCTCTCGGGAATTCCCGAGGAGGAATCCACGTCCGGACGGTGCAGTTCTTCCGAGAACAAGCGGGCGGGATCAGTCCAGGAATCTGTAGCTCGTTCCAGAAAGTCCCAGAGATGCACAGGTTGCCCTGGCTGCGCTGACTCCCGTCCGAATCCCCCCATCCTTCCCGACAATTCGCGACCAATGCCTGGTGAGAGTAGAGTGAGAGCATGGTTAGCCGACGTCAAACCCCCGGAACGTCGATGGAGGGACCTGGAAGACCATCGGAAGAACTTCCAAGAGAATGTGCGGACGTTTGCCAGAAGTCTTGAGCACCTGCGTGATCCCAGAAACGATTTCTTGAAAGCTGAACCTAAAAACACCACTACCACGTCACTCGCCACCTGGAAGGACAACCCGCCGATGCTTCGGACCTTCCAGCACATTGCGAGGAGTGAAATCATGGGTGATGATGATCAGCACAGCATTTCCAGACGATCGACAAAGTCAATGTTCGAGAACACCAACTACGATCGTTTCTGTCGAACTAGAAGACGTCAGCTCGAGCTGTCAAGCGGCCCGGAGGACTTCCTCAACGCTAAAGTACGAAAAGCCATCGAGAACTCCTTCATAAAGCAAATGGAAGAGAATGCAGCCCTTGAGAACCAAATGCAGGAGAACGAGAGACGCCAGAACGAGCAGCGTTTCTCCCCTGACGGTAGCTCCGAAAAGACAAACAAGGAGTCCCTTAAATCTTCTAAAACCGTTAAGAAATCACCCGAAAGTACAATTAGACGGAAGAAATCACAAGCCCCTCCGATTCCCACGAAAGACCTTCCGGACATGATACCGGAACTTCCAGAATCAAAATTCCCAGTCAAAACAATCATGGACGCAGTGATAAAGGAAATGGTAGTTGTGAAAGCATTGGAACATCACCATAGATTAACTGAGTATGAAGTAGACAGCTTGGAGAGGACCAATCGCCGTAAACGAGAGAAGAAGCCCATACCCAAAGATAAAGAATCACCATCATCCACACTTACCCCCAAGACAAGTAACGAAATAAAGGAATCGGAAGGAGCGGAGAATGAGGCAAAGAAAATTGAAACAAATGACGAAGTGCTCAGGCGAAATTATTACAATACTCTACCGGAATTGATTTCCCAACGGCCCGAGGGCTATTCATTGGTCAGTGAAGTTTATGTTAATGATGGTTATGCCAGCCCAGCAAACAGTGATGATACAAGTCCGGAAATTAGTTATGAGCCGGAAAATCCTGGACACTTGACGATAAAGGTACAAGACTCACCGGACAATTATGTTAAACAAGATGAGTCCGAGTATGAACCAGACACACTCGACAGAAAACCAATGAAATTGAAAATCAATGGAGATGTTATTTACGAGAAAGGACCGACGAATGAGTCGTTTGTTGATTCTTTGGAGAGACCTGCACAGATTTTACTGAAGAGTAAGGGAAGTTTTAGGGATGACACACAGTCGAATAGTCCCGATGGCTCCTTGTCGAAGGGCTATGGAAGTCTTCGGGAGATTTACGAAGCCAAACTCCACGCAAATGCTGTTGACTCATCGATAATGAGTAGTTATAGCTCCCTCAATGACAAATTCGAGGAGAATGGCACCTGGAAATCGTCCAAGTACCTCACACCTGATCAGAGACAGGCGAGGAGACAGAGGAAACAAAACCAGCCGGATGTTGTACCACTTCCACCGACTCAGGGGATATATGAACATTCGAAGCCTCCGAGGAGAACTGACCAGTCAAAAAACGAGTGGGACAGGAGCTCAGCTGAAGCAGGCGGCCCTACGGCCGGCCGACGCCCTCCTGTCCGTGTTAAACATCTCGTAGGGATTAAGACACTGGACAGAAAATTCTTACCAGGCAGTAAGGAAACCCTTGGACGCCTTCCTGAACACTCCATGAAAAGATTCAGGAACGTCCAGAATGGAAAAATTGAAGACAGTGGATATCTTTCCAGCACGGACAGCAATGAGTCTCAGAAGCAGACAGTAAAATACGACTTTGGGAGTGTCTCGGAGACTGATGAGACTGAATCTATTTGCGATGGCGCCAGTGAGAGCGGGGCAGAGAGTGTAGGAACGGATAGTGTCTTCTTTGGGAATTTTAGGAGACTTTCCCATGGGGAGAGCTTCAGCAAGAGCATGGACTCCGGGGTGGATATTGGAGTGAGGTGCAATGGGTTCAGGTCTCTCGGAGTTGAAAGACAACCGAGTTTCAATACCAGTGATAGTGAGAATGAGAGTTTTGTTACGGTTCTGCCGCATGGGAGCAGTAGGAGAAATAGTTTAGTGCTCTAAGGTAAGCTCAAATGAAACGGCGGATTTTGTAGAAAAAATGGTAGTTGTGACAGTTGTCGACAGATTCCTCAGATTTATTACGTAGTTTTTCATACATCACTGATGATGCAATAGGTACCTTAAGGATGTTTAGCCATTTTCAGTAAATCCTGCTTTTTATATTTTTCTAGACAGCAAACAAGTTCGTTGATCGGGTTTAGTAATAAAATTTATAATTCTCCACCGAATTTCATGAGAAATCGGTCGAAGTTTTCTACTCGTCAACTTTTCAATGTGAATATTTATTTTGGAATCTATGGTTAATCTATTTAAGTTGTAACGCATTAGCTAATGCTTATTCATCGCGAATATTAGCGGCCGGTGGTGCAATACTAGATGTAGGATTATCTGTTCAGTTAGAGTGATTCTCATTGCCCGACACGACTCTAGTCTCTTGAACTTTCTCATGAAGAGTAATTAACAAGTTCCGTAAATTATGGTTTACGCATAATAAGTCGTGCAAGTTTAGAATTAATTTGATGAGCTATTTTAGAAAAAAAAACTAGATCACAACGATATCTTGCCAAAAAGGTATTATTTTTGTACAGTGAATATTCATATTTCTTTTTTGGTGATTCTCCGTTGAAATATTTTTTAGTGAAGTGACATAAATAAGAAATGGAAGTGCTACTACTAGGGAGATGCGTAGCCCGATCTCGCATGGTAGAACCGAATAACCCCGCGTCTATATTTTTTAATATAGCAGTAGAGACTATTATTTATATATCATTCTTATTAGCAATGTAATAGGTTTTAATATTTTTTTAGTCTGTTATGTTTAATTTCATTATTAACACTCAGCGCACGCTTGCAAGTACCTGCCAAATGTAAACGAACATAATTTTTTTATAATTTTTCGTACATTTTTGTTCGTAGTTCTATTGAAGTACTTATGATGATTATGTAGTTTATTATTTATTATGCCCTTAAAATTTATGTTTCTTACATTCTATTTTATTTAAATCAAGTTATCATTTTGATTTTTAATTTATTGGAACTTAGGATTGAGAAATAATCAAATTTATTGTAAATTTTTCTCCTAATGTTCCGGGAATTTTGGTGAAGGTGGAATTGTAGATTGTAAATGTTCTATAACGTGAAATAAAATAAATTTATTTACCTTTGTAGATTGTTTTGTTGCACGTCGTGACTTTAATTAAAAATCCCAATGTAAGATCGAGTTTCTGACGTTTAAATTTGCTACCCGGAGGTGACATCATTCTGACGTCATACATGTACCATTCTCGCGATTGGCGGCCGCAGCCAATGCTTCTTCCTGATAGTCTCTATCTATAGGGCGGTATTTCAAGAGAGGTTATGATCTTGTAAATAAACCACACCGCTAACCCTATTATAAAAACAATAAATTAAGAATAAGGAATAGTCAATGAATGACAATGTTGGGATCAATCAGGACGTGTTCCCGAGCAGTATCAAAGAATGGAAAGAAACCACCTCCCTTACGAGAAATAAGTAAACCACGGAAAAACGAGGGTATACCCATGCCAAGTAAGTAAAACCCATTGATTAAAAACCACCGGGAGCTTACTAATTAGACATGAATTCATTTCTCTGCTGTTACCTTGATTCTATCTGGTTTTCAAATTTATTGTCATCGACTGGAGCTCAAGGAAACCTTGTAAAGAACATTTTTAATGCAACTCAACGTGGCAGTGTCAAAATAAAAAGGGAAAAATGGATTGAGGAACGATTTAAAGTTGAAAAAACAAATTAAGTTCATTGTCATTAATATACGAATAGTATTTCAGTATCCAGTGGCAAGACCAGACGATCGTCGAGTCTACGTTTGGGGGTTGGCCGACCATGGAGGCCTTGGAACCCTGGGAAAACTTAGAGGATCGTCGGACAAGTTTAGCTACCTCGCGAAACCCAGTCGATTAACCTTCGGCGAGTTCCACAAGATCGTCGACATCACTTGCGGCTATGGATTTACAGCGTTTGGAGTAGCTAACGATAACCAGAGCATTGTGTATGGGAACGGAATAAACACAGATTCACAATTGGGATTTGCTCCTAAGGATGAGAGGCACTACAAGGACCATATCATTACAGTACCAAGGCCTATTCCCCTGCCCCTGAAGAATAAGGATACAAAGGTGCTGGGAATGTCGGCTGGGAGAGCCCATCTTCTGGTCCTAACTAATGAGGGAGTGTATACACTGGGGAACAATGGGTATGGACAGTGCGGAAGGCCTATTATAGAGCATGAGGATTATTGCCAGAGCAAAGTTGTGCATCATATCCCTACCATCAAGGGATCGAAAATTGTTGGAGTCACTGCTGGTCAGGACCATAGGTAGGTCTCAAATATAAAGTGAACAGTAAGAATTAATGATTCAGCAATTCAATGAATCATTATGAAGGGCAGTGTAAGAGGTAGAAAGTGGCTTTCATTGATTTTCTTTCAGTGTACTCCTGACAGAGAAAGGAGAAGTATATACTTTTGGCTGGGGTGCAGATGGGCAAACTGGTCTAGCTCATTATCAAAATGAATGGCAACCAAGTTTAGTCAAGGGCGATCTAGCTGGTGAACGAATAACCAAAGTGGCGTGTACTGCTGACTGCGTTCTGGCTCTCAGTGGTATGTGATTATTACTATAGGAACGATTGATGACTGAAAGGCAAATCGGTCATTTCACATCTCACAGGGGGAATCAATTATTTTCATTTACTCCAATTGTTGTTGTCAATTGTTCTATCTCTCTAGACAAAGGCAAAGTATTTGGCTGGGGAAATTCTGAATACGGCCAACTTCCCATAGACGGTGACATAACACAGATAAATATTGCCACGGAATTATCTGACTGTGTTACACTGGGACATATTGTCGATATTGCTGTCGGAGGGAGTTTTTGTATGATATTAACGAGTACGTATTTGCCCTCGTCGAGACAACCAGTTCATAAAAATCGACTCTGACGTTATTCAATTTCTAATCCTTCCAAAGGTACTGGAGATGTCTACGTCTGGGGATTCGGTCTTTTAGGGTTTGGCCCCGAGGTGAGAAAAATTAAGACACCAACTGTCATTCCAAACACGTTATTCGGAAGGAACGTATATCAGAAAGATGTCAAGGTAATTATAAGTCGATTCTTCAAACCATGAAGAGCATTTCAGGACAAAGGACTCCGGACCTACAGGAGTTAGAGATAATTCGCGAGATTTCCTTTCGTATGGCTACCAGATAAATACCGAATATTATGGTCTTGATTGTAGGTGACACAAATTTATGCTGGCATGAGTCACTTAGGCGCAGTAACGAATTTAGGAGACCTCTACATGTGGGGAAAGAATAAATATGGCCACCTGGGCTTAGGCCATACAAATGATCAATTTTTTCCTCTGAAGGTAATCTACAGAAAAATCATTCTTTTAATTCAGTCCGGAAATAAATTCATACCAACTTTCAGGTGGCAGTGGGAGCCTATGTATCCAAGGTTGCCTGTGGGGTTGACCACACGGTGGCCCTCTGCAAACCCTTCGTCTGAGATTCTTTCTAATGAATAATTATTGATCAATAAAATTGTCCATATAAATATTAATTATAAGTGCTTAACCATAAGGTACAAAATAAATGGAACAGATAAATATTTTCCCCTTCCGTATCGAAGGATGACGTCTGAACTCCGAATTTACTATCCTTATCTTATCATCACTGGCACACGCAAAGTTATCTCACTCCATCGTTGATTCACCTAGTACTCAATGTAAGGTGAACAGACCAGTGTAGTGTACCTACCATGAGATCGTTCAAATTAACATCTTGAAAATGAAATTCCTCTCGTTCGTCGCTATCAGCGCTCTACTAATTGTTATTCACCCAGTTAATTCCCAAACGCGAATCCCTTCGTATCTGCAAGAATGTTACGAGGAGAAGACGTTCCGTGGACCTCACCTCCCGCTAAATCTACAAACATTTATCGATATCATAAGAAAAGCTGAAAAATATTCCGATGGGTCCATAGACTTGAGAATTTTCACTTCATCTCTTCTCCATCGATTCAAATTCGATGGAATTGAATGGCATAAGGATCTCAAATTTGAGGAGGGAATTTTGCCCTTCGGTGGAACCGGTCCTCAGAGAACGAAAAATCAAATTATCGAGGAGTTAGTTCCAGGAAATTATAAACAGTTCCCGGATAAAACTTTAACGAAACTGGAACGTTGTGCTCTTCATCGCGCCCTTTCTAACACTATTTCCGAGCATGAGGATTCATCCAGTGATAAATTCTGTATGGAACGGCCAACGGAAAAAATAGCTGGTAATATTGCGTTTTATTATGAAAATAAATCGTGCCCATAGTCGAAGATGGTAAATAATGTTTATAGAAAATATGGTGCCCGCGGGGATGAGGAATTGTCCTCTGGAATTCGGTGTCATCCTGACGCCGTACGGAACCGTAGCTCCAGGAGCTTTGATCGCAGGCATTGCTGCTGCCCTCCAACCCCAAACGGTTGCCGTCAAGTTGCTCTTGAATATTCCTGATCAAAATAATTACAATGATTACGAGGTCGACATTATGATCCCCAAGAGTGAAATGACACCCTTCAGATCTATGTGGCTCAATTCTATTCTCGCATCTGATACCAAGCTGGATAATGTTTGGGCCTCAACTGTTGCTGGTAACTACCAGTGAATTAAGACGTTTCACGATTTCAACATAACATGAACATTTACGAATTAGGTAACTATTTATGATCTTGCTTAGGCGATTTAGCAGAAATGGCAGTCCATCAAGGACCATCGATGGGCAATCGAATGCTACTTGGAGCCACTGGATTCTGGAACAGTTCCATAAGACCTCAGATATTTTACCTACTTGGAAAAGATGGAAGTTTTGATGCTACGAGAGCAGAAATCGTCGGAGCTGTCGATGGTAAATTGACTAATGCAAAAATATGGAAATTTCTATGGAAAATTTACCATTCTAATCTAATGATATCATCTAGGCTTTATAATCGCCAAATATCTGAAACAGTGGACCTCAAACTTTACCACCCTTCGGCTCAGTGAGCTCTTGAGCATGTACTATTCCTCGAAAGGTGTAAGTTTCGACTCGTCAGTGAAAGCCTGCAACCGGGGTAAATCCTTCTGGTATATGGCGTCAATGACAACCCTAGAACAACAGGTTTTTGCAACTTCCCAGATTTTAGCTTATCGCTGCAGTGCTGTCCACATGACGGACGAGGTATTGAAGAAAATGGTCCACTATTCAGTGACTAAATTTTCAGATTACGTAAATAATCACTTATTCCCCGAGCTTCACTGCATTAAGGAAAAACGTTATCCCACAGTTGAAGTCTTAGTGACTTTGGATGGGGCTTGGTCGCACGAGTACACAACGGATTTTCTAGCGTACGAAAACTTTCCCAAATTGTTTTTTTTTAAGTACCTTTTCCAAGTATATGAGTACCATATCCTTTCAGCGTTTTACTAGAAGATCTGAATGTCTCTCCCTTCGGCTCGAGTATTGGACTCATCAACGGAACAACTGGTGAATGGCTTTTAAACGTCACACAAAGTTTTTCCACAGCGCATTCAAGAATTTTGAATCAAATTTCATCGGAAAAATTAAATCTCGTGAAAATTTTTGAGGCTGCATCTAATTACTACACGAATAAATGGAATGAGCTTCATAAAAATCACACAATCGGAGGATTGGGTCAAGCAATCGTGATGCTAGCCCCTCTGATTCAACTGTCTGAATCTGACGTCCAAAAATCACTCAATTCTTTAAAGAGAATGAGGACTCGCCACCCAGATATCCACATAATTTATTACACAACGCCAGAGAAGGCAGAACAGCTGCGACCACTTTTAACATCCTCAAATGACTACTTACTATCGACTTTGAGGATCAGTGACATCAATGATTACCTCCTGGAGCTTCCAAGGAGCATCAGGCCCAGACCATGCAATCCAAACGTGACATTAGGGATCAGGGATCAAGTGGAGGGCTACGTTTATCCTCAGGAAGTGATTACTTATCGAGTGGATCCTCTCTGGCGAGCCAACACCAAGAGAGTCACTGTAAAAATGATAGGAGTGGGATATGGTTCATTGGAGATTTGCATGTGGAATCAAATGGAGAATAGTATTAAGAGAGAATTATTATTCTGTAGAGAATTGTCAGGAAATGATGAAACGGAATTAACAGATTTTTATACGTGCAAAAAAGATAATTGTCCAGCTATTTTTTACAAAGTTCGAGGACTCTCATCGACGTATAAATGCACCGGTAAATAACAATTAAAAATGAATAGATATCAGAGGAAAAATTACAATGTGAAATTAATATTTTTCTTTGTAGAAATCGACTGTAGAACTCCCGAGGACATCAGGTATGTACTGCGAATGGAAAATCTTCAGTGCTCCACAGCCAAAAAATTCACCCCTTCTCTGATAGTCTCACTATTATTACTGTTTTGTACTTCAATAAAATATACTCCTAAACTATAATGATAAAATGATCCGCGTTTCAATTCAAAAATTTATTTAATTATCAAAGACCTCAAAAATTGTGAAAATAATCTTACATTACTGCTCACCCACTTCGAATCTTAAAATGCTGTAACGAGTACTCGTAAACGAGTTTGATAAGGTACTGGAAGTTGCTAGACACTGCGAGAGGTCCCAGCTCAGATTCCAGAAGTAAATCATCGATTGGTGGAAGACATTCTTCAAGAGGATCTCCCATAGTATGATTAAGATCCATGAGCTTGAAGAAAAGTGTCTTTTGAATCTGCACCTCTGGGTTTGTGGTAACAGCATCCCACTTATCCCTCCTAGCAGCTCTCGCCCAGATCCTGAGTTTCAGCGTCTTCTTATCATCAGCATCAGGAACGGAATTCAACAAATCCAACGCCTTTTTGAAGTCAAACTCCCCAGCAAGAGCGTTCTCCTCACAGGTATAAAAATTGATAAGCTCAACAGGTTTCAGTACCCTCAATTTATCGGTATCATAGCCATAAGTTTCCAACACATCATTCGGCAGCTCCTCCTGGTAGGCAATGAGCTCCAACTCACTATTGATTCTCTCAAGGGCATCGGCTATCTCCCCCTCAGGTTCATCCGAGCACAACAGTGCCAATTTGCTCAACGAGAGCTTCGTCTTTTTCCTCTTCACAAGCTCTAGCTCCTCATTAGCCAGAACACTTAAAGTGTGGGCAGCCTGTCTGTACTCTCCAGTCAAAGACTCCTGAACCCACGACAGCTCAGGATGCTCAGACAGCTTCTCAGTGAGCTCTCCAGCACCTCCACGCCTGCACCTCTCCACCAGCTGCCCCTGTCTTCCATCCTTGACGTACCACGAGAAGAGAAAGCCCACGAAATCTTGATCAGCGAATCTTTCCGAATAGCTATCGAGACGGCTCTTGTTGTCAGTCAGCTCGCAGATCTGCACCAGTGAGGCAAAATCAAAGTACTTTTCAGCCAACATAGCAGCATTTTCATACTGCTCATTCTTAATCAAGGGTTGAATTAAATTAGCCCTCTCAGTTTCATACTGCTTCAGGAGAATGTCAAACTTCTCGGTTCCTCTGATACTCTCCAGATGGCACTTCCTGCCGTCGAGGATAAGGTCAATCAGCCCAACGACCTGATCATAAAGCTCGTTCATGACGGCTGAATCATTTGTCCCAGTCACTCCATGTTTCAGTGTCAAGTTCTCCATCGTGTAGAGACATGTCCTTAATTCATTTTTCCCAGTGGCTGCAGTCCAGGGTAGATACTCTGTCACAGCATTACAGGATCTTGAAGGAACGAACCGGTCGGCATTATTCTGCCTGTACTTGATGACCTCCCTCAAGACTCCAAGAAGGATCGAATTGATACGCAAGATATAGTGAGAGACCTGTTGAATCGGTTTATCAGATTGAGTGACGTCACACGCAGAAGCCACCAAGGCTGGGAGTACCAGGTGAACTGTGCTAACTTCCCTGTAGAACACATCCTTGGCGCTCAACTCAGGTGATAAAAAGCTCTCTGGATTCAACGTCTCCTCGATGATCGAATCTAAAATATCAGAAAACTGGTTCTGAAGATTGTAGATCGCCAGTGCAGCTACGATTTTCTCAGCATATTCCCCCAGTACATGAGAAGTGGACATGATAATGCCCCTGTAAGTGACAGCACAAAACCTGTTCCATAAATTGTAGTCCTTTAAAAATGCAACGAACAGATCCACAGCCTTGTGCTTCCCATCAAGCTGATGAGGAATTTGCATCGAGGAAACTGCTGCCATGGTTATGGATGTGTCCATGTGATTCGACCAGCGAGGATCGTTAGCTGGAAAGTCATCGATAAGTCTCTTCCCCACATCAAGAACCAAGGTATCCAGCATTGCATCGATATCCATGACTGGTTCCTCTTGATAAGGGAACAACTCCGCGAGAATCTGCTCGCACTCCTGTCTATTCTGTCGACAACTGAACATGAAAGCTGCGATGAGCTGGTGTACTCCATTGGAGCTGAGGTACATTTCTCTCAACTTATCATTTGACACAGTGGTATTGAAACTGTCGACCACACTCGAGTTCAAAGTATAATCAACGCTGGTGTTCGCATCAGCAAAACTAGAATTGAAGTCTTGAACAGCGAAATCAGGTCGTGTAATGGTGACGAGGCCAGAGTTTCTGGTGAAGAGGATAGGAGCCCCGGAACAGAGAGAACCTCCAAGAATTTTATCCTCTGTACTTTTGACCAGATCTATTTTATCTTGTTCATGTTCATTGGTGGTATTGACGACCAAAACAGTATAGGAATTATAAACAATAGCCTCCCAGCCTGACAGAATGAATCGAAAGGAGGATATGGCAGTCTCAGTGTCATCCTGGTGCCTTAAAGGTCCCACCTTCAGCTGCAGAAACCACTTGAACGAATTCGTGAGACTGGTGCCATTCAAGGGGAGAAGTCCTAGAGCAAAATGAATTCTGGAAGGTGAAGTGTCTGATGAATTAGCCGCTACAAGAAGAACAATTCCTTCATCGCACGTCTGCATGTCGATGAGCCAGGTCTCCATGTTCTCAGGAGTCAGGTGTCTTAAATTCCAAATGTGTTTCTGGAACTCCTGCGAAACAATGTGTCCAACATCCTCATCGAACTCCATCTTCTCTTGTTCTCCTAACGGAAAGGACCAGTACTGTAAGGAGGACCCAGCCAGGATGAGAACTCTGGAACGATCCCCCAGGCTCGTGCAGGTGACTTTGGCTAGTTTTGTTTCCATAACTGATTGGGATTGTGGCATTGCACCAAAGATCAGGGAAGACATTCGGCGCCCTATGCCTCCTAGCCATCCTTGGGAGGTCCTGAGGACTCTGCAAGTGATTGTATTGCGCGCATTTGTGAACTGGGGCTGCAGGAGAGCGACTGTACAGGTGGTGGTGGCCAGAATGCAACCGTGACTGGGGATGTGGGTTAGACAATCGACTTCTTGACCTGCTAGTTCTGCTGATGTCTCCACTGAGGATTCCTCGTGAGCTACGCTGCTCCAGTAACGGACTATCCCTTCAGGTGATACAGCCATACAACTGGGAACCTGGTGACCAGGGGGAAGCCAGACTGCTATGCATTCTGCTTTATGTGCGAGGTCACTCTGAGGCAGCTGGAGCTCTCGACATTGAGACTTAAAGGTGGGTCGTTGCTTTGGGTCCAGCGTCGTCTTGCATTGCCAGACGAGGAGACGTCTCCCACAGACCAACCAAGCCCAACCATTCTGGGAAACACTGACACTCACGGCTGTATTTCTCTCGACAAAGGTTAGGGCTTCTGTTACCAGAACTGGGAGGGATGAACCAAAACTCTCGACTATATGACTTGCTGAGCGACAGATCACTTGGACTGATTGTGTTGAACGACCTGATAGGCTCACTCCACTGCAAAGAATTGTTCTGACGTCAAGAAATTGTCAATGGCTATAAAAAAAGACATGCAGCTTCCTACCCAGCATATTTGCTTCACTTTACCTGCTCTGGCGTCTGGATGATGGCCCCAATGACATACGTTTCCTCGGAGATGTTATGTCTCGTCTCAGGAAACTATCAATACTTGCTCGATCCATTTTGTGTCTTTTGTCTGTGCCTGTTGAGGGAGAGCAGGTACTACAATTTAATCATGCAACAAATTTTCCCCTGGAAAGGACTCAATAGGCCCCCGAGTCGAAAATTCTCTTCAAAATCTTGGGGAAAAAGTTTGAAAGAAAACGAATTTTGAAACTGATAAATGATCAACTCATTTCACTACTTGAGGACGGAATTTATTCAACAATTATACTAAACAATAGTCTTGTGTCACATGTTGACGCATATCTAACCTTCTTTGCTCCAAATCGTGTTACCACAAACTAAGTTCCTTGATTATCACCACAACATTTGCCTCAATGACACTTCGTAATGCTCATTGAAACTCTCACGCGATCTCTTGTAACTACCGCATTGACTTTGTTTAATTTTCCGATTGTTTACAATAATTATGTTCCTATTATTCCAACCGGCAGATGTAAATATTCCAGAAATCGCGCCCAAGATGCGCAGTCCCCCCACGCAGGTCCTAAATGCTCTCACGCCTAACCTAAAAATTCTCTCAACACTTGAATAACAGCAACAACAATTTAGTCCCTCGTTTATCTGATCTAGATGTGCTTAAGTCTTATCTAGAGTCTTATCTCGAAGTGAAACATAAAATACGGAATACAAGGCCCCATAAACAATATATTCTTCACCAAAAATCATTAAAAATACTATAATAGCATTCTGTACGCGATTTTCATGCTCTCCCGACAATTCATTGTCATAAAATTTAAGAACGAATCACCGTTGTTGGACCACAATCATGGAGACGTTCTCAGCGCCTCGATTTGAGACAAAAATCGAGACTTTTGATCCCTGCATAATCACAGCAACGAACCAACGGCAAATAACACCGAATGTCGTGGAACAGGCGATCATTCATATCGAGGATAATCATGGCACTGATGAACAAGGTGATGGACAACATGATGGAGAGTCCCACATTCAAGTATCGGATATTCAGTCCAATATACCGCAGAACATGACGCTAACACCTGTCAGATTACCAGCAATTCTAGATGGTGAATACTTCTCTGTTATTCGTATCGACGATAGTAATGTCACAGTTAGGTGCCTGCAGTGCCAGAAATTGTTGAATGGAAACCTGAAGTCCACGGGGAATTTCTTGAGTCATATCAAAGTATGTGCTGTTTTTATTATTTTTTTTCCATTCAGTTGTGTAAGTTCAATGGCGATGTAAGACGCTTCAAGTCGATTGAACTCTTAGCTATAGTTTCGAGCAATATCTTTCCATGGAAGTGAGATAGCGAAATTTTTGTCAGGAACTTTAGTAATGCTCTCAGTTCGCTCTGCGAAAAAGGTTATGACAAAAATTTTGCCAGCTACTGTAGATTACGAGATATTCATTGACAACTGACCAACAATTAATATCGACTTGAGGATATCCAAGATATCCCAGCTTTTATTCAATCCACCTTGGAGCCTAGGTTTTCGAATACGTGAGAATTATTTCAATATTGACCAGCCTTTGAAAATTACGTAAATGTAAATAATTTTTACCGACCCACTTTTCGTCATAAAAATCATTTGGTCAGAATCGTCGAATCCATCAATAACCTATTAACATACCACGATCTTTATTGAATTCAGAGAGTACATCCAATTCTCATTGAGAAGATCAAAACTAAGTCGCATCAGCGGAAGCCAGCTGTTGCATATATAGATACGACAGCTGAAAAATCACCTGAAGTTACGAAGACCAAGAAGGGATACAGAAAGTGTTACAGAACGGTAGACCACAATGTATTCTTCATTTTTCTATACTAATTATTAATCAATCAAGTATTCAAGTAGTAGAATGACTCGAGCTGGAATGAACCCTGTCAAATAAATTGTACCCACATGAGTTATTCTAGTGCTCTACATTTTGTGAATATTTCGGGAAATATTTCAGCCACCCTTAATGAAACTTTTCTCTCAAAAATATTTACAAAATTATATTCTGATAATTTGATTAATCGTTTTCTCTAGTCCCTCCACTAATTAATCTTTTCGGTCTAAAAGTACTCACAGGACGAGAACCCCAGCAACGTTGAGGATAACTGTGAGCACTCCTCAACGAATTGGTCGGAGACTCCTGCGATCATTAAAAAGAGAAGAACAGATGAGCCAGAGCATCAAGAAACTACTAGACCATCACAAGTCGGCTCATTTGCAATAGAAGACGAATTTGACGCAATTGGACGGAATGTCGCTGCAAAACTACGAAATATGCGCCTAGATCAGAGGATAGTGGCTGAAAAATTACTCAATGACGTCCTCTTTGAAGCACAACTTGGCACTCTCCACCGAGAGGCAGTGCTCCACGTATAAAAGGAGGAAACAAAAACCCTTTGGAGTATTTTAACACCCCTATCACATTTTCTCGACAAAATGGTCTATTGCAGGTAATAAAGTCTCTTTATTTCACACAGTTGTGGCACACGTGATGCTTTGGATGACAATTTTATCCATTTAGAAAAATGGGGGACTGCATTTTGCGAAATGGGCCATTTTGTCGAAAAAATTCGATCAATATTGAAATATGAAATTTTTTTATAACAAAAAAACAGTTTCAGTACAATATTCTCTTTAATTGCTGCGTGAAACCGAGTCTGTGCATGATTAAGATAAGTGTACAAAATACTGTAAATAATAATATGAGTACGAATATTTTTCCTTACAATGAACACAAAGAGAATCATGAACAACGATTGTTTTTCATTTCATGACCACATGAAAAAGTAATTGCTGCCAAGAAAACAAATTTATCTTCAAAGTCTTGTTTTTCTGCTTTTATAGAATAAATATGATTATATATAATTGAGTGACATAATAACCTACCCCTTCGTTCGAGCTTTATCCTTAAAAAAATTGCACGAAAAAATGATAATAATTCTTAGCATTATTCATTAATTACTAAATAATTACCAGACGCGTACGGCCGTAGATATGACTTTCAAGTGTGCATGTGCAATTAGTTTAATGATCAGTCCTTATTCATATTTATTTTAGCTAGTTTTAAATATGCGAAATTTGTGAATCAAGCAGACTCATCAATCGCTCTAAACAAACTTGAGGTTATCAAATTTATCGCTGCCGATTGCATCTTAGGTCCTAAGTTTTACTGAAGGAATTGATTATGCAAGACTTGGGAAGATTTGTAAAGTAAAAAAAATATTTTCGTGAATGATTTTGCATTGAAGTTGTTCATTTCTGGGCAAATAGAATAATTAACGAAAATTCCCATGATTATCAAATTCTTTTAAAAGCCAGTTATTTCAGAGTAAAATGTAAAAACCCCGTGTTTTGGGGGAATTTTATCAGTCACGTGAAAGGTCTCTTCATATTTTTCCCAAAATCCGTTCTGAAAAAATTGCTCAGTTACTTGATAAAGTAATTGAATTACGTCAGTTAGTCAATGGTTGCGAAAGGCAATTGTCGTATGGCGTAATACAATGAGACCTTTTGTATCTGCGACACTTGACTCGGCATTCGCCCTGAACTCCCGTGATGTTGAAAATAAGTCCCTACTTACAAAGAAGTTTTATTCTACTCATCACTAGTTTGTCATTTACTTCACCCTTCGACCAGGAAAGCTCACTTCCGTCCAAAAATTCAGAATTTCGTTTTGAAAAATACATATTCCTCTCCTCGATTCTAAAACCTAACTAGCATATATTCGTCGCTTGCCAGGTTTAAAGAGCACATAATAAACCGACCCAGAAACGATGCAGAGCCCCATAGACCCAAAAATAGCGTAAAACATGTACGAGTACCAGAATCCATCCCAATCGACAAGAACAAACCATGTGGCAGTCATGGCGGTGTTCTGTGCCATGACGAAGGCGCAGTAGAACCACAGCCACCTCTCGGGGTGTTTAAATTTCACCCTGTACTCAATAAGTGTGCAGATGTAGACCAATCCTAGCCAGAGATTCACGAAGAAAGTGGTGACATCGTAGTCCTTGGCGTGAAGGAATAAATAAATAAGCATAACAATGTAGTGAACTCCAATGACACCAGCCAGGGGAATTAGATAGAACTCGTAGAAGATAGCGATGGAGAAGACTCTGGCGACGATGAAGAAGAACCACCAGAGGAAAGCGATAAATGTACCCACAGGATCATCCTCCTCGAGGGCTTTGACTGTATGAATCCTTTTTGGCAGTTTTAATCCTCTCCAGAGACTTGCGGTGGTTGAATCGTTTCTGTCGACCGTCACGATTCGCTCTGTCGATCTATCCGGGGCTTCGACGTTGTTCTCGATGGATTCACGTATCACAGAGTCAGGACGGGGTGGTGCTGGCATTTCTGGAACTGGCAGGGATGGTACGGTTGTGATGCCACGGAGGGGAGCAGGTGGCGGGATCATCTGAGCGTTCTTTGGTGGAAGAGGTGGGGTCAGGGAGATCTGCCGCTCGAGGACGACACGTGGAGCCTCAGTGTCTGGGGGGTGAACCTGAGCCTGAGGAGGAGAGGTCGTCTGGGAGGAGACTATTGAGATCTCCGGCTGGAGGGGCTTCTTTTCGTCGAGATCTCCGAGCTCTTGGGCTCGGTATTTCTTCAGCCACATCGCCCAGGGTAACTTGCGGCCATTTATTCGCTGGCTCTCGAATCTTTGGAATGAGGCTGTTTGCACTGCTAAGACGATTATCGAGACGAAGATACATAGGATGTGAACTGAGACTAGAGAAAATTTTACATTCATATTCAATTTGAATTCATTAGCTATGATAGATTTCTGATAAAAAATCAAGGGGTAGCATTTGATTACCTGACTGATAAGTTCGTTCTGCTGTTCTCTCACTAAATAGCAAGTGAATTTGGAACATAGCCTGAGGGGCAGCTTGGAACCATGCTTGCAGGAAAAAATAAAGTTCTATCGCTGCTGGAGCTGCTGCCACGTTCAGAGATTTTCTCCTCTCTACACCACTTAGGAGAATTGCGTCAACGATTACGACAATTTGACCTGCAAATCTAGAAGGGGAGTGCTAAATTAATACTCATGTTCATCACCTCAAATTGAATCTCGAAACCCTGCGATCCCCAGGAAATTACCTGTACAAAGCAAACAAGGGGAATGCAATCATCTGCACGATTTGGATTCCAAACCATGTGACAACGTTCCAGGACACCTTCTGATCCTCAGTCATCCACCAATCAGGCCTAGACACCGTCAGGATGAAGTAAGCCACAGCAGGAGCATACATCAACCCCAGAGTGCATCCACCCCATATAGGATTGCCCTCCCTGAAGTGTTGAACAGCAACGACTAGATCTGCAGCGAAGTGTACCATGTAGATGCAACAGCTTATCACCACTGGTATCAGGAAAACAAGATAAATCTGCTCCGTTGACTTCAACGGTACTTTCAAACACCTCGTTGGCTTCCTTTCGCAGATGGCCTCCATCGTCATAGCCATTGTGTTTCTCTCCAGGTGTCTAGAATACTTCGCTTCCTTGATTGAAATGTTCTAATGCTGTCCAATCGTCTTATCAAGACACCGTCAATTTCTTATCTCTCATCATCGATTTCTTCCCAACAAAATACACATTTTCTTCATCAATTGTGTTTACTTAATCATTTCTTGGAATCTCTTTATCAGTCTCTCTATGTAATCGCTTAACCCGTTCAGCGTCTTTTTAATTATTTACGTATACTTTCCACTAATTTTCCATTAATCCAAATAATATTCTCCACAATTTAAATTGGTTTACAATTCACTTTTCAGTTATGAAGCTCGTGATAATACTAACAACACAGGGAAACACCTAGGTCTCCATCGAAAATATCAAAGATAAACCTATGATTCACCAGAGGCTTTCCCTCTTCATTCTTTCACCATCAAACCAAAACAATCGAATTACTCATCGGACATTAGCTCATACTCATGATCGAAAAGCCACTGAAGCCAGAGCATTCTACTTTCCCGGTGGTCTGACGCCTGGAGTTTTCGTGTAACTAACTACTGTGTTTAGAAGCACTTCGGAGCACTACTATTCGTGCTGGATAATAACGGTGGCTGAAGAATTGTGCAATCACAGTACATGTAACCTTGAGGGAGACTCAGACACCTGGGAAAGGGTAGGGGAACGCAGGTGAACAGGAGAGGGGATGAGTACTTATGGCTTTCGATGTGTCAGATTGGTGAATCTAGTGATAAGAGTTTTGCTGGGTTGTTGCCCAGCAGATTATGGTGATGACGAGACGCATGTGGGCAAATTCAGGAAATTATTACGTCGGAATGATTCGGCCACTCTCGAGGAAGTTGATGGTGATCGGAGATGGAGATGTAGATTGCTTTTTTTATGTGTGAGTTTTCTTCTGCTCTATTTTTTCGGGGTGATTTGTGTGAGGTCGTTGGGGCGAATGGGGAGGGGAAGGAGATTGAGTGCAGACAAGTGGACATCACTGTGTGGACTGTACATTTAATCGACGCGTTATACTGGTGGGGACATGTTGATCGTCGCCAAGAAAGTATGATTGTGCCTCTGAGTGGTGGGGGACGTGGAGTTCAAGGGAAATTCGAAAGAGTGGGGGTATCGAGCCAACATCATTCTTTCTTGGTAAGGACTATATGATTGTGGGCAGGCACTGTAGGTCCATTGGTGGTGGCAATGGCCGTTCTAGATGTCGCGTATTGATCTCGAAGGTTGAGTTGTTATTTTGGAATAGTCGATTCTTGGGGTAAAAATGGAGGGTCAGATAGCATTGGGGGTTTCGGTGATTTTTGTGATTATTTTCTATGCAAAGATTGGAAGAAGATGTAAATCAATTTCTGTCTGATATATTTTAAAATCCTATTTACAACGATTTCATGATTAAGATACTTGATACTGGTTGGGGAGAGATTCGGGCTCGTCAGCTGGTTGTAGTCCCTCCAAAAATTTCATGTATCTGTTCTCGAAGTCCTCCTCTGTACCTTCCTGGTGCAATTGGTTATCATATTCTGCTCCCACTGCCCAGAGTGTTTCCAAGTCGTAAAGGTTTCTTGCAGGTTTTGAAAATATGTGGAGTGCGATGTTTCCTAAAAATAATTGCAACGAGGGGAATTAATCAATTGAGCTCATAGTAAATGTAGAGAAAACAGTAAACATTCACCTCAATTGGTGAGTGGATGGAAATAAATTACCTAAATCTAGGGCGATCCAATCCTTTGAATTGGCCCCTTCAACTTTTGGAATGATATCACTATCATTCCTTTTTAATTTGTACGCCTTCCTGACAAAGGTCGCAAGAGCACTCATGTGTCTTACAGATCTCCCAGTAACTATCACCAGGTAATTCACGTAGCTCCATTCTTTTGGCACGGTCGCAACAAATATATTTTGAGCTTTGTCCTTCCTCAGTAGATCCACGAGGTCCTCAATCTCAAAAACTCCATCAATACCGCCTGACAAATGAAATTCAAAAATAAAAACCTGAGACAATGTCATTTGGCCATAACCTTTTACAAATATTTGGAACTTATAAAAATAAATCCCCAAATGAAAACAAACTTGTAGTCAACTTTGGAATAAAGTTATTTACGGTTCATATTGAGTCCCTCGTAAGGATCCTGGACATCCTGCATGGCATTGAAGGTTTCAAGGTCGAGCTTCTTCTTCTCCTCATCGACGTCAAAGATCACCGGGGCATCCTGTTCTCGAAAGGGTTTGAAACTCGACCTGACAGCCGGTGAGAGGTTATCCTCTTCTCTCTCAATTTCATTTTCTCCAGATAAATCATTTTTGCTTGGGTTATCACTAGAGTAAGTTCTTCTTGAGATGATCGATGAAATCTCTAGTACCTTACACGTGTATGCATAGGACGATTTGTATAAAAGTCGTCTTGCACCAAAAATATTTCGAGAAATTACGCTACACATTTTTTAAAGCCTGAATGAATAACGTTTGAGCTCGTGCAGACCGTGTGACCAAGCGTGGGTGGAGAGGGAAACTACTATACCCATTGTGGCTTTCCAATACAGAGTACGACTCTGCAATTAGGTATAGGTTAGAACTATACATGTTTGACCTTTAATCACTCGAAATTGGTAGAATGAAATCAACTGTTTTTTTTTATTTTGAAGGCATTTTTTCAGTCTTCAAAATGAATTTTGCTTCATAAAAATCGTATCATTGAGTCAGGAAATATCGATTTGAACTGCTCGTATCAGTGCTCCGAAAAATGAATTTCATGTTTTCAAAAAAATCCTGAAACATTATGTCTTCCCCACTCAAATAATCAACAATCTGCTCCAAGGTAACCAGTCCTCCCACCTTCAAAAAAAAACAATCTAAAGTATTCGCACTGGGGCTCATGCTCATCAGTCGTGTGGAGTTGTCTGTCTTGTTATTATCGTGTCTCTCGCGCAGGCTCAAAAAGTCTATCCCAACGTTTGTGTTTATCAGCTGGTGACGTATTTCACGGTGATCCAAATATTTTTCTCATTATCGAACCAGAACTGACGAGCAGAGAACGAGGGAGTGTTTATGAAGTATGCAATGAGGGGTCAGTGTGTCTCCAAGGGATAAGGAAGCCAGCTCACTCAGAATCTCGAGCAAAGGTAATCTTTTGTCATTTGGCCAATGTCCAAGTCTTAAGAAAAATTTTCTATCTCTTCGGAGAAAAAGTTTGTCCCAACGCGCTCGATTTTTCGATTTTGTGGGGTCTCTGGGGCACGTGGAGAGTCAAGGGCATTGGTATTCTCTACGCAGTTGGCGAACATTAATTTATCAATGCAATTCGTTGAAGAATCAGAACGGATGAGCTGTAAAGACCTTCGAGACTCCCGGGCAATTTTAGGTAATTAGTATTAGCCAGTTGTTACGCCAATTGTTGCGTGACTGTTTTGTGTTGGCATAAGTGATGCTGATTATTGATAAAGGATGCCTTCGAGCAATTTTCCTTCCCTTCGGGATTTTCCATTGATTGTCTCTGTGGGTGGGGCAAAATGGACACTCGCCTGTTTTCAATGTCCACAGTTACTATAAATTGAGCCATTGACAGGCGCCACTCATTACACAGATGAATAATTCATGAAGAATCAATTATCTCGAGTTTCCCTGATTTTTAATTAGTGATTTTAATTATTATTAGACCTTTCAAGTAGACTGTGGCGTCCATTGCTATTTGAGCTTGTGCTCATGATGTTAAAGGATTATGCAAACTCCATAAATCATTGTGTTGTCCAGGTGGTTAATTTCGAATTCCCAACAAAATATGAGCTCCTCAAAAGCTCTTTGAAACTATTTTCTATCCTGAGAGCTACTCACGTGACAGAAATCAATTGTTCATTTTAATTCATTATCAATGAGAGTTGATGGAATGTCCAACGATGAAACAAAGGGGTAATCCTCTTGTTTTCACCTCTTGAAAATGTGATTACTCATTAAAAAAATAACATTATCTTATCGACAACTCCCCAGTACGCCCATGTCTTGCAACTCTATTATTCTGTGCGGATAAACGTAAACAAAGTCTCTCAGGTGTTATTTGTCCTGGAGGGGAGTCTATAAATAGAATAGTTTTTACGATCTATCCATCTCTATCTGGCTCTCTGGAAGGCAAACCTGTTCTGAAACTTGATGCGTTTCCTCCCGGTTTTGCAGGGGCTATTCCCCCCACTGTTGTTAATCAGGTAATTTTTATCTGGCCAGAAATGATTAAAAAATCCTCCGTCACCGCGAATTTGTTCTGATTGCGTTCAATGGAACCGACTCATTGAGACTTCTGATGTCACAATCTATCAATTATGATGAATGAGCGAGATAATAATTAATTTAACTGAGAATGGGTTCACCTACGTCAGAGACAATATTGAACGCATGACATGCAACATTTAAAGTACAAAGTTTCTTCTCTCTTCGCGAAACAACCGTTTTCAATGAAAATTCATTGTCGTTAGTGTCTATTGTTTCTTATTTATCGAATGCAGTCAATCATTTGCATAAATTCCAGCACATGAACGTGAATGAAAGAGTCAAGAGCGAATACGAGGGGATCAAAGAGGTGGATGAGCTCCATTTCTTATCCCAACGGAGATTATGAGCGGACAAATTGCAGCTGGTCCTGTCGAAGGCAGCAAAGCAGTCCTCGAGAGGATTCAGGTGTCTGTAATGATGGGTAATACCAAAGGGAATTCGACACAGGACAAAGCTGATGATATTGAGGTGATTAAAAAATGTCTGTTACAAGAGAATGATTTAAGTGGAGATGTCCACAAAAACGCAAAAACTTGGTATTTTTTTAATTTCAGGAATCAGAGCACCATGAAGTACCAATCTCCAATGTCCAAAGAGTCTATACAAGTCTCTTGGCAGGGGCTATTGCTGGAGCACTGGCGAAGACAGTGATAGCACCCCTAGATCGCACGAAAATAAATTTTCAGATATCTAAAATGACTTATTCCCAGAAAGCAGCCATTGATTTCTTAGTGCAGTCCTATAAGAAGGAAGGATTGATGAGTCTATGGCGAGGTAATAGTGCCACGATGGTGAGGGTTGTGCCTTATTCAGCCATTCAATTTGCGGCCCATGAACAATGGAAGAGGATACTTCGTGTTAATGGACCTGATACGTAAGGCCTTCATTCAATTACAATATTCCCGAAAATTCCTCTATTATTTTACCAACATTCTATTTTTCCCCTGATTTTCCGGTCATGTACTAATGATAAATGACCGCCACCTTATCATTGTGTTCTGTTATTCATTAGAAAACCAATAAATCGACTCGTGGCTGGATCCCTAGCTGGTGTAACCTCTCAAAGTCTCACCTACCCCCTAGACATGGCCAGGGCAAGAATGGCTGTGACCCAGAAGGCCGAGTATTCAACTCTTCGTCAAGTGTTCGTACAAATCTACAGAAACGAGGGAGTACTAGCGTTCTACAGAGGCTTTTTCGCCACAATTCTTGGTGTTATTCCATACGCCGGATGCAGTTTCTTCACTTATGACTCTTTGAAGAACTACTTCAAGGGTAATAATTTTCTTCTTCTCATTCGTAAAACTAATGCCCATATTTTTCGAAATTTGGAAAATTAAATGTATAAAAGATGAATAGCTTTTTCGGAGTGAAAATAATGGTAATGGATTTGTGGAACAATAGATAAAGAAATTCATCCTGGACTGTCAACTGCAACCACGTTGTTCTGTGGAGCAACTGCTGGTGCTGTTGGACAGACTGCCAGCTATCCTCTGGACATTATCAGGAGGCGAATGCAGACGTCAGCTGTTAAAGGGGCTTATTATCATACTAGTTTCTCAACTGCTCTTAAAATTTATCGGTGAGTGTTAACTATTATTTTATTCAATCAACATTGAACTCATTAATTCAGAAAACGAATGGACGCAAGAAATAAAACAAGATATTCTAGTCAATTCATGAATTTATTTTTTATTTTTAGAGAGGAGGGAATCATGGCATTTTATAAAGGCCTCAGTATGAATTGGGTGAAGGGCCCGGTGGCAGTAGGCATTTCCTTTGCTACTCACGACACTATTCGTGATAATCTGAGACTCTACTTGACTGGGTAGAGAGGTCTGGGTTATTCGATTTGTATATAAAAATTGCTTACTTCGAAAAAACGAAAAGAAAGTATAATTTAATCGATATTCGAGTCTAAGGGAGGAGGGAGAAAGGGCTATTATTTTTTTTGGGTTTGTTAAAGAGCCTTGGAAATTGAAGAGTCCTAGACTGCAATGAAGGAGGAACGAAAGTTGGAAAGTTCTTAATGATGCTTAAATTTGTAATATTATTTACATAATCACGTGTGGGGCTGATGCTCCTGGCTTCCTTCAGCTCAAATGGCCTCTTTTTTTACACAAAAATACAACAAACTGGAATTTAGACAATAATGTTTACAATCTCTCATTATGATTTGCTTTAGCAAAATAAATTTGTGGTAAAAAATATCACTTTCTTTTGCAATGTTCCGATGTTTTTGCCTTTTGTGATTTTTTTTTATCAGAATGGTTTGATATTTGTATGGAGTTGAATGATTGTTTACAAGCTTTAATCGATGTGAAGTGAGATTTATATTTTAATCGTGGGTATATGGTGAGGATGATCGAAAGAATAAATGTATATTTTTTAAAAAATTATGATCTTCGATTTATTTAACAGCCCTTCAGTGTTATCCACAAGTTATTCAAGTCATTTTTATAAGTCGACATTTGTTGCACTTATAAAATCAGTGATTAAAATTGGTAGATATTGGTAATCCTTCGTTAATTCCAATTCTGAGTTACTCGTGTTTTTTCATAGGAGAATGAATCAAATGTCATTATTGTAATAAATGTTCTTCTATTTATTCACCAGTCCGTCGATGACATCCATAAATTATCCAATTCAGTTTTTTACAATTCCAAATTTAGTTGTACGTTATAAATGCATTGATTAAAATTCGTCAATCATTCGTCAACATTTTTTCATTCCTCAATTAAAAATTCTGAGTTATTCTAATTTTATTTGGGCTTTGTTTCCTGATCATTAACGTATCTGATGTAAATTTCCTTCTCGTCTTGGTGTGTGGTACTTTCATTGGGATCTAAGAACGAGACACCAATGGCAAGCACTGAGCCATCGTGACTGAAACTGAGGGCAGCCACTCCGGCATTGTACCTGTGAAACTGGCACAGTCTTTTCTTGTTGAACCCATCCCAGATATTGACGTAACCGTCTGAACCACCAGTGGCAAATGTGTTATACGTTGAGTGGAAGCTAATGGCATTCACTGGATAAATACACTCAATGTTATTCTCTTTTATCCTATGACATTTGAAAGCGTATTTTTTCTTTTGGGCCTCCGGGGTGGTGTCCAGGTATTCCACTGCTACCCTACCTTCAATACTACTAAGTACATATCCCTGAAAGCGATAAATGGGTCATAATTATTGAGAGACATTTATTAAGAAACTTGGACGGGCGAATTAAAAAGACAAAAATAATTTTCCCTATTGTCAATGAAAAAGAATATTTTTAATAAAGTCACCTGTTCATTAGGAAAACCCTTAATACATCTAGTCTGATACTTGAGACTGCTCTCCCTCCTCTGGAACATTCCAGACATGTTCCTCAGATCCCAAATGCAGACCTTCCTCTTAGCTGTTCCCACCACAAATTTATCACCACAAACTGACAGTGCTAGAACTACATCCGGCTGGATGTAGGTGCCAACACAAGTCGGTGATCGTGTGTCCCATAACTTTACTGCAGCATCCCAGCCACCAGTCAATATCGCATTTACAGTCGAGCAGTACTCGATTTTACGTATCGCATTGTCGTGAGTTCCCATGATGGTCTGAGTATTTGCATTTATGTCGTACATTTTTAATGTGTTGTCCAGACCACCGCTGTATGCATGGACTGCATCCTGAAACGTTAAGGTCGTTCTAAATGTCCAAAAACTGAAATTCTCCTGGAGTCATGCTCTGCTTTTTTTTCCAAACATATTCGTTATCAGAAAAATATCAGCAAATGCTGAGAGAAAACAATAAAAAATTGTTGATCATCATTACCTGGAAGGCAACATCGAGCACTGGAGACTCGTGATTATACTTCAGTCTCATTGTGTTAGCATGAATATCATACAATCTCACTGAAGAGTCCCAGGAAGACACCAAAAGGAACTGCGTGGAGTTCGGACCGAATTCCACCGCAGATATTGCATCTGTCGGTGGATTTTTTATTTTAAATTCAGTCCTCGACTCCATTTCCACTGAAATTATCATTAAAAAATTAATTCTTCTCTATTAACAAACAAGCGTCGAACAAGCATAACCTCAAAAAACGTCAAAACCAACCGGTAACTGTAATTTTGGTGATATCAAGCTCCACCGATTCCTCCAATTAATCAACAAGTATTTACACAAAATCAGGAATTCCCTGACTCAATCAAAATATCGTTAAAATGTGAAAAAAAGCCTGAGTTCCGGAGAATAATGTTCACTCGAACTTTTTAAACACAACATCCGCCATTTTCAGTCTAGCGATTACGTGCGGCGGGAAAATACAAATCGTTTAACGTTGCAGTAAATGTTTCTGTCTATTTTACCTCACGTGTCCGTCTTGGTCCACTCTCCTCTATGATATATATATTGACCCAATCAACCCCTGAATCGTGCACCGTCCGGCCGTATTCCGGGCCAGAAAATCTTGAATGGTATCCGGCAAGTATGAAAGCCGAAGAGGTCTCACCACCACGGTTCTCAATAATTTCAACAGATGTCTCTTAACAATTATCAGGAGATCATAACCTCCTTGAGTTCCTCAAACAATGAGAATATTTTCTGTACTGTCCATTCCATTCTTGGACTCATTAAATTTGTCCATGAATTCCGTAATTCTCCGGACTTACCTTCGAAATCATCGACTCACCTAATGATTTCCTGTTATTCAACACCGAAGAGTAGAAAAAGAACTGGAATCATCGATGGAAATGCCTCCCTGTAAAAACTCATTCATCTCTCTTGTGAGTACGACCTCCTGACAACTTCTAGTCTCCTGATACAATCCGAGATTTTCAATGCCCAAATCCAAGTCTCAATAAAGGGGTATAAACACGGGAAGGCAAATGGCGGTCCTAGATATCATTATTCTAACGATAAAAAACCATCAAAATTCTCGCATTCCCTCTTTTCCCCAAATTTTATTTTTCACCATTATGAAACGGTCAATCGTCCGTTGCACTTTTGCTTAAATGTCTCCTCCTCGTTTTACCCTCTCCATCACCACCTGTCATGCGGTTTTTGCGCGTGCAGCAAACCACGAAGACTTTTTTCTTTTAATTTATTTTCCAGTCGATACGTTGCCTGTGCAAACGCACCACTGAAAATATCTCCAATGATGAAATTTGCCATCAGACAGGATGAGGACTTGGCTACCCAAGTCATTGTTCTAGTGGGGTTTGGGTGGTGGGTAGAGTAGAATTAAAAAGATGCACGGCGCAACCTCGGGCCCGGTGTTATTTCGCCGACAATCGACCCCTTTGGAGTTCAACGGGCGGCCATATTGCGGTCCAGAAAATACCAGTTTGGATCAGGATAACATGCGACATGTGGAGGCATTGAAGTGCGTGTAGAGCATGACTCCAGGGTTACGTTTTATTTAGAAAACAGTCACTCGTTTTTTATAGATCTTTACGCCTTCGGTAACTCATCCTCTGGGTGGCTTCCTAATTGATGAGAATACTTTGTCTCCTATGACATTTTAATAAATCAATTAATAGAGAGGTTCGAGATAGGGTTTGGAGGGTCATTCAACTGATCAATATAAAAATGCTCTTCAGTGTTCTAACAAATTTATTGATTACACGGAGAGTTTTGCATTCAACTAATTCATTCTAAGGGGCAGTCTGCGCTCTGGCCATAAGCGAGATCTTCTGTGCCTTCTGGATAGAGTCCGGACACCTGCGTCGACGCACCAGACGGCAATCCTGAAAGAATCCCTCATTTCGGGGAAACCCGTGAGATCCATCTGCATAAGTTACCAAACCTGCGCTCAGAAATCAATTGATAACTGGCAAAAAAGTTCCGAAAATTCTATAATTTGTAAATCAGTTGAATGGTTACCGAAGCCCCAGATCCGACCGCCTCGAAATTCTCCCTCAAACTTCATTCCGTCCGATCGCCAGAAGACACCGTGACCGTGGAACCATCCTTGCATGAATTCCCCCTCGAATCTTTATCGAATTATCCCACATAAAATTACACATTTCTTCATCCGTACGGCGAAAATTTTCCGAAAGATCAGGCGAATACAGAACTTACTTGGCACCATCAGGAAATACAATGACCCCCAGACCTGAGCACAGTCCATTGTGGAAGCCTCCATCGTACCTGGTGCCATCAGGAAGCATCAAGGAGCCAGCTCCATGTTTCATTCCCCTTCCATTCCAATCGCCAATATATTTTGTACCATCCTCGTACTTATACGCTCCAGTTTTTGCAACACCTTCAGATATAATTAAATTTTTAACGAAGGAAACAAAGAGAAAATTCAATGCAATCGGTATTTTTCGCGACTAAAAAAACTTTAGGTTCACAAGCAACATTTTTAAATTATGCACTTAAAATTGAAATTCTCTTATGCTTATTCGAATTGATAGACCTTACCATCACCCATTCTGGTTGCCTACTAACCGCATTACCCGTCTCAATGTCCGAAGCAAAAACAAATTCAATTACAGAAAATCAATGCTCTTTATTCAATTAACTCCTGTTATTTTTTGTATGTACATTAATGGAATATTACAACAGCTATTCCTCAAGTTGTACCTCATCTACTCTTGAGGCGGTTCATGCGGTCCTCCAGGTGCCCCTACGAGGAACCACTCGGTCCTTGTCTTCACAGCGACCCTCCGTACCAGTCGCTTCTTGTCGTCAACTGTCTCAGACAATTTGTCAATTACGTCGTTCCTGTACATATTTATAATCATCGTTGGGTAACTGCAGTAGCTGTATAAGCAATTCAAGGCTGCTATCCTTATTTGCATTTTGGGGTGGTTTAATAGCTTTAAACAATTAGATATAAGGCTCTGAATTTGTTCGATGAAGATGTCGTGTTTTGTGTTCAGTAGCTGCTCCAGGGTGGCTAGGCTCGACAGCAGCAGCTGACTGCTCTCCATCGAGAGGGATATGATGAGAGCGGGGACAATCTGTAGAAATAAGCATCGAAATTATTTTTACTTGACCACAAACAGACAATTACACATAATTTAAAGCTTACAAACCTTTGATAAATGCAAGCTCATTAATTCAATCGGAATTTCCTGCACCAGATGGCTCAAAGCGATGAGATAATTTTGCCTAGCAGTCCCCTCAAACGCCTCATTCTGTTGAATGACATTTTGAAAGACCCTCTGCTTGTAAAAAATTTTAACAGTACATCGATTCTCCTCAGTAAGTGTCCTCTCCTCCCTATCAATGAGCACCCTGAACATTTCTCCAGTGAATTCCCCTACGTCCTCATTCTTCAATACATTTATCAAATAATCGAGAAAATCCTGAGACTCCCGACTTCCTCCGAGGATCAGACCTTTCGTCAGCCAGATAAGCATCATGACAGCAGCTCTCTTCTTCCCGTCGCCGTCGTTCCCCTCCAGAATCTGTGTTAAAATCTCCTTGAAGATATTCAAGTGTCTCCCTAACGTCTCTCCCTCCCTAATTTTATTAACTAACGTTGCGACCAATCTGCAAGCTGACAACCTGTACTCCTCGTAAGGACTCTTCAATGAGATCTCGAAGACCTGCTCCAAAAAGTCAATTGGAATGGTTTTAATGACCTCTGGAGCCAGAGGGGTGATGATTCCCTCGAGTAGGACAATATTCTCAGAAATTCGGGACCTCAAAGTACTGAAATGCTTGCCCACAACGACTTCCTGAGCTTCAGGCTTCAACTTCCTCACAATCAAACAACAGATATTCGAAACCAGTCGCATTCTCTCGATATTTCCATCCCCAACAGACTCCACAAGCCTCTCCACGGCTCTGCAATCATGCACCAGGCAATTATGCAGATCGTATTCGCCTTGATCATCCAGCAGCAATCTTTGAAGGCAACTCAGAGCAGCTGAGGATGACTCAAAGTCTCCAGAAACAGCGACTCCTAGGATTGAAGGGAGAATCTCAGGCCCCAAGTCCGGAATTTTGGCAACTGAAGAGACAGCCTCCAGCCTGTTCTCCAGAATCTTCCCTGAGACATTAACATTCACTATCAGACGCTCCTGAAGGAGCATCTGGACCTCCCGACAATGTTTTACCCCGCAAATCGATAGAACCATGCAATAAGCTGCCTTCAAATCCTCTCCCCCCGCATCGATCGTCTCACAGAGTCTCTCATAAAGTACCTGACGATGAGGCTCCGATAATGAAGAGACTTGCGCAGCCAGACCCATCAGAACTTTAGCTTTCAACGCACTCTCCGCCTTATGAAGTTCGTTTAAGTACAAGTTAGGTATATCCGTCCAGGATAATTCAGGCACATCAGATATCTTGAACCCATGGGCACCAGAGATCCTTATGAAGCTGTTCAGGGTTTCCATGAGACCGATTTTATCAGCAGTACTGGTTTTCGCGGAGTATTGCCCCAGAGACAGTGGGATCACAGTCCTCAAGACTTGAATGCAGGGTTCCTTTCCTCCCCTAGCGACAGCCTCCAAGAGCTTTTCAGCTGGCCAGAAGAGACTCAACTGTACATCACAGAAGAAGGACTTGGTGTCCGTCAGGATCTTCCCCACGAACTTCTCGGTAACGATTGGATCCTCTGACAGCACTCTGGATACGTCAGTGATGGCCTGGAGCGCCTTTTCCCTCACGTCCTCATCGATTCCAGGCATCACTTCCCGTCTCAGTGGTATCCACATCTCGTCCAGATGGTTTTTGAGGCCATCAATTCCGAATGTTGAACAGGAAGTGGATAGCAGCGACAGAGAGTCCAACTTTGCTGTTTTTAGGCTAGAACCCAATTTTTCGAGTACCAGGGGAATGCAGAAGTCTGAGAAGGAAGGAATGGCTGACAGACATCTCTCCAGCCCTCTGGCGAAGTCCTCCCTAGTGATCCCCTTTCCCTCTTTTTCTCTGGACGTGAAATCGATTGGGAAATAGCAGGCAATCACCTCGAACATCTCCTCAGTGAGATGTCCGAGGGGGAATTCCTTGATGAATTTTGGGAGAATTTCAAAGAGTAGCAGGAGATTCCGGGGATCACTCTCTCCGTCCATCGAAGATATCACTATGTAGACAAAGTCAGGACCCAGCGCCGTCAGGACATCGATTCTTCTGTCCAAGAGGATCTGGAAGATGTGGTAGATGTTCTTCCGTGTCGCTTGGAGCTCGGACTGGCATCGAACATGCTGGGACAGGTTGTGGACGAGTCTACCAGGAGCGTCCACAGGTAGATTTTTCATCTGGACGATTGATAAAATTCCCAAGATCACTGAGGGGATGACACTGTGGTGGTCCTTCAGGCGATCGCAATAGAAGGACGTCAGGAGATCGACCTCCTGGTGAGTGAGGAAATCCGGGGGAAGCTTTTGAATTATTGTTGAGAGCGAACGAACTCCATTCTCACGTAGGCTGACGTCTGTACTTGTCAGGAACTCTCCTAGCTGCTCTACTACCTCACACAGCTTTGTTGAACCTGCAAAGATATCCGAAGATATCGTGGCGCATACCTGGATTGACAGAGAACATAAACGGTTTATTCCTGAATTTTTGCCTGGATTTTTTTGATTTTTTCGTTTGTCAATATCTCACGATTGATCTGTGATTACTTTCATTTACTCATTACTGGTCGTCATCAGTATCAATTTTTCGTTCATTTACCTTAGAGAGATCCTCATGATTTTCAGGGGTGGAGAACACCGAGGAGAGCCTCTCCACGATTATACTATTCCTGGTGGGTACCATGTCTTCTGAATGGATCGGAATCAAAATTCTCAGAGGTTCTAACCTCTAACGATTACACATTCCACAATAAATCACTGTACAGTCATTGCTCTATCACCTCTCCACTTGTAAATAATCCGTTTTAAGAAAACTTTCAATTAAAAAAATATTTTCTTATCAAAATCACGTGGAACATATCTAAAAATAGTCCAAAAGCAGTTGCATAGGGCTTAAAGTCACAACACGATGGGTAAAAAACCCCAATGTACTTGGCTGCCGGGGGGTTACAACCGGAAAAACGAACTAGTGTACATAATTGTACATCGTTAGTACATCATTGTACATGTATTGATTTTGTTTGTATCCCCGTGTCTAAATATTAATCATCACTATCATTTCTCCATGATGTTTGTAGATCAGGAATATTAAAAACATGCCCGAATCATCGAATCCAATCAAATTGCTCCCTCTCTCCCCAACCCGGTCAGAATCGATGGAGGCGCCTCCCACCGCCAGGGATCATCATTAACGTTGGCGGGGGAGGGTGTCTCTGACGAAAGCATCCGTTAAAAATGCGCCCAGTGGTTTTTAAAATTGTTTACGTTTTGTGAATTGCCGCCGATAGTAATTACACCCTCCAATGATAATTGACAATTGGGGTTTTAAAATGAATTAGTGCTAGTTCCGGGAAATTCACTCGAGTGCTGAGAATTTTGTCATTGAACGTCATAAAAAATGGAATTCCCATCCCTCCAATTCAGTGAAATGTGAGGTTATGAGTGTTCGAATCACAAAGACACAAAACTTGAGGATTATTTTGATTGTTAGTCAAATAATTAGTTGTTAAAATGTGTGAACAAGTGGGGATTGATGACTGCCACAGTATCACCTCGAGGTACAGAACTCTCCGGAAAAGATTGGAGAATCTTGGGTACAGGCAGTCACTACCAGTGGATGCACTGTCACTTGTGGAGCGATTATTAGGGGATTTGATTCAAACAACTGAAAGTCTGAGGCATTTCAAAGCTATTGCAGAGGACAAAATCGAGGTAATTGATTGAATCTACATGTCACAGTTCTTGATTTTATAACTGAGGGGTTTTTGGCAGACTGGTGACTTCCGTAAAAAAAGTGACAGAAATTGTCACGAATGATTCACGATTCAAGGTCTTCAAAATCACTTATTTACATGACACTTATTTGTATGGCATTTTCCGCGGATTATTTTGTGAATAGTCAAGAGCTGCTCTTAAGCTAGTGTGGGATGGGGTAAAATGGATACTTCTTATTTTTTTCAGTGCTTGGCTCAAAAATATGATCTAATTGTTTCAAGTTGTATCATTAACTCAAAAGATATCAAATGCTTAATTAGTATTACTTTTTCCCTACCCTCTTGACTTTTTCGGCCTTTCGGCCCAATGACAAGATCTTTTTTTGCATCCACGAAGATCTCGAGTCCCCAAGAGTTCTCATTGGATCCCTACAAGTGCGACAACGCTAAGCTAGTCCAAGAGTGCAATAAACTCCACGCAGACTTGATAGAAGCCAAGGACAGTCACCTCAAACAAACCAAAGATCTCAAGAGAAAAATCAGTCAGCTGGAGACTGAATGCAACGATCTCCAGTTAGCCTCCTCCAGGAACCTCAAACGTATAAAAGATCTTGAGGTGGAGTCGTCCAGCAAGTCCAAGAGGATTCAAGAACTCCTAGGAAAATGCTGTAAACCAACAATCAACAATTGTAGTCTCTCAGCAAAACGAAAATCAGTGTTTCCCCTGAGAAAACCTGTACTCGATGGGGATGTGCTCACTCCAGAGCTGTTGAAAGGATCCATATCCCCGGGGAGTCTCAGCAAGGTTCACCCCGAGGTTCTGGACCTCGTGACCATGGGAGACAGGAAGATAGCTTCATTGGGCCTCGAAGTAACAAAGCTAAAGGGAGAACTGGCACTGCAGTGCGATAATGTTCATACCCTGAAGACCCAACTGGCGCTCAAGGGAAACGAAATCAACAGATTGAGGAAGTTGCTGGAGGGGGGCAGGCCCTATCTGGCAGTCTCCAAAGACTGCAGCTGCAGGCAAACTGAAGCGAGTTGCATCCAGTGTAATTCGAATAGAAAGACTGCCAGAGGAGGTGAAGGGTCTTGGAATGAGGTCAAGGTACTGCAGCAGGTGAAGTTGAATTTGGAAGAACAGTTGAAAGAGGCCCTGGAGAAGCAGCACGACGCCATGTCTCAGGCGATGAAGTTGGCGGAGAGGAACGAGGAGCTCGAGAAAGAGTTGAGGGATATCGATCACATCGCCCTAGCTGTCGAGGCTGACTGCAATTCCACAGTTAAGGAGAATAATCGGAGGGTCAGCCAGCTTCAGGAAAGGTATGAGACAGCTATGACGAAGATCAATCACTTGGAGAATGAGTTGTTGGTGGAGAAAAGGGCATCACAGGAACTCAGGGCTGATCTGGAGGCCTGCAGGTTGGAAAAGAGGAATCTGCAGAGAATTGTAGACAGCTCTACGGAGGAGAAGAAGAAATTGACTGATAGAATTAATGAGCTGACATTAATAGGTATGAATGCAAGACGTATTCGTTTATTGAAATTTTTTTTCCGAGACATCGTAGAAAAAATATTATATCACTTGACAACTTAATGTAATTTCCATCAAGTTATAAATAATTCACAATTCATTTATCCTCTCACTTCTTTTCACCCAATTCCTTTAACGCTTTCCTCTGCACTGCCCTTCACTCTTCCAGAGGAGTCCCTCAATGCCGAGATTGAAAGATTGTCTCGACTTAACGAAACACAGAAGCATGAACTTGCACAATTGGAGTATGTGAATGAGTCTCTGAAGATGCAAATGGGCAGTTCTCAGGGCATTAATAACAGTAGTTCTAGGAGGTCGAAGGACGAAGATGATAAGATTACTAAAACTCTGGGAAAATGTTCTAAGAAAAAAAATGGTACTTTGGTTAAAGGTCATTTTTCTTGTTCTGTCTACTTTAAAAAAATCTAAATGGTAGCTTAAAATATCTATGAATGGGTTCATTCAGGTTCCAAGGTTCAGAGGACATCACTCTCACCCCCGATTCAAGATAAGCGAAGCTCTGGTTTAGAATCGATGAGGGCATTGATTCAAGAGAAAGACGGGAAGATTTCTGAGCTGCAGAAAATGCTCGATCAACATCGGAAGGAGACTGATTACTGTAAGGAGGAGATGGAGAGACTAAAGAGGGATACACGGTCTGATAATGAACTTTGGAGCCAGATTTGCGATCTCAAGCATCGGTTAAATGAGAAAGAAATGAGAATAACTGAACTCCAGAGGGAGAAGAGGGAGTTGTGCCGGGAAAAATATGAATTAGAATCAAGACTACAGGGATGCAGAAATCGCTCCAGCCCTTGTAAAACGTGTAATGAGTGCAGATCGGTGGGGCCATGTGTTTGTCTCTCCCTGTCACCAAGGCCAGAGACCGGAGGATCGAAGGTCATTATTATAAATTATAAAAACTGCGATTTTATTTTACATAACTCATCAAATTAACTGACGCTGTTCTCAGGTGTTATATTCACGACTAGAACGTGAAAGAGACACAGCACGAAGTGACGTAGAGCGTTTGATCGAAGAACGAGACATACTGAGGGAAAGATTAAAGGTAAAATTGAAAAATGAAAAAAATTATGCCCGAGTAGAATGCATGCTAGCCATTAATGCGTATTACATCAATAGAATAAACTTGATATTACAATAGCTCTAGTACAAATCACTAAATGCACGTAATAATTAGATGGCCACTGAAGCCCACACCTATGAGCAACGTCGATTAAGGGATAACGTGCGAGAGTTGGAGAGTCGACTCAAGGAAATGGAGAGGGAAAGACAAGAACTTTTAGTTGCCCAGGGATCGAGACGAACAGCTATTGCTGGGGTTGAGGGCCAGCTTGAAGAAGCCAGGGAGGAGCTCAGGAGGACGAAACAGGAATTGGTGAGCCAGAGGACTCAATATTTCCAACTGAGGTAATTATCACGTGCTCGTCACCTGCCTGCACCTCACTATTTTTATCACCAGTTAGTTGAAACAAGATAATTGAGAGTCCTGAGAAAAATTGATATCTCATTTAACTTCACAAGCTGTAAATAAACGTATTGAGATTCTTTTCCAATAGAAATTCTTCTCGATCACAAATTATTGCAGTGAAATACCCAATGAAATAACTAGGTCATATTTATACGCAGGGCACTGCAAGATCAAACGGATCAAGCGCTGGGTGACGTGCAGAGTCAACTCAGTCAATCGGAGAGTGAACAGTCGAAGGCTAAGGAACGAAATAGGTGTCTGGAGCAGCAGCAGTTGCAGTTAGATAGTCAGGTGAAGGAGCTCAAGCAGGAGATCAATACGCTTCGTACTAATATGGCACGATTGGATCAGGAGAAAGATCAATTACTGGTAAGCAATGACAACATTAATAGATACCGTTCACTCATTTATTTAATGCCATATATTTTTTTCAATGTTAAATATTCTTTTAAGTGAGTAGCGTTTGTTTGTTTATTCAATTTCTTTCATTGTCAATAAATTTTCATGAATTACCAATGGTTCAACTCATCCTCAGATGGAATTAGACAATAAAACCGAACGAATCGCAGCTCTAGAGCGTGAGATAATCTCTAAGGAGCAACAAACGATAGTCACTGAACAGCAACTGCGAGATGTCCAGCACAAGTACCAGTGAGTACAAAAATTCCAAACCTATATCAAAATTATAACTAAATACCTCGAAAAATGTATTTACATCATCTCTATTTACATCTTCACACTAAAAAAATATCAATAACAATAAATATCGGCCTAACCCTATGGGAATACTTTTGTTTACAAGTAAGAACTGCGTTGTAGTCTTCGTAAAAAATCTCGATAAATCACAGAATGAGATTTGTTCATCAATTCGTCGGGAAAAATCGATATTATCTGGGGGATGAACTTAATGTGTTCCTCCAGACTTTCACTCGCATTTGACCTTGTAGATTTCGTCCTCTCATTGTCACGTGTCAGCTCGTCTTTAACCAGAAAAACTATCTTATAATCTTGATTTTATCGTTGAGAAATTTAGCAAGTCTGACAGCAGGTGGCTGACATGATCCCAACGAGCTCAAAACGTTAGTTTCAATGTCTGGGGTTTGATAATTGTCTGTTTGATGTTCAGTTGTCCTCGTGTACCCAGGTCTGCATTCGCATCTGACCTTGTTGATGGAGTCCTCTCTGTTCCACGTGTTGTCGTCAATTCTAGGTCGTCTTCTCGCCACCAGCCACTCCCCCTGGCCACAGGGGCCCTGGGTATATAATTTGTAACACGTTTTGTTGATGAGAAACATCCCTGGGGATTTCTCACATGAGTTTTCATCCACCTGCCTGCTTTCATACGGTCCCTGGGCGGTTATATAACCACAGATTCCGTTGTAGCTTATCCCATCGATCGAGGGACGCACTGAATAGTCGTACAGGACTACTTGATCTGTTGGGCAAGGGCCCTTTGATCCTATCTTGTAGCAAGTTCGTTCTCGAGGGAAATACAGTCGTCCACGTTTGCAGGGGACGGGGATACATGTCGTTGAGTTTAGCAGCATTTCTCCTGGGGCACAGGGTCCACGTGTGTGCAGTCTGTAGCACGAACCGTCCTGATATTCAACGTGATTGGGTTTGCACTCACATATTCCGTGAATCTCTTCGTCTGTGGGGGTTTCGAAGCGGGGAATTGTGAAGTGCTGGCCTGGGGGACACGGCCCTCTTTCACCTGGGCATGAATGATAATCGAATTGAATTATTAACAATAATTGCAAAATGTGGGAAAATATTTTGACTTATTTACGAGAATTAATTTTTTATTATTAAAAAAATGCCCATTTCCATGAATTTACCTAATGGATAGCATCTCTGCGTCTCCTCGTGATAATGCGGTAGATCCTGACTGCATCCGCACACCTTCCCTGGCAAGAATATCTCGCCAGGTTCACTGCAGGGCCCTCTTGTGTAATGCTCGTAGCATCCTGGCGTCTCCCCCTCCCACCGAAACATCCCCAATTCACCTTCACTCCCGCAGGAACAGACCGCCAGGTTGTTCTCATTCAGGGTCAAGAGCTGACCCTTGGAGCAAGGGCCACGGGTCAGTCTGTCGTAACACTTGCCGTCGCGGGGATAAAACAATTGTCCACGGCGGGCGCAGGTGTCTGGCTCTCGACAGTATCCCCATCGGCTCTTACTCCTGGAAAACCTCACTGTTATCGATCATTCTTGATAGCAGGGGAATTTTTTCCTTACCCTGGGGTGTTGAGGGACTCGGGGACCGGTGCGAAGTACTGCCCCTTAGGACACGAGGCTCTCGTGAATATGGGATGGCATAGAGCGTCGCGGGCGGACTGGGCAGTTCCTGGTGGACATCTACATTCTGCGATCACCCCTCCACTTTTTGCGGCAGGACCCAATTCCATGGTTTCCGGACAGGGTGCGCCGATCTGGGTCATGGGTCATTCGAATGGATGATTTTTTTTTCACTTCATCCCTTGGTCGGGAGGTCGAAAAACTTTCGAACGAAAGTCTAACTTTTGTGTTGCTTTTTTAATGATCACAAAATTACCTGAAAAATCTTGTAACATTTTCCGTCATCCGGCCAATAGAGTAATTGCCATCCTCTCGGTTGCGCAGCACATGGATTACTCAGGGGATTGGCCCAGGGTGGTGGTATAATAGACGTCTTGGCAGTTGTCACCAGCAACAGCCATAGAAGACATCTAGAGAGTGTCTGCATTGTTCTGCACACAATAACAATCGAAATTATGAATCAGGACATTAAAAATTAATTCAATTCATGCACAGTATAATCAATTTCATCAGAAATTCCGTTGTTACGAGCTCAATGATTTTCGTTTCTAATTACAAAAAAGATAGATGTTTCTCTACATTGTTAACTCAAACGCCGCGCCCGACATTTATCATTTTTTTATTAGCTCAAATGAAGACGAGGGAATGATCGTTAAAACCGGGGAAAATTGGAGGTAATAGTCGTTTACATGGAGAGTAGTCTCAATTGCTCGAATGTGAAATAAAAAATTATCATGTACTTTCACTGTTTCGCTATGGCAATGGCATTGTCCCTCGGGGACAGGGATGACCAACGCTTGTGGAATAATGACCCTGTTTAATCCCCACCATTGTTTTTTATTTCACTTTTCAAAACTTGCATGTTTTTTCGGCTTAGAAAACTCGTTCTTTCCTTTATCACTGGGATCTCAATTTCGTTTTAACGAGGAGTTTCTCATTCTCACATTAAAAAAATTATTTTTTCAAGGAATTTCTGTCCAAAAAACCATGAATTTGCATTCGTATTATAGACTGAATAAATTCATAAATAATGAAAGAATAATTTCGTCACTGGCCAATTGTTTATGTTCCGCCGAGTCTGAATATCCTCTTCGTTGAATTATCGCATGTAATACCACAAGAGCTCCGAAATTATCGGATATTTCCCGATAGGTTCGTTGCAAACAAATGAACGTGTCAAGTTTTCCAGTTTAAAAATCACGAGCGCGAAGCGCGAGTGATTTTTCTGGAAAACTTGACGAGCTTATTTGTTTGTAGGGAACCTTGAGGGAAATATCAGATAATTTCGAAGTTCGAGTGGTATTCGGGGGATTATTTTTTGCATCCAAATCTTGGCCGATAGAATTGCACCATGAGACATAATTTTCAACGAATTGCCATTAATCTGTCAGATACAATTGAGGGTTACTTCAACATTTGTTTTTTTTATATATATATCAACATGCAAAATTTCCAGTGAAATTTCCAAGAATATCCGCTGAAATACCGTGTTGACTATACAAAATAACGTCGAATGGTGCAATCCTATTGGCCAAGATTTGGATGGGAAAAATAATCGTCTTAATTGAATTCATTTCTGTCACGTGTTTGAATGAAAATTCAACCACTTCTGTCCTTCGGTAACGAAGGTCACAACTCCGGGTGAAAGTGATTAAATCGATAAATGGGACGACTGAATTTTCGTAACGCAAGTCATCGCCCAGAGACAATTAAAATCAATTTTTAAAAACAATAATTACGTAAGGGGGTAATTAAGAGAGACAATCAGACACTGGGATGAATTAATCACGAGCTCTTACGTACACCTTTCACGTTGCACTGAATTACTCCTGTATTATTCCTCATGCTGATCTGTATCAGAAAAGTCGGAATAATGCAGGAGTTCCTTTGTTTAACCTACTCGCAATTTCATGTATTTTGACATTTAAATTTTTTATTGGGGTTTTTTAAATCATGAGTATAATCTGACTAAATTTACTTCACTAATTGACGGGCTTGATGGAATGTTAATGGAGTCAGGTTGTGGATTAAATTCGCGAGTATGGAATTATGCCCCAGCGTGTGTCCGAACTGTTGTCTTCCCTGCGCTGATGACACTAGATTCAGGTAAATTCGGAATAAAAATAGATTGCGGTGGTCTGATCGGTTAATCGTATTTTTAGCGATCGAGTCATTTCGGATCACATGTTTAATCCAGTTTATTAAATGCAGATTTACTGAATAATCAGATGGTAATGAGGCTACTTAATGCTAATGATCTAGCGAATTGCATATTGAGAATTTACAAACTACGATAAATTTGCTATCATGCAATGACTGACGATTTACTCGGTCCCGGGACTTATTGACTCGTAATCGATTACGGGAGCGTTACCCAATCGCCGATTATTTCGAAAGTCGAAAAATGGCTCTCGATGCTCCAGTGAAGAAATAACCGGGAAAATTGAGGCATTAAATTAACGATGAGTTTTTATTGCTCTCACCGTAAATTCAGCATTTTATCGAAATCCAATTTATTTCGGAAATTCACATAACACTACTTTTTTTCTATTTTTTCATCTGACGAGACCGTTTAATTTTGCTAATAACGATTCATTCACTTGTTTGTGGAATTGTCGATCGAATTATTTGTTTAATTTAAATTTATATCTTTGAGTTGTTTGGGCATTTGATTTAAGTTATTTCTCGGGAGGTGAAGTGTGCGTGTCGACGGTTGGAGTAACGTGGATAGACTGAAGCCATCGTCAAACCTCGAACTGCTCTCAACTCATTTTCTGTATACCACGCTTGTTACCTAACTACATTTCTCACCTCCTGAAAGTGAAGGACTTCGAAGGCAGTTTTTTTTGTGTCTAAGGAGGGTAAATTCCACGACGATTGCGTTGCTACTCTGCATGGATCTTTGCCTCATTTTTCATCGCATTTATATTCAAAGGACGAACGTGAATTTCGTGGCTTTTTTCCACATCGTTCGTTATCTGGGTGAATGGTGATTCTTGGGGGCTTGAAATTCGGATGAACATTTTGGAAATAGAAATCGACAGTATTTGTAATTTAATTGGAGGCAGGGGAGGACGATTGGGCAATCAAAATTTATTTTGTCTTTTCGGTAACAAAATCTTGAATAATTTATGATTCTCCTTTCCACCGGACAATTTATTGAGCGATATAACAAAAAAATATCTCATCTCCATGGCTAGTCAACAACCCCATGAATCATCTCCGCCCATCCCTAAACTCCCAAAACCAATTCCCAGAGGAATCTGAAGAGCCCGGTGCACCAGGCTCAATAAGCTGAAACAATTCCATGTCATAGCCCTTTTCGACATAACGGTACACCCGGAGATGAGTCCCTGGTAACGTTCAGTGTCTGTTATGTCCGATGATGCAATCGTCCGAGAGGAATAATAGAACCCATTGATTGATGCGCCAGAGTGCGATGCACTCGCGTGACTCACAACCGCTATTCTCTTTTCCCCGTTTTTTCATTTTTTTTTCTCTTTTCATAAGAAAATAAGACCACCAGTGTAACTTCCGTATAGTATGCACTGTTCTCACGGTGAATGAGCGCATTACGTGGCCAGGAAGAATACCTCAAAAATGAGGAATAGATGAGGTATCAAGGTAGTACATGCAAAACTCGAATTTTGAATATAAAAATGCAAATAAATTCCACACGAAACTGAACATGAGGGAAAAGTGTGCTCCAGTATTTATAAGAATTAATTTTACCGCATCAAAATAGTCGTAGGGCAAAAGGGAACGGTAGGAAAAAATGATTCTGAAACGAAATTCTTTTGGAAATAAGTTAGTCCCATTGTGGATTGATTTATTAATTAATTTTGGACGGAGGTCAAATTAGCATTCATGTAAAACAGTCTCAGCGCTGAATAATTGTTTTTTTTTCTGATGTTCCGTTTATTTTTCATCACGACACTCAACGACTTCCGTGGAGTTTGGATAGACTACTTTAATTGTCACAGGCGAATGAGTGACAAACATTTGTTAGCATGCAACACGTCTTGTTTTCACTTTCATGTGAGCATCATCTCGGGCTATTTTTCTCCATCTGATGGTCTCCCTCACTACCGTTATGCAGTGGGTGACCAAGGTGGAGGTGAAAGTCGTCCCCGGGCTTCCCCATGGCCACTTAATTCGTTACTTCTTCTCCGTCAGTCTCTCCCTCATTCTTAACATCTCAAGATCCTGTTACGGTTATTCGGGATAACCATTATGTAATACTGGGGGAGTATTATGTACTGGTCTTGTGGTATTTATGGTCTATTCCATATTATATTTATTCATCTGCGAAGAGAATTCATGAATTTGGAAGTCATTGCTTCACTAGAATATTTTTTCTTACCGTGAGCTGCGGATTATCTTAATTTTTCAATTGGTTTCCCCATGCGCATTAAAAATCAAATTGAAAACTATATTTTGTTAACATAACAAATTGTATCAGAAATGGCATCGAATTGATGCAGTTCCCTGATTTGTCTATTTTTTGCTACTCGCGTTTTCCATTGGAAATGCTGAGGGAATGACTTCCTGACTTGAACGAATGACGCTTTTAGGAGCATCGGGGAGAGCCATTTCGGTCCATGACATGCACTTCCTCTTCCTCGATCAAACTCACTTTCCATCTTAGTTTTACATTCAATTGCCTCGTCGATTAACCTTTTCTATTTTTTTTTCATTTTAGTCATCGACGTTTTTTATCGACGAATGTAAATGTTAATTTGATATTACGAGGAGGAGGAGCTCGGTGATGAGGCTTATATTGGAAAGCTGAGGAAAAAGTGTTTCCTCTGTTATTTCCACATCCGCATATTAAATCTCGTGGATGAGATAGTTGATGCGGGATTTACCGTCCAGTTGGCTACAGGGCTCTATGAGCTCATTGGAAATTCCCCATGGGATTTACAACCGGAATTTATGCAATAGTATTCCCGGTGATTTTAATTCAGAGAATCTGTTAGCAAGTATCCTTGTCCTGCATTCGATTAAATATCATTGACCTGATGTGAATTGATTAGATTTTTTAATCCATCTGTGATTCATCGGTTGATGATTGGTTTATTAATGGTGTAGCTGAGTGATGAAATTTAACGCAATGAGACGACTTCACACGTCCATAAATATCGATTTTTTTAATAGCAAATGAAACCACTTGTTGAAAAGTTTCTCAAACAATTTTCTCAAATAATTTCATTGCATTGATTTATTAGTATTTTGGTAACAATTTGATTGACGATAAATTGTGATTGATCAAATAGTAAAATTTTTTATTTGAGGCGATAGGAGGAACATTTGTTGATTCTTTTATAAACCCCTGATTTAAATATTTAGGCTCAACGGGCTTCGCCCTCTGCTCCCTTCGGTCACCAACCCCGTGGGACTTCGGTCGTTTTCCTCCCCCCATGATTTTCTTGGATATGTTTATGGTGATCATACGATTTATACAGAAAAAAAATGATGGAGAATTTCTCGGAAGTGGTTTTTCATGAATGATTATGATGGATCATGTAGAAAATGACAGTTGAGACCCTCACGTGATACTTATGACCCCCATTTTTCCCCCGATGACCTTCGTGATCCTTAATTTGATACTCGTGAGACTCAATTTGACGTTCGCATATTCCGGAAATTTTTGCGCTCCTTTCATGTTCAACATTATTATTATATTGAGAGAAAACAATAATTAAATTGCGAAGGGAAATGTAATGGAAATCTCCGAGTTGTCGGGCAATTGTGTAGAATTTTTCAAAGACATTTCTTTATCTGGATAGTTTCTCTTCAGCAAAGAAAATTCCAGTTATGCATCCTCCAAATTTATCAACAGGATTTGCATGGATCAGAGTGCTGAGCAAGAGCGTCAGCTGCGGTCCATGCAGATGGAGATGGAGAATCACCAGAGGCAGTTGGCAGCGGCCTCGGCAGATCGTGACAACGCAGCGCAGGAGAATCGTCGCCTCCAGGACGACCTGGCAGCCCTCACTTGTGAAATTCGAACGCTTCAACGAGAGCTCGAGTCTTCGCGAGCTGAATCGTACGACCTGAAGCGTCAGTTGCAGACGTATGTCAGCGAAGTGCGAAGAGCTGAGGAGTTGCTGAATCGAAAGGAGAACGAGAGAACAGAGATGCTGAATCACTTCCGGAGTTTGAGCCTGGAGGCAACTGTCCTCGAGAACAATAATCACAGTCTGGAGAGTGAAGCTGCTGAGGCTAGAGGGGCTCTGCAGTCCGCCAGGGACAGAATCGTAGATTTGGAACGACAATTAGCCGATAAAGACTGTCTCGTTCATGGGTATGAGGCCCAAATAACTGAATTAACGCAAAATGTCGCGAGCCTGGAGACGCAGGTACGACAGCAGAGTGAGCAAAGGGCACGCACTGAGGCCGATCTCAACGCCGTGAGGGATCTCTGTGTCAAACTGGACCAGAAGAAGGAGAGTTTGGTGAAGGAGCTGGGGGATAAGGATGCCATCAAATCACAGTATGAGTCACAGATTGCCCGACTGCGAGCTGAACAGAATATTGTTCAGGAGCAGATGAACCGAGATCATGTCACTGTTGACAGAATGCAGGATATGCTAGATCAGGCAAGACAGGAGAGCATCGATTGTCAAGCGCATAATCAAGAATTGCAGAATGAAATGACCAGAATGAAGCAGAGAGTTTCTGAATTGCAAAATAAATTGTAAGTTATCGGGACTGAATTTTTTTTTTGAGATTATAATTAATATATTCCCTCTCTAATTACAGATCGGCAGAATCAGCAGAGCTTCGCAGACACCAGAATCAAGCTGCCGAGTACAGTAAACAGATCAGTGAACTCCGACGACAAGTAACGAACGAGCGATTCGATCGCGCCAGGAAAGAGGAGGAGCACAGAAGGTAAGCAATTGGCCCAATAAAAATGTCAATCTCACCTCTCCCAATTCCCTCAATTAGACAATTCGCTGACAACCCATCTCCGGCCGTCCCATCGGTCCGCTTCCAAGACTCACCCAATCCTCAAGAGTTATCCCCGAGCATGACGAGGTAGATCACCATTAAACGTTATTGAATTATATTTGCAGATCATTGAACTCGACGCCTGAGAGTTTAAACTTCGACTTGAACGTCGTCATTTAGGATAGAATTACGAATAGATTCCGATGATGCAGAAGGCATTGAATTATCTGTTCCATAGATTGTAAAAGTTGAATTGAATTTTTTTTATAAATTATTGACTGAAGTTGATACGATAATTATTAGATACGCTCACAATACAGTACAACATGACTTGCGTGCATCACCAGTGACTCCTGAGTCACCGGAGAGTCGGAGACCCCCGAGGCTCCCCGGACAAACGTACAAAGGTTCGCAGTTTTGCAAGTGTACAGGGAATCGTAGTAAAATGTATAACTTGCATTGAAATGTCCCCGAAATGAATATATTCGTTAAATGTCGATATTTTACGACAGATTCAGTTCGTTCGGAGGAAAACCATGCAATTGTTCAATTAAGAGGCCCAAAGAACGGTGAAACCACACACCAGACGATATCAGTGCCAGGTAAAGGTACTTTATGCGTTAGCACTACTCTCCGGGAGCATGAGGACAGAGAGGATCTGGAGGTGAAGATATCGGATGTAGGAGAGGTCAACGATAATTTAGCACTTCCTGAGAGTTCCGAAAATGTTTCTGGAGTGAGTGCAGAGACTCAACGAGAGATGCAACCTACGCCTGAAGTCAGAAAGAAGAAAAAAAATGGTCAGAAGGCCTGCGGATGTGGGGTCGATGAGAATAACCTCCCGAATTGTCCAGGATCTGAAAACTCGCTCACAGATAGTGGCACAGGTATCGATCCTGTGGTTAAAAAAAACAACAATGAAAAAAAAGCCATTGGAACTTTAGGTAAATCACGGAGTAAGGCAAAACAAAATTTAAAAAGTGATGCACAGGCTGTACATCAGCAGGAAATAACACCTCATAATTTTGAGAGAGAATCCCCTGGGGTACGTCCAGAGGGCGACAACTTGGAGATGCTCCAACGCACTGGGTCGAATTTCGTGAGAGTGCTGACGGAAATCAAGGAGGATGTACGCAATTTAAACGATGGGATGAAAATGATTAATTCGATCATGCAGTCGCAGAACTCGAACCTCGATGAGACCATTCATCAGAACGTACCTGGTGAGAAAAATAGGAGAGTGGAGACCCCTGACGATGTAGACAGTAAAGGGAGAGGGTTTGAACCGCCGAGAATTTCAACGCCGAAGAAACAGAATATTGATTTCAATAGTGATATTCTTGAGGTAAAACCTAGTGGAAGTGAGCAGGAAAAAGGAACTCCAACTGTTGTGACCTCGAAGAAGGAGACATTGATCGTGAGAGAGAGTCCCTCTTCTGGATCCCAGCAGGTGCGACAGGTAAAAATTTCGAAGACTGTTTTTGATGAGTCAGGGCCTAAAGAAGGAAGAGGGAGCAAGAGTAGAATACCCACACGTTTGTCACCATCCCCGAGGTCTGAGCATCACCATGAGGATATTCATATCCCCGAGGATACATCAATTCATGTCACCAGATTCAGCTTTCACAGGCCCAGAAGAGAGAGGAGTTCCTCGAGCTCATGACATCAGTCAGGCCGGTCTGACCGGCAAAATCCTGCTGATCCTCAAGAATCCCTAGTTTTCCATTCATTACCTGACCATTCCTACCACTCTGACTCCAGTAGATCATTCCACGATGGTTCCTCAAGCCCCAGGTACAATAGGTGATCGTCGTTGCGATCGTGAAAGATGCCCCTAGCAGTACTCTCATTAGTGCCCACATAAATTCAATGAATTTTCACTGAAAGATTGATTACAAAATTCTTCGATTGTAATTTAAGTGAAAGATTGTAATAATTCTGTAGTTGATTATTATCTTGTTGAAATAAATTTTTGAATAGATCATTTTGTAATTTAAAGATCTGAGTTCTCATTCTTGACAGGGAAATATTGAATTTTTATCAATTGATTTAATTTTCATATTTTAACCATTTATTACATCCTTCACTGCAATCCTTTACAGCCTCATTTTGTTCACTTAGTTCGTCACTTCACTCACTGTCATATTTAAAATCTTTTCTTTGAAATAGTCATTGAATAGTTTATGATCATGTCAGTGTGTTCAAATTGTCAACACTCGAAATAACTAATTAATTACAAATAATAAAAATAAAAAGCCTCTCGTTTTTTTCCTCATGTTTTTCATTGTTCTTTTTTCCTAGAAGTTTCAGCTAAACTTATTTTATATATATAATATTTATATATAAAATACATGATCGAGGCTCGTCGGGGGATCCGTTGTTTACACTTAAATATTAGTAATTAGTGTTTTTCTTCATTAACTTTTTCTTTACCTTTTTATTTCAATTCTTAAACATTATTCAAAGGGCTGTACCCTTGCAGCCTATTGCAGGCGTAGCCTATTTTTTCTCTTCCTATCTTTGTTTTTTTTTCAATTTTTTTCATCTTTATTTTAAATAATTACAAAAATCTGTTTTTTTTCTTTATCCTTGCAACTTCTACGGTCTTGTCATTAAAGCCTAGTATAATACAGACACTTGAATTAACATATTCATTTATTGATTTTTTTAATTTGTTGTATTTATCAGCGAAAGGAGGAAAAACGCTCGACGAAAATAATTCGCGCGAAGGAATTTTTTAGCCTCGGAACAATTTCATACGAGCATTTTTTAGTGAATTATTCTCTGTCTGATTATAATGAAAAAAATGTCGCTATGTGGATGAAAGACACACATATGTAATTTATATACAAATATACGTTTTTATTTTTGTAAATTCACTGACTTCTCGGGATTTTTCATTCCACTAAAAATTGATCAGAGAATCTTCATGATAAATAATGGCATAAATGCAATCTACTTTCTCCACCCATATGTCACTCCCTCGATAGCTATTTCTCTTCCTTTTAGACTCTTTTCAACAGGAGAAAATTATCATTATCATCTTTCAATGCTTATCCACCATTCAATGATGCAATTCAAGTTTTTTCCCAGTATTTTTAGAGATGATTCTTTGTGATGACGAGAGATTTCATAAAAATGATAATAGACACTCCCAGATTCATTCAACCATTTGGGAAAAATGCTCAAGACAGTATTTCATGCTGTCGCACATACATTTTATTACTTAATTTTGTTATTTTTTCTTTCAACGACTTTTCAGAATTAAGAGAAATACAATGGACATTGAATTACTCTCGTACAACAACTATCAAATATTCCGATTTTTTTTCTTCCGTTTGTAAATATAAAAACAATGAGTTTTGAATTGTTTCTTAAACTGAAATAACCGATTTTACGATTTCTTCATCAATTCATGTGTCTCTACGTCGTACGTAGACATCGCGAGACGATTTAAACCTAGTTTTGGGTAATTATTTCTGCAGTGATATGAAATTCAACAATGAGTTTACTTTTCCTCACTTATTTATCTTTCTTATCAACTCCAGCATTTTTTCAATGAACCAAAATGATAGAAATAAGGGAAGAAAAATTATAATTCAACAAAACATTCGATATAAACACTTTCTGACACTAACCATTTCGTTCTGTCAAGCTAAATTGAGAAAGAAAAATATTGTTCATTAATAATAATCAAAGTTACATTAATAATCGTAATAACATTCGTAATTTTTCTTCGCCAGTTTCACCTCACCAATCATTATTTTTTGTACACTTTCCCTAAAAGCAATGCTTCATCCTTGTTTTCACATTATCATGTTTGTTTTTTTGAGAAAATAAATACTAATATTAAATCTGAATTATTTCTCGTTTTTCATCATTATCACTGTTGCAAGACATTCTTATCGCACAAGTAATCCATTTTAACTAAACCATTGTTCAGGAATCTTTTCTTAATTTTTCTTCGTATTTAATTTCTCCATTGGACACTAAGAGTTAATTAGTTCGTCTGTTTTGCGGTTTTAATTGTTGAAAATTACAATCTAAGTTGGCAATTGTTTTTGACTGCCCATGTAAGTTTGTAGGCCTCATTTTGTTATGGAACATTGCTGCATCTTCATTAATTTTTTTTTTAATTTATATAATTTCACTCTGACATCTTGTGGGTTAATCCCTAGTCATTCCTGGGGATTAGCCTCAATGCGTGAGGCTATCGTATGTCTTTATCAGTTAGAGGCCCGGCTCGAGAGGTCACCTGTTGGTGTTACTCTGATCATTCATGTCGTAGAGGACTTGCGCTATTGTCCGCGAGGACTCCACATTGCTCAAAGCAACGCCAGCTAGATGAGGCTCATATGCTCGGAGGTGCCTGGAAATTCATGTTATTCGGAGGTTTGATTTTCAATCTTTCAGATTTATTCATGCGTATTTTAAACAATTTTTTTCATTGAAATGGTAAATGGAAATTGTTCTCACCTTCTTCCATGTGTAGAGTATATGACTAGGTTTCTGAGAATCAGAGCTGCCGTCAGGCGAATACTTTTTGTCACAGGACCCTCATTGTCATCCTGCAAACAATCACTTCTATTGTACAAACCATTCACGATAAGTCACTAAACAAACAATGATCTTTCTATCTGGACAAGGACAGACAGAGCAGCAGGTATGAATTGTATCACTTTATGTTAATACATGCGTAAACATTTATGTTAATGCAAATGAATTCCAAGCATGCTGACATAAGTCACCTAGTGATAATCCAATGGTTATGCCATGAAACCAATGCTAAAGAACAATTAGACTCTACTCTACTAGTTTTTCATGGATTCATGGTCTTCTAAGCATTACTGTCTGAAATATTGTTTTTCAAAATCAAAATTAGGTACACAAATTTCAATGAAAGGCAACAGTTGATGCAGGACTTTAAACTGGCATGCATGGAAATGACAGATGAAAAGAAAAATAACAAAAACAATGACTTGAGTAAAAACATAACGTGAAAACAAGCAGCATCGCGATGAAAGCCATGAACATGAACGTTTTTTTCTTTTTTTCATTTCTCATTATTGAGTTTACCTGTTCCGGTGGAGGATTTTGCCCAGGTCGGGGAGAAGAGGAGCTCGCGATAGTCGCAGCCGGCTTGGTTGGCCTTTGCTGCATTACCATAGAGAAGAAATACCAGTGTTAAGAATGTATTCATTATCCAATTTGTTTAAAAAAATAGAAAGTAGGTAGCAGTGACTCTTCCATTTCTATACAAGTTAATGTGACCAGTTGGGGGTGCCTAACCAATGTTAGTTTCAGAAGATAAATAGAATAATTATGAAATCATTTTTATATCAGGGAAGTTGCTGTAATTTAATTGAATATTAATTTTACATATCGGGGAGATTGCGGTGGCAGTGGTCTGATTTAGGGTTTATCTCTTAAATCTTATTTGATCTTGCTGTATACCTCAAGGCCATGATCACAAATAAGTCATAGATTAACAAATGTAAATGTCCCTCCAATCACTGCAACACTGTTCTCTCCCCAATCCTCAATTGTGATAAATCTGCCAAACACTTACCATCAACTCCTTCGGATTGACGAACTCGAGGGCATGTCTCTTGATCGCATGGAAGGCAGCATTGGGTGCATACCCAGGATGATGAGAAATTGATGCAGTAGTACTAGCTAACTCTGTCTTCCCCGCAGCAGTGAGTTGTTTCCTCCTCTGGCTCATGCTCTCAGCATTGCAATGCCTATCATACAGATGCGTCATCAAAGAGAATCTTCTCCTCTTGAGGCCATCACAACTCGCCCACAAACACAGTATCTCCTCAGGCCCAGTGGGACAATGGGCCTCACAAACATGAAGATAAACCTCATGGGGTGTCTTGAACTGTTTCAAACAGCCCCTCCACTCACACAGATAAGCATTAGGATCAATCTTAATAGTAAATGTCTTGGGTTCCGAATTAACAGGAGTGCTAGTCGATGGTTTATTATCAGGCTCAGTGGAGGTGCTCGTCGACGTGCCGACAGCCTTAACTACCTTCACCTGTTGCTTACCACCACCATGTGTGGCAGCAGCTTGATGAGGAGTAGTTGGCCTAGTTGGTGGTGGTGTTGAAGCTGGAGTTGGTGTTACCACTCTCGAAGGTACACTACTCGTTATTGGACATTGCTGAGCCATCGTTGGTATTGTAACAGTGACAGTTCCCTGATTGCTCTGTGCCGCGGAGCTATTGACAATTATCGAAGCCTGTTGTAACCCAGTCGATGATGGCACAAGTGGTGGAGGAATAGTCCCAATGGAGCTCTGAATCATGGGTCTAGGTACCTGTGTCACTACTACCTGCTGCCCCTGAGGAGTCACAGCGACCATCTTCTGTGGTGCCTGTTGAGCTGCTGACTGTGGCTGAAGAATAATTATCGTCTTGGCACCTGTACCCTGTTGCTGTGTTGTCTGTGCTACCAGTACTGTTTGTGCTTGGCCCTGTACTAAAGCCGTTTGAGATTGTGCCAGTACGTAATTCTGTCCTGGTACACCACCAGACACTACGTATTGCAGTTGTCCACCAGCTCCCTGTTGCAAAAGTACCTGGGGCTGTGAGGGATTGGTTCTTGCCTTTATCTGGCCACCTGGGATTATCATTTGATTGTTCTGAATGGCTTGTTGCACTACTATCTGTCTTGGCGCTGTCATGATCAATTGTTGAGGCTGGGCAATAGTTTCAACCTGATTATTGATGAATGCTCTGGTCAGTGGTTCTTCTTTTATCACTGGGGGTATTGGCTCCTCCTTGATTACTGGTGTCTCCTCCAAGTCTGTCTCATCCTCTATGCAATCCGCTGCTAGAGCGGCGTACAAATTAGCCGCTGTCGATGACACCTTTACTTCATTATCTTTATCGTCCTCTTGGTCTTCGGATTTTATACTAGAGACTGTAGATTCTGCTGTCGTGTCAGTGGGCTCTGGGGACGTTGTACCGTTTGAATATTTTGGCTTTTTCGACTCGTGCTCGTCAGAGTCGGTTGACGTTCTCTTCATGCCCCTAGGGGGTTCAATCAGGGCATTATCTGATACCTCTGGCTGAATCAAATTATTCTCATCGAGTTCTTGCTTTATTTTCATCTCTGGAGGGTCCTTCAGGACCTTCTTTATGTGATTCTCGACCAGGTCTTTTCCCTTTTCGTTTATCGAGTTTTTACCCAAGACACCATTTACTATTACCTCCTTCTCAACTTTTCGCTCAAGTAGGTCAGCTAGCATCAGTGGTTTTTCCTTTGTGCTTATGCCTGATGAATCCTTGGAGGAACCATCATCCTGGCCGTCGATATCTATACTACTGGGGGCACCGTTTAAGAGAATCCCTTCGAAACTCGTCAGGGAGTTCTCCTCCTCTGCACCTACTCCTGAACAATCCCTACTTCCACCTATTCCACTAGAGGAGGCCAGGGAATTATTGGTGGAGTCTGAATCTTCAGCGAGAGGGATAGATATTATTCGCTGATTCTGCTTGATAGACGTGCCCAGGGGTCTTATGACTTTCACTGTTGTTGTTATGTGATTTTCAGTCATTGTTGACACTGGGGTCGTTGAGGTGGTGGGGATTGTTGGGTGGGAGTCATTGTCGTTTAATTCAGTCTAAAATAAGGAATATTGATAATCACATTGCAAGCAGAACTATAAACAGAATGAATTTGAATGATTTTTTTCACTAACCTTTTCAATATTATTAGCAACAATAATTTTTGCGCCATTCAGCCTCTGAATTTTCCTCCCAGTTGTAACATTTGACACATGCTTTTGTTTTGAATTAACAGGAGCTTTGATAACCGGAACTGGACTGGCTGGAGTGGCCGCAGGAGCAGCTGGTTGGACTCCACTGACCAATTGTTGCTGCAGTAGCCTCTGCTGCTGCTGTCTCTGAGTAACCTATCGGAAATCCCAGAATTAATAATGTCATTCTATGCGAAAAAAAGCACCTCATGCCAATTAGTATTTTCAAAAATCGCTATCAGTGCCCTCATCATTTTAATTCAATGTCATAAACAAAATTCCATTAATCTGTTAATATAAACGCCTTAAATCGTCAGTTGAATATTTTCTTAATAATCTGGAAGAGGTACTAAACAGGAGAGAGGAAGAATAGGATGTAGAAGGAGAGAACAGGATGAAACAAGATGATAAAGTTTAAAAAATAAACACACGAGAAAACAAGAACAAACAAAAATAATGAAAACGTCAAAAGCAAAAACTACGAATAGAAATTCAAGGCAACAAAACATATTACTTTTACTGCTCTTAATCTAACGAAAATAATAAAATAGATGATATATACTGGAGGCCCCTGGAGCTGTATAAATGATAATAATTAATCTCCGCATGCTAAATCACACGCAAAAGAACTGGAAATAAAAATCATTGAAGTTTTCTCTCCCTCTCGCTCTTTCTGGTATTGTTTATCTCTCCCTTCTCCAGTTAATGAACAACAACGATACCTGGTTGCTTGTTGTTAGCTGATTGGCACTGATGCTGGATGCGATGCTAGCAGAAGTATTTGTTACGCAGGCAATCGGGGTAGACACACAAGTGACAGCGGCACTGGGCATGCAGTCACCGCTGACCGTTACCTTTGTTGCCAATAGGCTTTTTATTATTGAGCTCGATGTTGTACCAGTGCGAGGCTCTTCTTTAATCACTTGGGTATGTTGATTCTGTTGATTTATTTGCTGGTGCTGTTGCTGATTGGTTTGTGAACCTGTTGCTAGGAGGGCCTGGCTCAAGTGCGGGTGCGCCACTGACACCTGATTTACACGGCAATCACAGAACAAAAAAAAATACCAAATGCTCAAAGAGGACAGAACTAGCAATACAATCACGATGATGTCAGGAAGCTAACTAGGAATATTCAAATACTTCTACTATTTGGGTTTCTTAGTTTTTCTTCAACTTGTGGATATTCACAAATGGATTTTCTGGAATTTAACACTAGAATTGAACAATCGAAACCATAGACAGTACATGAATAACCCTAGGACTTATCAAAACTATTGCAATGACATGATAACACAGATGGGTCAATTGCCTACGAAAATTAGATGATCCACCACCTCGAGGATTAAGGAATTCGTCCCAGTCAAAGAGAAGCATAACTTCCCCTCAACCCAAAACACATTGAAATAATTAATCAAGAAATGTGGGCAGAGGCCGAGCGTCTATGTTGATACCATCATGTTCCCTAAAATCTTTTGTTCCTCCAAGAATCATTTCATCCATGCAAAGCGTGACGACAGAATAAAAAAAAAGAACAATGTCGAGGGGAAATGACCCCCTCGAAGGAGAACAAAAATAAATTGATGATTAAAAATAATTAATGACAAGTAAAAAAAATATTCAAAATTAAGATTTGAAGGTCATGAATAATCGTGTGACGTTACAGAGAGCACTAGGACTCGGACCCACCTGACTTTTAGAGTCAACCTTGGTGACTGGATTCTGGGTTTGTATTGGAAGATTTGTGGTTGGTTTTGGTGGAGCTGACAAGTGGGCTTTTAGTATAGGTGAGGCTGGTGTTGATTGAGAATTTTGGGATAATTCGGGGCCTGTGCTATCGGGATTGGGACTTGTGGGTGTTGTGACTGTACGCTGTTGTACGGCAAGCACCTTTACTGGAGTTGAATTAACTGTTGTCGTTGTTGTTGCATTCTGGCTTGTATTTTGGCTCGGAAGTGTTGCACACGTTGTCGTTGAACGAACACGTATACCCTCATAGTACTGTGTACCCGTTGTCTCTCCTTTTACTGGATTTGGACCAATTGTACCACCAAATACCGATCTGTCAAGAAGTTGTCGATAAATTACTATAAGATCTAAACTAAAAAACACAAAACTCCTCTCATCCCCCAATAACGCGAAAAAATGAAAGATAACTCGGCATCTTACCTGACACAGCGTGGAAAATGCAGTGGAGCAATGACCCCCCTCCTCCCAATTTTTGTGCAGCACCCCAGATACTTCTTGTACAACTCCTCCTGCTCGATCTTCCCCCCAGGTGCAAGTTCAAAAGTGGCCCTGAGCCATCCCAAAGCAAACTGCTCATTCTCCTGAATGATTTGCTGATGTGCATGCTGCTGCTGCAGCGAATTGGCAGCCTCGACACTAGCCTTGCTATTAACCTTGCTCCCGACAGAGGAGGGAGTTGCTGGTGTAGAAGGTCTCGAAGGCGCTGGACTAGTAGCAGGTGCAGCAGCAGTAGAAGCAGTAGTAGCAGTAGCAGCAGCAGCAGCAACAGCAGTAACCACTGTACTACTGGGTACAGTAGGAACACTCGTTGTAGTAACAGTAGCCACTGACGTAGTATTAACCGAAGTAACTGTACTACTGACAGTTGTCGTTTGCTGTCCACTACCACCACTTGAACTTGGCACTGATACCGTAGAGACAGTCTCCACAACTCTCATAAGTATACACGCTTTAGGTCCATAACTCTGCGCCTCAACAGTAACAAGAGCTACCAAAGTATCAATAGCTCCACGTATTCGAGCAATGCTCGTACAAGGTCTTTCACCCAACGATGTTAACGCGTAAAGACACTCCAATGTATACACCAACAGTGCTATATCGCTTAGAGCTAAAAATCTGCATATCAACTCGTAAACACTGTCTGTCAATCCATAAGTTACAATTTCTTCGTTGCTATCATGCTGGCTGATTTTATTGAGCACTTCTAAACACGATATCACGATAAAACGATCCGACGAATTAATACCATTAGCTATACACGTTAATACACAGTTTGTTAATCTCTCACCGGCCTCTTTGAGAATCATTTCGTTGGATATATTACCCAGTATGTCGAAGCCAAGTTGATGCAGATTGCTCCATCGTGCTCTGACACAGAGTAGAACAAAACGTAGAAAGCAACGATTTCTACCCAGCACAGCGGCATTTTCAGGTGTAAAACTTAGATTACGAAGGATTGAGGCTATCTGGAGGACACGCTGGCCATATGGATCTTGAGTACCCAGGGTCCTACCCACACAGAACAAATCCTTATCATCGTCTTCGAATTTAATCGAATTTTGATTTTGATCGGTGAAGGAATCCTCGTCTACGATACTGGCAGATGCCTCCAAACGATTACTATCTTCTACCTGGGATTCAATCTCCATCGGCGTTTCTTGGGGGCTTTGATCATTCGATTTCTTCGTTTTTTTATCCTTCTCGCGTTCGAGAAATTTTCTACGTGAAAATGTATTCAGATCTGTCGTCGGTTTCTTCATAAATGTCTTCTCATTCGTCAGATCTAGAACTTCTGGGGAATCGAGAACGTCCGACCAGAAGGAGTTTATTGAGTAGTTGCGGACGCGAGAATATACTTCGATGAAAAGTTGTCTGGTGCCGGGAGAGTCGAAGACACCGGCGTGCGCCAGGAGGATGTTTATTAGACGGGGATATTTGTCGAGACGGAGGGTGTATTTACCCTCGTTTGAGAGCAGCGTGCAGACGTTTATCGCGAAGTCTTGCTCATTGGGGAGGGGCGAGAGGAGGGACAAAGCGAGCTTGTCGTAGTTTGATGGCTTGTAGAGATTTGATGAGAGGCCATTGTATTCTCGGAAAGATTCTACACATAAAAATTTATTTGTTTTTCTTGGTAAGTTCCTCGAGCTTTTCATTGGGAACTGTAATACTTCAGAATCGGCTTACATTGGAGATCATTTTTTTTAGCAATGGGGTTTCGATCAAAAGTTCTAAAGTTATTGCGTTTATCTATTCCCAAAAATTGGTGCAGAGAATGACAACTGTTCGAATCAAATAATGAATCATTGGTTAATTAATTTCCCAAGAAACTGATATGAGTGTGATTTTTTCATTTGAGAAAATCTAAAAAAAATCAGAGACATCGAGTGTTTGAGGACGTGTAACTCACATTTAGCTTGAACACCTGAACACGTCTTAATTTTCTATCGCAGAGTGATCCCATTTGAAAAATCTATTATGAAAAATAATCAAACCTGTAACATTATGCTGATTGTGATTATAGGTGAGTGGTACCGAGTGCAGTGACCTGGCAGACCATTTTCTATGTCTCGAGTCCTCATCATCATCATCCCCCTGGTGTCCATCTTCACCCAGGAAGTGGACTTTTTCGTACCTGTCGAGATACCTGAAACAAATGTCAATTGATCGTTAACCGGGGTATATTTTGACGATTATGGCTGAATAGAAGCGCAACCGTTCGACTGCACCTCCAAGTCAAGAATGACCAGTTAACATGGCAAAGAACTTTTGACTCAGGGTTCACCACGTGACTCTGTAGCGTGTGTCGCGACGCCGCCTGTGCCGGCAGCATGAATGAAAACACGGGGGGGAGGTGCTGAGAGGGGGAGAGGGGTCGTAGTAGTAACGTACGTGAATGTGCCGTGAGATACAGGAGGAGGAGGGCGGGAGGGAGGGAGGGAGACGATTGGACTGAAAGGTGGAGGGAGGAAGCTACTACCGCGACGCTTCCACTCTGCTTCACTCTTGCCACAACTCGGATCATTCACCCTCAACTCTCAAGGTCGAACTGGGATATGTTGAGACAATGGACCAGACTGACCCACAGGGTAGATCTTTTGATTATAATTAGACGAACATCTGAGGTAAGATTGATTTTGTTACCTGAGGTATATTTGCTTGAGTCCAACACCACTGTTCACGCAGCCTGGCGGTAGGTAGAACTGCTCACAGAGAAGAGACCACTCGTTCCTTGTATTCACCTGGAATCATCAAGTGGGGGGGTCAGATCTGATTTTGTGACATCAATTCATATTATAGATCTACCAGTGGATGGGCATTGTGAGACCTTGTGCTTTTTAAGTCTGACGATATCAAACGTTAGGATTAGCTTTTCCCCAAGTGTCTGATTTCCACTTAATCATTAAATTATCATAAAATAGTAACTCAATCTCATCTCCGACAGATGCAACATATCTCTGAATCCATTACGTCAACAGCTAAAGGTAAAGGTGCCCCACATCGCCTCTATTCAGAATCCTATCAGCCGCATTATCATTCTCCTCAAATTCCCCGATTCCTTCGCATCAGTACACGATGGATCCCCAGAAATTGAAACACCCTCCTGAGACTCAAAAATTATTTCCGCCGTTCTACCCATCATGAATCCCTGTGATTTCACCAAACCCCGCCGGGACTCACCACTGCACACGATCCACAACGTTATCGAACGCACGTGGTTCACTGCGGAGGCCCACGCTACAACTGACGTATTTCGAATCAGCTGATCGTTCTGTGCCGGGGGGGCACGGTAGAAGGAGTCAGAGGACGACGCGGAAATGGGTTTTGCTTTGGGTGGGGAGGTGAGTGTGGACAGGGGCCCGGGGTTGGAAACGTGGGAATAAGAGAGATCGAGGGATTCAAAGGGGCGGGGGGAGGGAGAGAGCGAGAGGACTGGGCCAAAAGGGGGCAAGTGAGTATATGCCGGTGAAGGCCGAGTCCGGACGAAGATAGAGACGTAGACCGAAAGAGAGTTGATAGGTACTGTTTTGAGGGGAGGAGGGGGAGAGGGGGAGGTGGAGGAATGACGCGACGCGCGGTCTGCCGTCGTTTGAGAGATCAGCTGATTGCTGTTGCTCAAATGCTCCCCCTCCCCTCCCTCTTCATCTAGCTCTCTATCTCCCACCCCCGCAGCAAGACTCTCTGGGCTCTCTTGGGTGACTCAGAGCTACCCCTCTTCTGACCATGCAGCGCATTCCATGACTCGTGCCGCCCGCACTGGGCACCAGGATCTACTTCTCTTCGTTGGCTGTTTTTTTTTTCTGCACCGGTGGGTCAGAGGAGTGGACGAGTCAAGTACCTAGGGGAGACACTCAATGAGTGCCGGCCGGCATCGACGGACGTACCTCAAAATATTAGGTGTGGGAGACAGTGAGACAGAGAGGCGGGAGAGGATGGGGTTTAGGGGTTGAAAGGAGCCTCGAATGCGCTTTCCCAAAAAACACTAATCAAATAATGAGTTCACGAAGGATGTAGTTCCAATGAGGGGTTTCTTCGTACCTCAGAAGTCTCCTCCAACCCTCCAGGCCCGTTCAGGAAGGGGGTTGAAGACCGCAGATATAAAAACCTCCCTCATCGGGAATACTTTGAGGCTCGGGTGCCAAGAAAGTTTTATGACTCGCTTTTGCGAAAACCACGAGGTTGTAAAGCACCGAGGGTTGGATCTTGATATCAGAGATTGAGAAAGAATTTTCTCATCTGGTTCTCGGGGGGATTCCAATACGGGGAGATTTTTTTTACGGTTGAGCAGGGGATTCGTCAATATTTCTTGAAAATTCAACGAGGTTGCCGGATTTCATCGCAATGCGAATGCATATTACAGTTTTGAAGTTTTATGTATCGCATACGCAAAAAAGAAAGGGAAGACGTGAGACTTCTCCAGTTGCTGGCCCCTTCTACCAGGTAAATGGGCGGAATTTTTTTCTTTCGTTTCATTCCCAAATGAAAAATTGAAAATTCTCAAGGAATTGCTGAGAAACAAGAGGGAAGTTGCCCTCTTCATTACATTTAAATAAATTAAATAAATAGGAATTGACAAATGATATAATTGTGGTGAATTTCGTGTATGGCTCTTCAAGTTTAGACCGGTGCTTTAAATTTTTTTTTCCAAAAAATAATGTAGGAAATATCCTCATCAGAGTTGAGAGACGACCGCAACGTGGTGATTAAAAAATAAGAGAGCGAAATTATACTTCGTTTGGGAGGTTGAGTTTCTTAGTTCCATCCCTCTGTCTTTCTCTCTCTCTCTCTCTTGGTGGGCCTCGACGGGCGATGTTGCCGGGTTTCTGTCGGTGAGGAACATGTAGAAGCACTCGACAACTTCAGAGAGCCCAGCAACATCGCCCGGGACACTCTCATTTTGCAGGTGCCGGTATGCGCGCGACTGGGCGCGGTGTTGCCGTATCGACCGCCAGAGAGACAGTCCATCGAGCCCTGGCACCTTGTGCTGCAGCCAGTAACCCGCAAACGATGCTTCAAAATGATTTTCTACATATTTAGCGGTTTTTTATGATTTTTTTATTCCAGCTCTTACTGCTGATTTCTGGAAAGAGAATGTTCACGGGAATTTTTTTTCAAAGGCAAACCGAGATTTCTGCTTTGTTCAGCAATGCATGGGCTTCGTATGACGTTTCATATAACTTTTATAAAATGCGATAATGTTCATTAGCTCTGATATTTATCTATGAAAGTAGGAGTTTTAGGAGAAAATGTTAAGAACCTTTTTTGCAGCTAGAGAAATCTCCAACAAAAAAAAAAGTTAAAGTATGTTCACTTGATCATATGTTATCGAGAAAACTTCATGGCGATTGCGATATAAAATATGTAAATGAAGTGGTAAAACTTCAGCATTAATATTTTCTTCAACATTTCAAGAATTTTCTGAAGAAAAAAATTATATCTATCCCCGGAAATCATTACCGGGATAATTCCACATTCAACGTTTGGAAAATCGACTCGTTTCCAGAGCTGATGAAGAATTGAAGAAAATTGTCAATTTTAGATCGATTAGGTCATGAAAATTCAAGTACTTCAACAAAGATTCGTCTCCCTGTTGCTAAAGTAATGAGCCCTTATGAAAATTCGGTTACTATCTGAAATATCATCCTCTTCTTCTCCTGAATTACACAAGTACCTCGAGAATTATCCGACTCACCAAAAAATCTAAATCTCTGTAAATGTACTGCTGATGATTCTCCAATTTTTTTCTGGCTTCACCAATGGACCTAATAACGTCAACCGTCAGCAAATCTATCGACACAATTCAATATTCTCCAAGACGTCTTCGATGAAATTCGAATGACTTGATTATTTTATTGCCTTTCTACTCAATTACACAATTATCCAAAACAATAATGACTTCAAGGCTCAACTTCTGAAGCTACTACTGGAAAAATTCTCATTAAATTTCCAGTGAAATTCGTAATGAAACCTGTGTAACGCAATTACCCTCGATTATCTCATTTTGCGTCTTTGAGTATTGTACCTGACGGCCAATAACTCATAAGCCCAGGCGGCTAGTGTTTTTATCAAGCTTTATACTGTCCGATAACACTTGTTGAGGGGAGTGGAGGAGGCAGAGGAGCGACTTTCCCACCTAACCCATCACATCTCTCTTTCTCCTGCAACTATGCCCACCTCTCCCTTTCCTCCGTTCTCAAACGTGCATGTATGCGCCATAGCATTCAGTCCGCGGACCCGCGGTACCTTCAATCGGCTGACCCTGACCTTGCGCCACTTCCGTGTCCTCCCAGCGCTGCGCTTCAACTCCCCCGAACCCCAATTATCCCGAAAAAAAGCCCCCACGAATTAAAGTAAATTCAATGGAAATAAGGTATTGAAAAAGGTCCAAAAATATCTTGCGCAATTTTAAGAATAAAAATCCTCAAGTTTCGTGAACTTTGGGCATTGCATGTGCCACTCATCGACCGGAAGTAATCCCCTGTGCCACACGTGTTCGTTACGTCTACGTAAATACTTGAGGTTCGCACGCACTGGGGCGTGAACATCATGGTATTTTTATTGTCCCCTATTTTTGGGTATTTTCATCCGTCCAAGAGGGGTTAAGGAGATTTTACTCTTCATCGTTGTGAGTGCTCGAATGAGAAGGCGATGTGGAGCGAATTGACGAGAGCTGTTAGAAAGCCAGGGAAATTCACAACATTTGCATTGAGATTTTTTTTTTGCTGGACCTTTTTAATGTACTCCAGCAAAATGGTGTATTGGGTTGTTGCGGTTGATTATCAGGAGAGTGATAGATGAATGTTATTTGTTATAGTTGATTACGGATGAAGTGTACCAGTGGTCGAGTGAGAAAGCATGGGAACTGCAGCGCATTTTCTTCCAGATTATTCTTTGATTGATTCAATGGGATGAATCAATTCTTTTAGTGGGAAGGAGAACAGCTCATTTGTATATGGGATTTCTTGCAGCTCTTCAGCTGCTGCATAGAACAAATCTATTAAAAGGGCTATTCTCCATCGATTTGGAGACATATCATACTAACTGCGAAATATAGTTCACTCATATAGGTTTGAGCCAGAACAGTTCGATTATTTAAGAAAATATAAATATTTTCAAGATATAAAGTTAAAAAATATCTTTTAATCCCTGCTCTGCGAATCATGAAGAAAAAAAAACCGCAAAAGGTCTCGTGATACTTGACACTAGCTATCGAAATAATTTGCAATGTATGTAAACTTCTTTTCATGGAATGATGATAATCCGGTGCATTTATATCTCACAAAACACGAGACCTTTTCGTAAAAGAGGTTATTCTATCGATACAATTCAATATTTTCGAGAAAGTTGAGTGGGAATCGAGCTGGATGTCAAGGGACCCTTTTCGTACGAAAGTCAGTGCTCTACCAAAAAGGTATCTTGACATTGTTCCAAGCCTCTCCCCCAAGATAATTCAATACTCCCAAAACCTCGTCTCTGAATCTCCCAACTCGATCCCAAGAATTATTCAAGAAATAATTGAAGACTGTTCCGCAGTTCAGAATCTTTCAAAAAGGATTTGTGTGTTTATTTGATCCCACAAAATTAATTATCACTTCGTTCTTTGTTTTTATCTTCTCTTGAGAGATTTCATCGTGGTGGCTTTGCCAATAAAAATGAGGATAATGAGTACTTTCATTTGATTACCTTAATCCATCCCCCATGCGCCGTTACAAGAACATACAGCAGATAAAGATCTATTTCGTGGCCACTGATTTTCGGCGACTTCTTGAACGACGTGCTGCAACAAAAAAATTGACAAATAGATTCCAAGGCACAATGCAAAATTCAATGCTTCCCTAGATGGAAACTCAAATGGAGGTGATAAAGTAAACGATAATTACCCTCTGGTTTCGTGAAAATGATGAAGTTCCCTGAGGAAGCTCTCCCGCTCCCTCTCGTACGTAACAGGATCCTTATTGAGGATTTTGGCCATTTTTTATCTTCAACAATACAATAATCCCCTAAACGTCCACCAGCAACAATTGTGGACGCGCATTGGCGCCTTTGACGGGTGCACATCTACTTCGTTTCACCGTAAACCCAGCGTCCAAAAAACACATTTATAACTCGGTGATTCCCCTCATAAATCCTTTGATAAACCCGGTATATCTCCTCAAAAAGCTTCAACAATTACCACAAATCACCTGTCACAATTCCACTACCGTCCTCACCGATTCTCTCGAAAACTCCGAATAAACAAAAAAAAGAGAACCTCCTCCTCACCCAATTCTCCAAGAAAAATCCAGTAAAAAAAATTTAATCCCCAAACACCGCAGCTATTCGACTCCCTCGATTTCGTCAAAAAGTAAATCAAAAATGTGAATTAAACAGTTCCAAAAAGAGTTAAACTCCTGGGCCGTTCACAATGCCACAAAAATGTTCATCCACTAGCTCTCGGGTCAAGCTCCCAAGTGCACCCACGAGTGCTCTCCCCGCAGCCCTCACACCAAAATGAAAACTCCAAAACCTCTCGTGCCAACGTCAATTCACCGTCTCTCCCACAAAATAATTAATCCCTCAATAAAACATTAACAAAAACACACGGCGTTGCTTGACGTCCGAAAATCCTCGTATATCAAAATGGCGTCCCTCACTGGCTGGCATCAATTCACAGGCACGATGCACAGTAACCACAAGCCACCATATCCCCCCCAATACCAACACCAATGTTCAATGAATTTTAATAACAGTTAATACTATTGTTTTATTAAATGTTAGAGTGTATTATTCCCCCGCGTGTGCACTATCCTTCCGCGCACTTTCGGTTTAACGTTTGAGGGGCCGATACGAGTGAGGAACGAAATGCCGTCTGTAAAAGGGGGGCCAGGAGAGGTTGTTGAGTATTGGGAGAGGGGGGCTGAGAGTTTTAATATGTACCACCACCGACAATCTCGGCTGGAGGTTCAGTTCTCGGTTACTGTTCGAGGCGTCGTACTGGGCCTTCTCCACCGTGTCAGGAACGATATGTATACGGACTTCACTAACACTCAATCATAAACACAAATACTTGGGAATTTCTCAGAAATGAGAGGCGGAACAGGGGGGGAAGAGGGGATATTGTACAGTCAACGCCGTTTCCGCCCGTGGAAGAGCGCGGGCGCGATACACTCGTGTCCCCCACCAACGTAATATCTGGATGCACTGGTGACACACGATTTTTTTTCAATTGTTACCGGTTTTCGGGGGGTTAATACACTTGATCGAGGGGGTGATGTGGATTTTTTAGGGGGTTCGGGGGATTTCAGGGGTGAATCGTGAGGAGCTGCTACCCGGGTCATGCGGCGGTGTATTTTTACTTTCAAAATGGAAGGTAATAGTTTGAATTGTCGGAGGAATTACACGCCAGAGGTCGCAACACTATGGGAGCACTAGTGGTGACATCTTGGGAGGGGAGGGGTACTAATGGGGTGTACATGTGAGGATATTTTGGAATATTTTTTGGAACAGGATGATTCAAGGGTGTGAAAAGCCCTCCGTTTATCTTGAGGGATGATTTTTCATTTAGTTTTTAATATGAGAGTCCTGGAGTTTGTGGAGGGACTTCAATCGCTTCTTCATGATGAATTTTTTTTTAACGGATTATTTTCCAAACCTCGAGGACACTCAGTCAGCACTGAGGGCTTTTATCGGGTTAATCACTTGTTTCAAGGGCTGATAACGTTTTCGCAGTCCTGGGGGACTCAATCAAATGTCTGACAGAGACGGGACACTCGGTGAATCTAACGAACTCGCGAATTCCCGCGAATTTCACGCCTCCAACTCACTGAATTTCACTGACAACGCTCGAACGTCGATCGGCGATCGTTGATGGGATGCAATAACTACTGATCCAATGCTTTCAGAATTTTTTAATCGTCGGAAAACACTGGTGAGGCGAATTCTCTTTGGTGTGAGATTTTACTGACCAACCGGAACGATATACGCCGTGTTCCTCGGTGTTGCTTTGTCTACAGTCTGGCCAACTATTTTTCAATTGGTAATTTGTAATGTAGCTGTTTATTCGGGGATTATTTATTGATTGTCGTTGAGTGCTTTTGATTTTTTGGAGAACTTTTGGGGTCAATAACTGGACCGCTGGCGGAACTCCTTGGGTACGCGCCTCCCCCGTATTCTCCGATTATTCACGCGGGTATACACTTTGTACCGTATCTGCTTATCGAATCACTTCCTATTTTCCTTCGGAGTTGCCTCCGTGAAAGTTGGCAGGTCTAACGGGAGATGGCAGAACGAATGCCACTGAATATCAATTTCTCGGTCGAGGTGGAGGAGAATTTTTTTTCGAGTTTTTGCGACGGGACGATATGACTTACAAAAGGAAGAAGAATGTCCAGAGTAATGGCATGAAAAAAGGTGCCAAGACGAAGAGGAAAACCAAGGATCTCGATGAGGTACTGATTCTCCCGGGTTTCCGGATTTTACTTGGAGTGTCGGAGACTCACGTGGGAACCACGTGGGTCAAATCACCCCTCGAATCTTGTATTTATTTTGCTGGGGGACTGGATATTTTTCTGTTTGGTTGGCTTACAAGTTTTCCATTTCAGATTGATCATGATCTTAAGGAGGAAAACGCCAGAAAACTGCTGAATCAGGACATTGATTTCGATAAGCCTGGGTCTGCTCAGTACTACTGCGTTCATTGCGCGTGAGTATATATTTCTAACCTCAAAAGTAGTGGAGATGTACGTCATTGGAGTTGGTGGGAGGGAGGCCTATCAATATTATATATCTTTGAAATTAATAAGGATCTCCAACTTGTGAATTAAATAATGGATAATGTGAGACTGCAAATTTCAGTCATGAGTGAATAATCGTCCATCTGAAGGTCAGGCCATTTATAGATCAGTGTACCCTAGTCATAGTATTTTGAAACCTTTAATATTTATGAAAGAAAAAAAATCCAGTTGGCTGAGTTGGCACACAATGCCCCTTACTAGCTTCGTCACTCAATAATTTCTCCTAGGAAATCACGGTCTCACAAATTTTCTCTGTCAATTTCTCGCCCCAGGAGATACTTCATCAACGACAGAGCCCTCGAAGACCACTTCACTACCAAAGTCCACAAACGTCGTATGAAAGCCCTCGAGGACGAGCCCTACACAATAGAAGAGTCCGAACGTGCTGCAGGGCACGGCACCTGGATCGCCTCGAAAAAACGGAAGATAGAAACTCTCCCGCGTGACGCCTTCACTCAAATGGACGTTGAGCCCCCAGGAAAAATCCCGAAAACAACACCATCAGACTAACTCAAATATGTTCCAAAAATTCACCCTGAGAAATTCCAAACTCCTCGTCTCCAGTCCCCTCCACTTCAGCAAATACTTTCAAAATAGAAAGTACACATCGGCCCTTTACATCCCTGGTAGCAAGGCTTTCGAGACATACTCATACCTGACGCCCTACCTCGACTACACCAAAACATTCAGCCAAGTTGATAAACTCCAACGAAACTTGCACCTCCGAGGAGTCAATGTCAACGCTGAAGAGATCAAATCCACTTGGGATTTTTACCAGAAGATCTATGCCGACAGAAAGGCCATAGAGAACAGGCGATTCTCACTTGTCCACAGGATAAAACAATTATCAAAACTCAAAGATCCAGGCTCTGAAGCTGAGAGGGAATTGAATGGCCTGATGACACAAGGAAAAGTTCTCAAGCAGGAATTACGATTAGTCAAGGAAATTCTCTGGGATTTAGAGGAGACTGTTGTCCCTCGAGTATTGCAATTGCCCAATGAACTTCACGAGAGAACCCCAGAGTCATCGGAGCTGATTTTAAAAACAGTGGGTTCTAAAAAAATTCAAACGCCTGTCAACGTCCCACCCAAAAATCACCTGCAAATCGGGGAATCCCTGGGATTACTCGAATATCTCAATCAGTTTCATTTCTACCTGTGCGATGAGGCGGCCCTATTTGAGGTGGCTGTGCAGTCCTACGTAAGTAAGATGCTGAGTACGGAAGGAGTACTCAGAGTTGCTGGAACCGATTTTGCCAGGAGTTTGCTGGTAGAGGCTGCGGGAATGGATCATGAGGATCCATTTTCCACCTTTATTCTAAAAAATAATCAAGGGATTGAGGAGAAAACGATCAATAGGCTTCACCTGATCGGTGGAGCGAGTTTGATATCATTTCTCGCGATGCACACCAGGCAGTTGGTGAACCCGAAGGCCTTTCCACTCAGGTATTTTGCCACTGGGCGTAGCTATACCCCTTCAGTGGTGAAGCCAATGGACCTGGGGCTCTTTGGTGTCTCCCAGACAGTCGCCGTTCACTGTATGACCATGGTGCGGGAAGCTGGGAGTCAGGAGTACGAGGAGGAGTTTCAAAAGCTTGTTGACTCTGTCTCAAAGATTTATGACGGCTTGGGAGTACATTACCGAGTTGTTTTGCGGTCTGCAGGGCAGTTGGAAATAGCAGAGTGTTTAAGAGTGGCATTTGAACTTTGGTCCAGTTACTACAGTGATTACGTAGAGGTTGGGCATGTTTCTATGTATGGGGATTATTTATCGAAACGATTGCTGATTGCCTATCAAACACCCACAGGCAGAGGTTATCCTGCTGTCATCTCAGGGACGATTTTAAATGTTAACAAGGTTTTGGCTTGCCTGTTAGAGGAGAATGCAGAGAGGTTCGAGGTGCCCGAAGGGGTCAAGGAGTTTATGCCCGTTGGAAATGTTTAATATTCACGTTGTCTCTAATGAATTGTAAATACGACTGATGATGAAGAATATTGTTTACATTTTTCTAAACTAGAGGTAACTAGGTAAAATGTTGAAGAGGTTTTTTTTTTCTGCAAAATAAACCATTTCCAAATTCCAATTGATGGCATTTTTATTCTCGTAAGGGAGGGTGTAATCGGGCACAGGAAATTTCACGGTTGTGAGTAGAATCGATGGTTAATTATCAAACTCCCCGAAAGTAGTGAAGTATGGATTGTCAATAGTGGAAGAAAATGAAAAAAAATGCAGTGTAAGTTCAGTAATCCAAAGCACATATCATAGCCACTCCCCTTTTAATCCAATGTGATTCTATCCTCGAAGTGGGAATTTCCATGCAAAGGACAAAGTTCGTGGAGTGGCCTGTAGTGCTCAGAGTACCCGAGCGCGTAAGGGTTTTGTAGACTGGGCAATTATAAACGCCCTTGGGTGGGGATTTTCGTATTTGTTCGGGTCGGAGAAAAATGGGTTTCATCTCTGAAACGAACAGAGCGATTAAAATCATGCGTCCCGATAAATTATATGGAATAATTTTACCTTTCTCATTGACAATACCTGAATGGAGTACTTTGGCGTTAGACTCTTCAAGTGTATTACCATTCCATCGACATCCCTCGAGAAAGAGCCCATATAGACAGCAGCCATCATGTGCACGAGTATGCGGCAAAGCTTCAAGTATCTGTACATTCGATACAAAAATTGTTAATGCAGCAGACTTTACTCAATTGTCTACATGTTTTTTCGAACAAGTTTTGTACTTGATAGGAGTATTCAATAGTATCGATGGGTAATGAGTACTTCCGAGCAAAGTTCTGTAATGTTGCTGTGAATAGTGCCTGGGGGAAGAAAAATCCGGAGATCCACAATGAGGATGGTATCCCCTTGTCGCTCCAATTTTGCATGAATTCGATTCTCTCGTTTAAGTCTAACATCCATGCTCCTGCGAGTGATAACTGAATGAAATATAATACGAGTTTGGATGACAATAACGAGGAATAACTTACCCAGAGGTTTCAATGAAGGGTATCCTCGTGACTCCCACAATTCCGGAACATTATTCATGCTCAGATTGCTCACCATTGTTTCCAGCATCTCGTTCATGACAATTTCACCCTTCACTGCTGCTAGTAATTGACTCAATGAGTTGGATACAATTTTCAAAAGGGTATTGTAACGTTTTGCCTCCAATTGTAACACTGTGTTGAGGGATTCCCCGTAAAGCACTGGATGACTAGATAATTTGTCAGGGAAAGGACACAAAATAAACAAAATAGAAAAAGTCAAGGGGATAATTGGAGTATTTACGGATTATATAATGGACCCTTTTCTTATAGACTATAGTTTACATCAATTAATTTAGTGTCGAGAAGAATAAGATTTCAGAGGTCACATGAGGAATTCATTAATATCATCTCACCGTTCCTGAATTGCTTTCACGTCGAATAATGCTGGTACCCTGGTCAATAGATTATCAACAACGACGCGAATAGTGGTTTTGCCACCAGTTGATTGTTCAGTGCTTTGAGGTTGAAGTGCTGCGAGATTAGTAATGCAGTAATAAGCTTCAGATGTAGCATAACTCAATTCCGCATTGTAATGCAATCCAAATATCTCTGGCTCATCATTGAGGGGTAAGCACATTATTGCATTGAGGTAGTGTTCATAAGTACAAGATGCTGGGGTGACAGTCGATATCTAAGACCAAAAGCACATTAGAAAGTGGGCTAATAATTTCAACGTTAATCTTCTAATCGATAATACTTGTTGGTACAATCCTTTCGCATCAAATGTGTGATCGTCTTTCAGGACTTCTGAATTGTAAAAGTCATGGAGAAGGGTGAGGACACATCGCCTGTCCCAATCGTCAGTAATTCTTCCTCCGTAATTCACGTGCCCTGCGGTGTATATGAGCACCTTTCAAGGTAAATAGAAAATAAGCTTGAAATACATTTATTATTGTATATCCAACAATCAGATCATTTCTGGCCGAAAAGCTAATTTATTATTGAATTCACAAGGAAAAATTACCTCGAAGGGAATTTCGGGATATTCCGCGACGAACATTTGAAGCTGGGAGATGCATATGGCGAGATCACCGTCAGAAAATTCGTAGGGGATATTGAAGCCCAGTGAGCCGAACTTTCGTCTCTCCAGAAGAATCGAGTGGAATAAACAGAGGGAGTACAGCAATGATTTGATATCCTTCGCTTTAAGATCCTCGGACTCGAACAGGTCGTGGAGTAGAGGGATCTGAGTTGTGTAAATTCTGTGCATGTTTGCCTGGAATCAAGAGTCATCGGGGTATTTATCGATAAACAGGGGAATTCCCTGGAAGGGGTTTACTTTGATGCCTCTGGGTGGCTCAACAGTCAACTTCATGGCGTTCTCTAATATTGTCGGGGGGAAATTGATAGTTGGAGTGCTCGTCAAGTATAAACGGAAATCAGGGTGGATGTTATCGGGGAAAGACTCGATGAGTCCATCCAGGTGTGGCATCCAGCTTGGAGCGAGGTGGCAGTTCTGTGGGGTTTGACGAGACATGTGATAACTGACTTCGTTAAAATGGGCCGGTTATTTCCAACGGTTGATTTTCAACCAAATAGAACATTCGGAATTCTCTGAAACACTCCGACTTACTTGGAAAAAAACCCAATTTCCTGCTTCAAGGGATTCTTTCAATATAAACTCAGCGCGGGGTCCTTGACCCTGGCCGAGAGATATGGTATAAAATCGAGTCTTCATCCCTTCATTCTCAGCGAGTGTGTACAACTCAGCTGCCGGATCTGTCCCACTCGATAAAATGAATACGAGAGGAGTTTTTGCGTGGGATTCCCGGTAGACAGTAGACAACTGAGTGGTTTGGGGTTCTATAAACCTCCTACCGAGATATTTATTGATGAATTGTTGAATGGCGGTGATGAGTCTGTCGGGTCTGAGAGATTTTATGATGAGCAATTTTTGAAAGTCATTGAGATTCAAAGATTCCAACCCTGAATCCCTGAAACGTGACAAAAAATCGTAGAGCAACTACGGACACGATGAATTCAACCAATTTTGACGAATTCATTTTTATCCAAAGCAATTATTTCTCACACTTCGGGTTCCTTTGAGTCGTATAGAGCTTTGAAAATTTTCAAGCGGCTTTGGAATAATTTCGGGAAATTGCGAAATCCTTTTAATATAGTTAATGACTGGATCTCTAGCCAGGATCGCTCCGGCAGCCATTCGGGTGCTGGATTTAAATTTTGCTGCAAGGAATACTCCAGTCAGATGGAAACGTCAGTGAAAAGTTACATGACTAAATCACTTTGTTGAAATAACTATTAAAAATACGTTCGAAAGAACTTCTTGAAAAAATTATTTCCGAAATGTAAGGGATGATATTATGTTCGCTCCAGGGACTGAAAATATCCCTTTTAATATTTTCAAGCTTTTTCCTGATAAAGTTTTCTCATCTCAGCTATCTTTTGATGTAAATATCCTTTTGGAGGTATTTTTATAAAGTTATGTAATCGTGGAGTTCAGGGAAAATCGTCAAACAAAGTTTTAATTACTTGGGAAGAAGATCCACCCGACAGGAAGTATCTCCATTCACTTGTATCTACGGAATCTGTATCAATTTGTATTCGGATACAGATGAGAAATGCAAAATGAAGTTTATGCTTCTCGAATAAACTTCTGCAAACATTGGAATATGTGGAGAATGTCAAGTATTCGTTTATAGTCGAAACACGTTCGTTAATGTTGGCTGAAAATTATCGAAGGAAATGGAATCTTCAAGCTTTCCGAAAATTAGTTTACTCAAATGATAATTAAAATATTCCGACTTACTTGATTTCTCAGTATTGGCAATGCTATCGGTGAAAATATTTACGAACCACTCCAGCGAATATTGGTACATGAAATCAATGGTTTTCAGATCGCTGATGGCAAAGTACAATAATTGTGCTCTATTGGCAACAGGTAAATATGCGGATCGTGTTCTGTCAATATCCGCTTGTGTTGCTTCCGCGGAGGCTACTTTAGTTTTAATCTCTTCGCTTTTGAGTTTGGATGCCTCCAGGGTAGTGATGAGATCAATATCATCAACTGCAGACCCTTCGGATTTCGATAGTTTATCGAGTATTTTATTTTCAATTTCTTTGAGATCCCTTTTCATATCAGCGCAGGAAATTATTATGTCTCTTCGTACTGCCTCCAACTCGGGGCGCTCTTGCAAGACAGCCAGTGACAGCATTTGGTCCAACAATCCACTGTTAAAATGACATTTCTGTAATTACTTATAATGAGGGGTAAAAGCCTGTCGACTCATGAAAACATAAAGAGAAAAACAAAGGACTATTGCAATTTAAAAAATCAAACGGAGCGATGAAAACCTTTTGGTCAATGCAAAATTCACAATCAGCACTTTGACAGTAATTTCCGGAGGATAGTGGGGATTCGGAAGCTTTGTGGTCAAATATAACCGAAATTGATCGTTATACGGAACTACGTTGTCCCCGATCTTTATAGACATTTGACCACCATAGGAGAACACATTTTTCATCAGGACGCTATCCAACGTAGATTCCAATTCACATTCCACATTCTCGATTAAACAGGGACGTCCGAATTTCACACATGTCTCAACAACGCGCATCAAGTCCTTGTCAGTCATTCGTGCGATCAATAGACCCGCTGTTTTTTCCTAAAACAGTGATATCTATGGTATTTAATGTGATAACCATAAAAAATAATTCTAGGGTTTTTCCAAAATATTGCGAATTCCATTCGCAGATTAATTGTCGACTACGAAAAATGGTTAATAGCATTAAAAAGAGGCAAACCGTTTTTTTAATCCATTTATTCACTTGGCGTTGTGGATCTATGAATAATGGCCAACGATTCGCATTTCTCGAGAGAATAACATTTTCAACAGAAAATGTATCCCTCGGGAGGCCATTAATGTGCCACTGCTGAATTTCCACAGGATTACCCAGTACCGCTACTGCTGTGTGATTATCACTCAAAGGAATTTTATTGTCCAAAATTGTCGTCCATGCGCTTAACAAGCCCCTGCGATAGACATCAGTGAATGGTGTCAGATATGCAATACCTCCGCACGATATTAAAATATCGCCCACAGCATTGTTGTATAAAATCTGTATATCTCTGATGGCTGTTATCCATCTTTGCTGTTCATCAGCGAGACCGTATATCAATCTTACAGCCCTTGACATTCTCTCCTCGCACAGCTGCTGCTCATTTTCCAGCTTTGTTTTCTTATCCACCTCAATACGTAGAATATCCTCCAGCCTCTGAATACCATCCTCAACCTCCCTCAGTTGTTCCATTGCCAGGCTCAACTGCTCCTCAGTCTTCATTAGGCTCATTTCAGCATTTTTCAGTGCCTCCATTTTCGGCTCAACTTTGAGATTAACGAAGTACCAGTTGTACATCGCATGCAGCCAGAGACACAGGGAGTGACAGGCTTTCGAGACTTGTATAACTTTGCTCGGATGGAACGACGGGTTCTCGATGTAGGCTTTCAACCGATTTATCACCTCCTCGGTGATCTTCGATTTATCAAAGTTCTCCAGCTCGCGCAGGAAGTGACCGGCGTCCGCGAGCATCTGACTCCCTGGTGTCCAGTAATCAAGAACTTTTTCGCCGGGTAATTTGCCAGGTACCTGGACGGAAAGAGACAGGGTAAGACCATCACCATGAGAATACGCTTAAGGAACCCCATACAACGATCGAAAAATTCCCAGTAGACGCAGAATCGGCTGACTAGAGGATATTTTCTCATTCCTAGTCCTGTGGCCCAATCCCTACCTTCCTCACGATGCTCACTGTCATTCCAATCACGTGCGTCTACGTGAAGCCCTAATTCCCCCGAACCTCATAATTTTTCCAGTCATTTGTTCCAATAACTTCCTCATAAAATGTAAACAAAATCTCAAACTTATAAGTGTTCCCAACAAAAATCTGATTTATCGATCACTAGTTGTTCCCCAGTTCTCTTTCCAGGTGTCATGTAAATTTTATTTATTGAGAATGGGGTAACCTCAGAGGTTGCTGCTGAAAGGATTGTGAGGATACATAAAGCGAATTATATATTCTCTCGAGACTGAGCTCTGAAATATATATATTATCAGTATATAGTATAAAAAAATTCTTCCTGTGTTGGAGAATGATAAATCATGGGGTGTCCCACCTTGTTCGGTTTCACTTCCTTAACGATGCACATAGCTTCGATCACGAGAACAACCCCAACTGGAGGGCGTTTCATAGCTTTGACCTCAGTAATGTCTCCCTTATTCAATGCCTTCAAGCTAGCCTCCGCCGCCTGGAGCATTGGCTTCACTTGGCTTAACTCCATATCCGCTTCGTTCCGAATTGCCTCATTCTCACGCTTGAATTTCGCCGCCTCCTTCTGTTGCTCCTCAGCAAGACCCTTGGTTCTCTCAGCTTCGATAGTGTCCTCACGTATACGATCAATCATGACCGAAGTAGCTACGGTGGCTTGCTCCAATTCCGGCTTCATTTCGGTCAGAATTACCTGCATCTGCTTGACTTCCGATTCCGTTCCTGATAGCTTATTCAGACCTGTTCCGGGATATTCCGCATTTTTATTACCATCAATTCGCATATTGCGAAATAAATTGGACGTTGGAGTGCTCATGTCTGTCCAGGTCCCTTATTTATCATTCCTCTGAACTTTACCCTTTCGGCTGACAAGATGGGATAAAAAAAAAATAGGAGGTCATTTACCCACTCGCATGCTCAATCCAAATTTCACTCGACGTATGGGATTCCATTAATCGATTCGAGAGCGATGAACACGCTGGAACACGTTTTTTATTTATAGACGATGATACCAGGCAATCAACGAACTCGATTCGATTCCTCGAATCCCCTTCTCTGGCTGGTGCAAACGTTTCGCAGAAATGCTTTTTTTGTTACCGAATCATTATTACGAGAGAAAAATGGAAAGGATTTTTTGTGGCCAGAGGACGGAACGGTGATCCCTCTACCCTGTTAACAGGGATGAGCGAGGGTCTGAGGCACTTTGGGATCTCCCTTCGGCAGGCAACACCCTCATAATCGACTCGGTCCTTCTTCCTCCCAGCATCACTCCTTGAAGATAATATTGGTGGCAATATATTAATTTTGGATACCTGTGGATAATCGAGACATCTCCTGCATCAGCGCCTTCTTCCTCTTGTACAAAAGATTTCCATAGTTGGATAACATTTCTAGGTATGATACAGGTGTGACGTAGTTGTGGCGGTTCAGCACCTGGGGAGAAAGTAAAATTTCCAAGTGGGGTTTCAGCCAATAAAGACTTAATGAGACAATAAACACAGGGGAATCCCATTAGCTGCAGTCCCGCTAGATGCAATATTTTTTTCTCCAGGATATTCACATTCTTGAGCTTCTTGTTCGCCAGATTTTTTAATTTTCAGAACATTTCTGTCGAGACGACGATAAATTATCCTTTTCACAGGCACATCCCCCTACCTGTCACTTAGCCCCTCTTTTCCCGTATTAACGCTCGAATTATAAACAAATTTTTTCTGTGAGCTCCAACTCTATCATCGGCCACCGTATCACCCCATTTTGTGACCCAGAAAAAAATAGTAATAATGATAAATGAATAAACAAGGAAAAATCAGAAGGATAAATGATCCGTACAAACGTACAGAAGGCCATAAATAATAGTATTTTGAACTTGCATCGATTGTGGCATAAAAAGTTGGGAATTTAATCACGGGAATGCAGTATATGTCCATTCTCTTCATCGGGGGCAATACCTGGAGATATTCCTGACTTGCGTCGATGGTGGATGAGTGCATGTATTGACAAGTCGTCACGATCGCGTCGAAAATGTCACCAGTAACATGATCGTCCTGGATTTCCTTGATAAAGCGGACGGCGACACTCTGTAAATGAAGGGCAAAGGCCTTTCAAAGGGCTCTATTATATTTATTGATGATTCCATACCTGTAGTGCGGTGTCAGACCACGGATGGAACCAATCGATAGTACAGCAATTGACTAATGCCGGGAATTGACGGATTCGTCGACGAAATTCATCGCCAATCGGGCTGTGATTAAGGAAAATTATAATGAGTCGGTATCATTCGATTTTTATAATATTTAGTGCCAGCACCTCATGGTAACGACCGTATGCAAATTGCTCCGAACATTCTTCAAATATGCGTTGAAGAGGTTGGTCCTGTTCAAAGAGAGGCCGGCTTCCTGAACCTCAGCCCTCATATCGTTATAAATCTTCTCGAGTTCGTCCTTTTGATAGATGTTTGGCACATCCCCACTATTGAGGATATTATGAATGTCCTCCAGATAAGACTCATCTTTTATCTAGTGAAATGGGAACGTACGTGATTTTGCCAAGATTGAAGATGTGGAAAAAAAAGATAAAACAGAATAATAATGGAACATTATTATAGCTCTTTCATTTTTTTTTTCTCCCTGAAATATTTATTCTGGAGTTTTGAGGTGATGAATTATGTTATTAAGGACATGAGCAACTTTGACATCGAAAGAGATGAAGGCAATAAGATAAAAGAAACGGGGCCGGCAGAACAACAATTTGTCATGTGGTGTGACGACCAAGGATGAGGGATGACGGAGGGGGATCAAGGGAAATGATATTAAAGGGGCGTAAGAGTCCACTGTTAGTCACAAGGGTTACAACGCTTGACTACCCTTGCCACAGTCGATTCTCGGAAGGGTCAAATGAACTTCTTCGGGTCGACAGTGATGAGATTCATTCGTGAGATTTTCCAAATTGTAATCCAAGTGCTACCGGTGAACAATTCCACCCTTGAGGCTCATTAGGAATGCAAAATAACAGGAATTTTGTACAAAGGTCACGATTTCAGTGAATTTACAGTTTAACTGTAAATTCTGTTCTCCATCGGATCAATGATTTCATAAATCTTCTCACTCAAGAAATAAGTAAAGTATTCTCTCAAACATATGGTATCCAAATCGAACCCGCGCTGGGGTCCAAGGCTCAGCCTAGGGGTTGAACTTCGCAGTAACAGGGAGCATGATAAACGATGTTTATCGCAAATGTAAAACTAATTAGACAAAGAAAAATCGACTGGCGCTATCTAAATGTCAAGGGATTGTCAAATTTTTTTTTGTCACTTCTGCGATGCGAATTATCGTCTAACTCCAGTCAAGAGCTAGAAAAATTCCAAGTGCCGTCGAGATTACGGTACATTGACGGTGGGAGGGAGCGTGAGGGGGTGGATGACAAATAAAATTATTATTGCAGTTTAGACGTTAGTACGATCCATTGACGTTATGTCAGTGCTACCCGAGACACAGTACGTAACATCGGCGAATGGCAATAATATTTTTTTCATCTCACTCCCTTTGTCTCCGAATGTAGGGTAAACCCGACAACCCAAATTCTACGTGGGGTTTTCACCATCGTCATCCCTTGTCTTCCGCCAGCCCCGGAAAGGAACACTTCCCAGAGGGGAGTTCGACCGTAACCTGGGTGTCTGAAAAAATAAAGACGATGGATCGCCTCGATAATCCAGCCTTGAGCATCACCGCCTTAATGTCGTCGTGCCAGTCGTTGAGACTGTAGGAGCGTCGTGACTCAATTTGGAAACAAACATGTTCACCTAAAAAAGCTGAGAGTCGCGTCAGGCTCTGTCGTCCTGAAAGATGCATCTTCCTCTTAATTTCACCGGGTGCGCATGACTAATTTCAACTCACCGGAGCCCCCCATGCCGAGGAGTAAAGCATTCCCTCTAGCTTGCCGAATAATCCGACTTATTCTGCATATGTGACTCATAGCTTCTTCAAAAAGAACGAGATTCATCGGCGCATTTGTCGTTTCATTGTATTCTTCGAGACTCTGCAGAAGTACCGATTCCATCTGAGGGATAAGGGAGTTCAGGTCGTAGTCGCAAGTGGGAGTGTTTCATGGTAATTATGACGATGGTGAATTAGTTTGCGAATATGATCTTGGAACATACCTGTCGAAGATCAATGATTCTCTCGTACTCCCCATGCGGTCCACAAAAATCAGCGAAGAATATTGAATCCTCACCATCAAGACCTCCACCAGTCTCTCCAAAAAATTCGATGAGGGTCAATCGCAGTATTTCATCGAACCGTTCCAAGTCCTCTGCATTGACCAAACGGTCTCTCATCACGCGGGAAACCTCATGAAACCAGAGGGCCCAAAGCTTTCCTCTCGTCTGAAGAGAAAGAACAGAATCAAGTAATGATAATTAGACAATTATCTCCAGGTGCTATAACAGTGGAAAAAGATAAATGAACTTACATCGATTTTATCTGGTTCAGCCATGAGGACTCCCTGGAAAATTCTCGAGAAATCCCGTAGATTAAATGTGTAATGAGACTTATCCGGTGTTGGCAGGAATTGTTGACAAATTGTGTTGTACATAGTCAAAGTGGCATTGACAATGTCATCGAGGGACTCAATTGATAATGGACCTCGGATTAACCAGGATTTCATGATTGTTCCATAGATTTTTTTCTGGAATTGATTTTTAAATCAAATTACACCCGAATCGAATATAATCGGCTGATGAATTCTAAAATATATTTTCAAATTAACACAACTCGTGTAAACGACCGGAATACGGAACGGAGACACGTGTAAAGGGAGAGTGTGTTAGCCTCATAACCAGCTAAGAAGGGAGAGTAGAAAAGTTTCAAGGGTTGTCAGTAATTATGGAAAATTCTGAGCTATTGAAACTAGAGTTACGAGGTATAATTACCTCAAATACCTACGAGCCCTTAAAGGGTAGTGGGAAAAGAATAAATAGAGGTGACCAATATCGATCTGTTTCACTTCGCATTACCCACAAGAGGGGTTTGTTAATGATTCCGGTATCAAAACAACTTATATGGGTGCGGAATGAATTCTTAAATACTGGCATATCAATGTTTGGGCGATTCATGTGTAATTACTTTGGCCTCGTCCTCCATTTCTGGAAATACTATTAGGTGAAAGTGTCGAAGTACGCGTTCGCTTATTGAGTTTCTACCGCCTCCCGGGGGCTGCATGGCTCCAATCAAATTAACATCACATATTTCATGGAATTCTCCGATATCTGTCGTGTCGTACCATCCTGGGGACAATTTTGTTTTTCGTTAATTCAGGGGTGGGGATACAGCGACCCTGGGGGGTGTTTCTAATTCGAACGGAATCGAATTCCGTGGTGCAAAATTTTGATTGGCAGCCCATGCACATTTCTGGTTATCGATTAAAGGGGAGATTACTGTTGGCCTATTATTCATGCACCATACCCTTGAAATCAAGCAACTGACGAAGCAGTTCTAGAGGTGGTTGTGCCCCATACTGCTCCAACAGTGGCATATTCAAATCGTCAATAAAGAAAATATGTCTCTTCGACACTGGCGGACCGTAACTGCCCGTTCTTCGCTTCTCCAATTTGGAATCGATTAAGTCCTGGAAATGTAATAGGTCATCTAAACCCCAGTTCTCTTCTTCATGAGTTGATTACATCAGACAAAAGTCAGTTTTCTCGATGCCAGGATTTACCTGAATTTTTTGAGCCGATGTCTTCGCCGAAAATATGATGAAATCAGTGATGTACTTGGCTGCCATGCCTCTGGACAATTTTCTAGAAATTGTGACAGTTTTTCCGCTACCAGTTGGACCGACTGCGAGAACATTAGACTTATGCTGCAGCAAATATCCAATTATCGTGGAGTTTCGAATGCTATCCATAGTAGGAACATCGAAGTCTATTGGACGAAATACCAAATTACAATATCATTTCGTAAATTCCCGGGAAAATGATATATATACCATGAAATTGCAACTGCAATCCTAATGATTCCACTTGTTTTCCATCCGTCCATTTTATCCACCGGGGTGGGATGTAATTATCCGTGGAGGCGTCGGTGTATCCCCCTTCATCTAATCTGGTATAAATCCATGTGTATAATATAGACACGCAGGCGTGAATATTTCATAATTATCGCGAATCAGGGCAAGCTCTGATGCTGAATATGTAACAAAAGTATCGGGACTGATTTGTATTCACCCCCGAACTCTCCAGTGGTCGCGCTATTCGGCCACGAAAAAATATGCGGTACAACGCCTCGTAATTATACAGCGAGATCTATTCAATAAAAAATGAAAAAAATTTCGTGTAATTGCAAAGCGAAATGTGAATATGGAAAAGGGAATTTATTCGGAACGTTCGGTATTTTTTTTTTGAATAGCTGTACGGATCATCGAAGGGTGGGGTGGTATGGCAGAGGTAAAGGACATATGTGAAAGGCCGTTGAGAATTTAATTAACAAAAAAATTTGTTGTTCGAAATAAAATAAATAATTGAGTTATGTGATAAACGAATTTCCGACATGAATACTCTACATGCCACCATTAATGATTGCATACATTCATTATGTAGTCATGCAAAGATGATTATATGATGATCGCATTGAGAATTGGTTATTAATTGACGAAGCCACAAACATAAAAGCTCAATATTACTTATTGATGGGAATGAAGGTTAATCCCTATTCGGAACGAAGAATCTGGAGCGATTAACGTAAATTACATGTAATCATAGACTAGCCCGTCCGCTGGAAACTGCATGGGATGATGCAAATCCTGTTGAATCGTCCTAAGCCATTCACTGAAAGCCCAGCGATTCTCTGAATCACAGCTTGCTCCAGCACTCCAAACTATCGCAAATGTTGCCCAGGGAGTTAATAAATCCCCTGGAAAAATTGAAGGAAAAATGAGAGGGAAATGTTTAATTGGCCCTCAGCTGTTCCTTTTTTCCATTATATCGTCAGGAGACTAATTATGGAATACAAATGGAATTCCTTTGGTACTGCGTCTCATAAATAATTTTATTCTGAAAAATAACACTTCCTACCCAACCCTCTTGGAGATGTTTTCCCATCTCTAGTTTAAATCCGATTAAAAATTGCATTTTCGAACTTGTTGGGATTTCAGGGGATTAGTGTAACACAAAAATTAAAAAACTGCAATGAGGGTAATTAAAATATTTGTGAGTGGAAGCAAAAACTGGAGAAACATGAAATATGTAAATGGACTCGCTGACCCTAATAAATATTTACGAATATTTCTCCTTGAACTAGATTCCGTAGAATGAGGGGCTGAACCCTCCGCAGACATCTCCATGGAAAATCGTACATTGATGAGGTTTATGTAGGCCTGCACCATCATCACGTCTACTGTGGCAACGATTTCCCTCATTTGATTGCGGAGAATGGTGAGGGCTGGGGGAAGAAGCTGGTAAGTTAATTTCGACAGTTCGCCAGCGAATTCTTTCATCCCCTGAAAATTTGGGCTCATCATGTAACCGGAGATATTTAAAGCTTTCTCCCATTAGATGTTAATGTGATTAGAGATTTATCGACGTACCTGAGGGAGGGTTTCAATCCAACAGTCAATTAATGCTTCGGTCCCTACAGTTCCGCTCTCCAAGTAAATCATTCCACATCTGGTGTTTCGACGTTAATGAGTGGTAGAATGAATCACTGAGAAAAAATGTTTTAATAAAAAATTTATTATACCTGGAAACAGTTGCGGGTGAGGCGACTTTGAGATCACCAACTTCGAACATAATTGTTTGTCGTGCCGACAACTTGATTATCTCCCCCGATGTCAAACACAATTTTTTATTATCATCCAACACTGTATTCATATTCTCAATCCAAATGGCATCAACTGGCCCATCAAAAATGTACCACTTTCTTCTCATGTCATTAGCACTGCTTCCAGCACGTACCATGTGGGGTAGAATTCCATCCGTCCACTCGTGTGTATCAATATCAAATTCTCCATACAGTTGACCGAGCGTAATGGCTTTCGGATTGAGAACAAATGTTTCAACTAACTCAAACACATTCCCCGGATTCTCTTGTTGACCTTGCAGCATTCTGCATGCGTCTCGCAATATTTGGTAACACTGAAATCGGTGAGGAAGATCGTGTAGCTCAGGGGGAGGCGGGTGGAGAGAAATGAATAGGGGGATGAAAACACTTTGTGGCAGATAAATCTCTTGGAGAGGAAAATCTTTGAATGAATGAGGTCGCATAATTTGATACTCAATTCTCCTCTGACATCCTAAATTTTGGCACTTCAATGTTGCCCTACGCTGACGGCAATGAGTTACAGTATAAAACATGATTTACGAAGAAATATAAATTTATGGGGAGAAATTTTCTAGAATAAATAGAATAGATAAAAAACCCTAAAACAATAGGCGAATTATTGTGGATTATTTCAGTGCGAATATTCGGAGAGGAATATTGGGTGGAAATTAAGGAACTCAGGTTCGTCCTGGAATTTTTTCCTCGCCGTCATTTGATGTTTATTATCTCGTGCTGACACTAGATTTTTTTTCAATTTTTGTGCGTGGGCACTTCGATTATTTTATGAGGCCTTTCAGTGTAATTGGAATCATTTGATCCATGTGTCCACCCACCCGAGTATCAATGTCAATATATGATGAGTGACATCATATTTCCCCAATTCCACATGACTCAACTGATAATTTCAATTCAATCCTCATTAAACTTAAATGTTCTCGATACACGCAAAATGAAGCCCATCTTTTCTGTATCTTCATCAACATGAAAAGCATTATCTGGTCATAATTAATTGTGATACCTGCGGGACTAATTGGAGTAATCACGCGAACACCATAAACCAGCGTAGATCTCCACTCCCGAGATTCGAAATGAAATAGGAGACCGGCGCAATATAAAAGCATGAATTTGCGCATGCGATAAGAAAGTTTCAAAGCTCCGAATGAACAGCTCACCAAACAGTTCAACTTGGATCATGTGTTTGGTGACATCAAAGCCATTTTCACCCCCAAACGTCTCAAGCCCCATTCAAGCTCGCCAGGACACAGGAGTACAATTAGCACATCCAATATCACGTTAATTAATTTAAACTCATCAACAATATCCTCGATCCCATTCTAATCGATCAACGTTCCGAGACAGTGAGGCAAAAAAAAAAACAACTTAATGGCAAACCGGTTCGCAAACGATACATGGAAACTCGTGGCAACCCGAAAAACCGGCGCGTCACGCGCTACCGAAAACAAATGGAAAATTTGCCGAACAACTCGGTAAAATACATCAACCTGAAGAGAAAAAAATAAAGCTATTCTGTGCATAGAACGATACTAGTTAAATAGTGCGGGTGGAGTAAAAATAGAAAATATTGCGGAAGTTGATGAAAAAAAAAACTCCGACTATTCGGCTAAAATTGAGATTAAAACATGAATGGCATGAGTCTACGATGCTTGGAGACTAGATTTCGACGTTCAGTGCCGGAAGATCAGACAAAAAACGTTTATCCCATTGACTACAACAGCAGTTTAATTTACGAAGAGGAATCGCTACCATGCGACTCACTGCTTTTTCTCCTGGAATTCCTGCATGCGTATTACATTCCTACGATCATAGTCCTGGGCCTGGTTGGCAATCTTCTCTCATGCATTGTATTTTCGAACACTCATCTGAAAATGCGCAGCTCCAGCTACTACCTGGCAGCTCTGGCCATTACCGATTTCACATTTTTAAATGTTTTACTCCTCGTCTGGTTGAACAGTGAACTTGATTGGCGGGTGTTCAACGCACATGGCTGGTGTCAAATACTAGTGTACATAAGTGCAGTTTGCAGTTCACTCAGTGTTTGGTTGATTGTTGCCTTCACAGTCGAACGTTTCATTGCCATTCAGTATCCCCTCCACAGGCCACAAATGTGTACCATATCGAGGGCCAAAACCATAGTTTGTTCATTGATTGTTTCGTCGATGATCTGTCACTCTTATGCACTCGTAGCTGCTGGTGTTGTTGAAAATTCTCAGGGAACGCCTTACTGCGATCTCAAACACGAATACATGGATATTATGAAAGTTATCAGCACGATTGATAGTATTGCAAGCCTCATGGTTCCTATTATACTCATTGTTGTCATGAATACAATGATTATGCGCAATCTTCTGAAATTTAGCAGGAGATTCAGACAAACGCCGATGGCAAGTGTTATAGTTTCCAATCAATGCAACAGCAACGATCGACCGGATATTAATCTCAATCAAATTTCGGTGAGTGTTTGCCTGTTTTTGAAAAAATTAACGAGAGTCAATGGATCTTTCACTGGTCTTTGAGCGCCGGAACACTATTCGGTGCCTTCCACCAATTAAAGTGGGGAAGTGCGAGAGAATCGTCAACCAAATAGTTAATAACATTATATGAAAATTCATTTGCTACATTTAATTTGAGTAATTTTAAATTTCAAGTCGTTCTAAAATAGAAATGTTTTTGACCGCGACATGACTCGAAAAAACTGAGGGGTCGATCTGCGACATCTTGTTAATAATAGGAAGAATGTTTTTGAGGGATTTTTTTGATTGACGCTGTGCATCCGCTCATCCGTAACGTTATTTATAGATTGTTGGTGGGTATTCAAACAACTTGCGCAACACCTTGATTTATACTTTTGATAAATGAACATCCTGTGTTGTAAGATCGATTTCTAAAGTAGATTGTTAAATTCGGCGTTGAAATGTAGTCCATTAGTTGGTTCTCTGATTCCTCGAGTGATGTTTGTGTTAAAGACATGTGACAGCAGATTTACGTATAAATATTTGGATTTTTGTGATGTTCGTCAGGTGCGTCAATGATAAATTATGTTATGGGTACGTAGATTTTCATATTTCGGATGCACCTGTCAGTTCAGTGTAAACAAATTTTGTGTAAATTTTCTTTTAGTGTTATGGATATTGACCAGAGAGCTGTTGAAGACCAGAATTGATTTGACTCAATTTGCAAATACTCTGATAAATCATTACGGGCTGTGGGAAGGGTATTACTCAGCAGTAAATTTTCGTATTATCATGCCAAAATTTCAGCTGTTTTTGTTATTGTTTCCCTGGAAAAATTCAGAGTGCGGTTTATGCAGGTGCATCAAGACGTTTTTCAATATGCCATTCGCTAAATTTAGATTTTCGACTACTAGAAATAGATGAATATATCGAATGTCACTAAAAATATAATTCATGGGCCGGTAATAGGATGCAAAAAATAACGGGAGTTTATAGTGCGAAGTTTCATTAGCGAACAGGGAATGGGGCAGAACTCGTAAAGGCCGGGTGACTAACGAGCGAACAATTTTTCAATAAAATAAACAAAACACAGCGGAATTAAATTGCACTCGCGCAACGCGTCACGAACTACATATTTTTTTTGCTCCCAAACTTCGCGAAGTACGGTTCATAATTTCATTGTTTGGAATAATTTACATTTTCACATTTTCCTTGAATTGTCAGAGTAAAAGTAGCAGTCATAATGGCATAGCGCTGGGAACAATGATGGCTAATCGGGCTGGCTCACAACAATCATTTCATTCCTCAAAAAACAGTAACTCTCACCGCTCTTCATCAGCCTCAGGCGGTCCCGTACCAACGGCAGGAACCGCCACAGCGAATATAACAACACCAGCACAACCATCTTCCACAACTCCCTGTCATTTAAATTATCAAGTACCAGAAATTGGAGCAAAATGCATAAGTAAACATTTTATCGTTGCGCTATTTTCAATGAACCAATTCTCTCTCTCCCAATGCTACATATTCATAAATGTTTCCGCATAAATCTTCTGTTCCACGACAGGCATTGGATCATCTTCAAGAAGTGTTATGTCGACGAAAAATCAACATAACATAACAAAAATGCTTCTTCTTATAAGTACTGCCTTCATACTTCTCAATCTTCCAAGGTGAGTTTTCTATCTTTAAACGTGGAATCAATTCAGTAGTGAAGCGGTTAACCGCTTTATGTCGACTCAGCTTTTTCCTGTTTTCGAGTCATACAGCCGAATATAATTTTATAGTGCAATTTTCACTGTAGCCTTTCTACAGCTTCCCCTTCACTTTACAGAAGAAGTTGTTGTAAATATTATCGGTTGTCAAGGGAAAATCTTGAGTGGTTTCGAGATCCTTCGGCTTGAGGATGGAATTTAATATTAATTATCCATTAATCCAACCGTTAAAGACTATGCATTTGATAGTCGAAGAGGCACGTACTCATTGCAGCCTCAACGTGTATGCTCAACCGGGTAGAGTACATAATCGTGTTATATTGAGTCTACCATTTATTTTGGACTATCATCCAAGTATTGAGTCAATCATCAATTGATTTCGAATTTAAACAGCGCACAGTACGTGCACGAGCTTCAGTAGTCAGTGTTTACTAATTTTCATTACAGTGATAACAATTTCCCCCCAACATTACCCAATGATTACCAAAGGTCGAAGAATAGATATAACAAATTTAATTAAAAGTCGACCAATAGCATGCTCTACCGTGTCACTACTGAATTTTAATTAAAAATAACGTTGAAACCTCACTCCTGAACTCTCTCTCTCTCGCTCTCTCTTCTCCTTGCAGCTATGGAATACGTCTGTGTATATTTTTCCTCACCCTCGCGAAGCAGGAGAGTCCAGCCCTTCTGTGGTGTCTACAACAATTCTTCATGCTCCTTTATTACACAAACTTCAGCATAAATTTCCTACTCTACGCCATGTGCGGTGTAACTTTTCGCCGCTGTCTGAAGCAACTGGTCCAGAAAACTTTAACAGGCCTAACAAGGTAAGCAGAATATTTCCTGATGACGTAGTAGAGAGGATTAGGCTCTATCAAAACTGTGAGCACTGAGATTCGTCGATCATCATGAACTGAATACAAAACCCATTCATCATTTTCACCGAGGCTCCATTCGACTCTACTATTAGGAACAAAGTTTCACCCACAATTAGTTCAAGAGTGTCTAATATTGGTAAGTTTGATGTATGGTTTTTTGGTTTTAGGTATATTGGAAGGCAACGAAGAAATTCCGACATCACCTAGGAAGGTCATCTTCATTAGATACTCCTCCTACTTTGCGTGTCTATCTACATGTTTCTGCACTTGAAACTGCTGTAACCATATCCCAGGATGAATATTTCGGGATTGTGAAAGAGAAAGGGGGAAAAAAAGCCATCCACCGGAAGGAATCGTGGAGAATTTTCCGTGATAAGAGCTTGGTATTTATTCTGTTCTCCTTCAATCATTCTTTTCACGTAGACAATGGAATATTTTTCATTCCCCTATGACACTGTGTTATATGTATTACGTACAATAGGATATTCGTATTCCCAGGGTAGTTTTCGGAGAGGAAGAAGAAGATGCCTCGTACTCATTGCACACTATATTACATGTGTATTTTTGATATTTCTCGCCAGTCTGCTCTACTTCTTATAAGAAACCAGTGGGGAGTCTGGGGAACTGGAAGGCCGCACCACATCATACCATTGTACAATTTCACCCAGTTCTCGCAACTACCCAATACCAAGGATCAAATTTTTTCCCGTCTCATCACTGTCTTCGACTTGATCTCTATTGATGCCCATGTTGTCATACTTTACCGCTCGCTGTTTTATTTTCGTCATTCCTTGTAAATGTGTAAATATTGTCAACGCACTCGATCATCTCATCCAAGTTCATATGATTGTTTATATTCGTTCATTGTACTTGTTGGACCATGAGTACAGTGGAAAACATCTTGTATGTATATTAGATGATGCTTTTGGTCGTAATTTAACCCTGGATTGGTCACCCGGGGTGAATCACATCAGAAAAATTTTGGTGACCAGTCTAGGATTAAAGGTAAGGTTTACTGATAAAGTAAATGGCATCAAAGGGACTATTTTTCAAATTATATTAGATATGCGGTACGAATACCCAATGTTTTATAATTTTGCGTAATGAAACGAGACCAAGAATGTTGTATGAGAATGAATAAAGGAAAAATTTATGTCTTACAATTCCCTACTTCGTTTTTTAGTCCATGTCACTATTAAAAAAAAATACCACGAAGTAAGTTACAATTTACTGATGAAAATGGAAATATTGAACGATTAAAAATGAGTTTAACTTGTTTCACTCACTATTATATCCTGAAATAATATTCTTAAAACCGGTATATTCCATTCCAGAATCCGGAATAATATTCCGGAATCCAGTATATTTTATTTTGGATTCCGAGAACATCTCTAGGGATCGGCAGATTTCCTAGAGGGTGAAACAGCCCCATTCTCGCATTCAGTATTCCCCTTATGCCCTTGAGACACTTGGGGAGGGATTCTGCGGTTTGTTTTCGAAATTCATAAAAATCTCCTCAAATTCTTCACTCTTTATCGTCCAACCAAGAATAAAACTCTCACAATACTCTCGGGAAAATCGGAAAATCTATGAAAATAGTACAAAAGACTGTGGAAAGCGTGAAAAGCTAAAAGTTTTTTATTCTCAAAGAGAAAGAAATACCTGGACCCCAAATACTCCGAGCGACTAACGGTTTGTTATCAGAAACCGTCTCATGACACGCTATTCACCGTTTGAAAAATCTGTTAACCTCTAGGGATGTATCCGAAGTAGAGGATAAAATATCCCAAACATAAATCTTCTTCGAGAATATTGTGTTCTGTGATAAATTCACGGATATTTAGGAGCTTATCAACAATGTGAATTTATTCTTCCCCTCATTCTTAACATCCTAATTACTCCAATGAAACATAAGCAATGTATGTGTTCCACATCACATACGTGGAGAATATTGAATTTTGAAAGGGAGTCCCCTCGACTACTCTAGACAATAAAAAAAATTTTAATGTCCGGAAAATTAAAATATTGAGATGCGATTCACTCAAAGGAATATCAAATACGACATGAAGAACCTGATGGAACTCAACCCAGAAAAAAATGGAACTGAAAAAAATTCTCTGTTCAGATTAACTGACGGGGCTAAAAGGAAAGGATGGGGCACCCTCGGAAGTGGGAGTTGAAATACTGAGCACGCCTCACTTTCAGGGATAATGGTGAAATCCCATGGGAATTCTTTATTCCCTCTATCAGCTCCTACGCACTCGGGAAAAGAGATTTTTTAAGAGGCATTATGTTCTGTATATTGTTAGGCAAGCTTTGGAGGACCTCCTACACAGACCGAGTACATTAGATGGATTTCGCGGAGTATCGGATACGGAAAGGTCACGGGACAGATTTTGGTCGGGAGGAGTTACCCCCGTCACCTGCGGAATCAACTCATGTGAGTAGGAACGATTGTTTTCAGAATTAATTATGCACAAATTTATGAATAATAATTTTATCAAATCTAATTGGAAGATGGACCACTGTAGATGCTCAATTAATTAAAATCAACCGACCCCAGTTGGTAATGAAGGGGCCTCATCCCCGAGAGGTCAGGAATTCTTTCTCTAGATTTTTTCCTGTTGAGAGTCATTAGTCGACTGCCCTGAGGGTCACCTCATCTGTGAGAATTCTGGAAAATTCTCCAAAGAATCCACATTAAATTTACTTCCTGTATTACAGACATCCCTCTAAGACTTAGGCTGAATCCACCCAGAAATAGTCCCAAGAAGTTCAAATATTTGCATAAAAAGACAATTGATTATCTCTACCCGTAAAACCACGTATTCCAATCGAGTCCAAATAATCTCATTATCATAAATCCTCCATAAAAGATCCCAAACTTTTTCTGACTTGGTAATTACCTTTGTCTTCCCGGTGCCGGTTGGTCCCACCAACATCAAGCCATGTCTAACAGTTGTCGTTTCGTAAAGTTGAATGACTTTGAGGATTTGCTCTGGAAAAAACCGAAAGTACTTTGACTGACATTGTGTTAGTGTTTCCCACTATGTTAGTGTAACGTTCCATAAAACGCAGTGGTTTCCCACCGAAGTAATAAGAATTTATTCCACTCCTTCAAGGGAAAAGGAAATCCTCTGCCAGTCGAAAGATAAGATATTGGTTCATTTATGATAATGTGTTTGTTTTGTTCGACTGCACTGATCTCATCGGGACAATGTATGTGATGGGATCACATCACCCATTCAGACATCTGAACCGAGTCTCCTATTTTTTATTTTCTCTCAAAATAAATCTTATCGTGATTGCTGTACCTTCGAGCACCTTTAATCCCATCCCTCGTATTGTTTCACGAATTCCTGCCTCTAGCACATCACGATCCGCCTCGAGAGCTTTCAACCCCGGGAATAAATCCGATAAAATTCCTGCAGTGTCATAAGCCCATATGAAACACTTGAACACATGGGATCGTAATAAATAAAATTATACCTTCAAATAATTTTAAATCGTCTTTGAAGAATTTCGGTACATTCACATCTCTCAAGGCTCGCACGCATATTTGGTACTCGTCAAAATCCCCAGACTGACGTTTCAAGTTTCCAGCGTATGCTATCACTGTTTTAACAGCTCGCATACCAAAGTCATAGTGATCTTGGCTGCTGAGTTGCTCTGAGCTCAACTTAAACGTCATGGTGATCTTCACGGCGAGAGTCTTCGCCTCGGAGAATCCATAGGAAAATAGGGAAATTTCAGCAATCAGGGCGTAATTCGGTACCATCATAGCAACCGGACGGAACAGGGCTTTCAAATTGTCAGGTAATTCTGTGCGACCAGCGTAGCCAGGATTCATTGTTATAAACACAGCACACATTGGTTTCAGTATTATATCACAACCCTCGAATACGAAACTGAGGAGCAATATTTCATAATTGAATTAGAGGGTTCAATGGATAGTTTGCTGTCGCTTACCGCGATGCTCGTGTCTGTTGTGCTTGTTGAATAGTTAATATTTGTTGAGCAATAACCGAGAGCACCTCTATGTCAATTCTGTTGAACTCATCGAAACATGCCCAGGCACCCGCACTGAAATAGTGCCGTGAAAAAAGTGTGAAAAGTCAAAAATGTTGAATCATTTAAATTCTGAATAATGAAGAATAATTAAATTATAGATAATTAAGAAATTTTCATGCTCTGACATAATGCATAGGATTAGATAGAACGAACACTCAACACCTCTCAAATAACTGAATTTCACAGCAGACGTAGAGAGGTTTTTCATGAAATTTTTGTACCTAGAGTCAGATGCAGAGAGGTGCATAATGCATGGAAAATATGAAATATGAAATGATACCTGGCGAGGCCTTTGAAGAACTTTCCCATTGAGATATAATCCAACTGATCCGAGCAATTGAAAACGACGCACTGAATAGCAAAGGCTTTTGCCAGATCTTTTGTGGTTTCGGTTTTTCCTGTCCCCGCTGGTCCTGATGGGGCACCACCGAATTTCAAATGCAGGGCACCAGTTAATGTTAAATAACACCGCTCAGTCAGTGGGGTTATTACGAGTCGTCCATTATTTCCAAGGTACTCGTAGCTGACGGAGATGATTCAATTTTAGGAATTCAAATTAAACGTATAGTGCCAGGTAATAAGAATTTAGGAGGAAGGTCAAACTTGACAAATTCAAATGACATATATGGGCATCCACATAAAAAAGCTCTTGAGATCGTTTTGGTGTTACCCATAGTGTCCTTTGCTCCACTAAATTCCGCATATTTTAAGGGTAAAAGGAACCCTCTTCGTCGAATAATCGCGTTTCGAGGAAACGACATCGAAGTTCGGGGCTTTCTTTGACCGACTTTCGCTCGAAGTTGTGTAGATGATGATTTGCATTTATCGGGGGCTCTGGGGTCTTGAATAAAATGCGATTAGATATTCAGTTTTATGGATCATCGACGTACCAATCCCTTATCGACGGGAGCCCTTGTCGTAAAATCCTGATTTAAGAATATTCAAGTGCCTTCGCTATTTTCTCTCCAGAGAAATGCGTTTCTACTGTCCTGGACGACAACTCAACGTTCCTAAATTTCGTCTAGGTTTGAGTCTCGGTATTGAACCATTGTGCAAACATGTGCATAGTCACCCAGTCCCCAACCATTTTCCGAAATTTGAATATTGTTATGTGGGCAAAGGAAACTATTTGATGAGTTATGCGGTGGCAATGGAATTACATTGCACTCCAATCGTTAGCTTCTTAAAAATGCTATTCCATAAAATTATTTTTGAATTCCAGCCTCGACTTCCTGAAAAGTTAGTGTAACAAAAATAGAACGACCTACCCATAGGGAAAATCAGCATTGATGACATGAATTTTAACATCACAATTCTCCCAGTAATATCGGATTTGAGACGTCCAATGAAAATCACCCATGCTCCCCACGCTTTTCTCGATTAACCTGGTAACAACGTCCCGCGCGTGCACTTGGATCGTTATCAGTGATTCCAGCATGAGCCTCTGAATGTGAGTTGGCATTCCTCTGATCAAGCCCCTCAACGTCCCGAGCTTTTATAAAAAATTCATCAGAAATCAACAAAAGTTATTGTGCGAATGAAATTAAATTACCTCGGCCAGCATGACCTCGTAATACTGATTCAAGGAGTTGAAATTTATTGCACTCTCCACTTCAGCAGTCCAGAATATTTGATTGGCACAAATAACTACTTGACCTGGCCACATAAAAACCCAGTCCCCATAGACTTTTATTTGCAAATAATCCAGAGCCTCTTCAATTATTTCTCGGAGGGTTTTCTGCATAGTCAACTCTACCTGTAAATCCACCATCACTTTGAGGTATGATTGGTCATTAAAAATAAAAATGGTTGTGCCTAACAAGACAATTATATGATGTCGATTCATGCACCGGATATATCATCCCTCAGACGTGGGTTTTAAAAAGTGGAGTGGCATTAGTAACAAACCCAGTCATAAAAAATTTCAACCATGTTAACAGTTAATGGCATGCTCAGCTTTCAGAACTGACATTCCCTAATTGCTGATACCGCGAAGCCCGTGGGGCTGAAAGAGAGGTAAAAAAATCAATGAACAGAGCAATTGACATTCACCTGCCCCAACCACTCTTCCACTTGTCCAACCGGATAAATAGGCGACTTTAGCATGACCTCCTCGCCATCTGCTGAGTACATTCTCGTTATTTCCAAATCCTCCTCGAACCTCAACTCCTTCATATTCTCAAAGCATTTGTTGAGATGCGGTTGGACAGCTCTGACATTTTTAGTCTGCGCTAGAATTTCGAGGAGCTCGTCGTCACTGAGGAAATAAAACCTCGGAAAAGTCGAACGTTTAGCCTCGAGATAGTTAGAGAGACCACGCTGTACAATTTCCAGGAGATTCTCACATTCTTTCAAACTACTCAATAAAGTTTTATCGGGACATGTCCGGAGGATCTGCCGAACATTGGGGATATATTGGGGATGAAGTCGATCACGTATTTGCCATTAATGTGATCCACTTACGAAAGGAGACTCTTGGGCTTTCTTCATAATTCTCCTCCAGTTTCGATCCATTGCTTTATATTTCTTCGCTTCCATGGGTAATTGCCGGCTTATATCCTCACTGGTGAATATGGGCTCCAGGTACATCCAGGCTCTGTAAGATTAAAATTCTAACGTTAGGTGGGATGGTAAACTACCACTACCTCGAGGAAAATGAAAATCAATTTTTCTCCCCTACTTCTGAACTTTAATCCACTGCATCAAAACTTCCTGAATTAACTTCAATTTTCCCTCCCATTCGTCTATTCTCTTCTCAAAAAAAGCTCTGTACGGCCCATATCCAATTTGCTGAGTACTCTGCATGTGCTCCTCCAACATAATTAATATTTCATCAGTAACTTTCATTATACATGTGCCAGTTTCCTTGTACGTCAAAATCTCCATCTTCACGACCTCCCATTCACCCATCATTTTATCTAACGCCGAGCCTATGGTGTACTCCTGAGTTGCTTTGTCGGAGACATCAGCAACGGTGTCCTTGAAATCCATTATACCGAGGGCGACAAGACCCTTGAGATTTGATGGTGGTGCGAGAGTCACTCGAATTCCCGTACGAGAATTCATCTCCTCTATGTGTTTAGCTTCGATTCCGGGATTTCTCAGGGATTTCATTAGACCAACGTACGGTTTGAAGGCATCAATATTCGATGCTATATCGATCCCAATTGACAGCATATCTGGGGATTTCGGGGGTTAATTTGAACTTTCGGAGGATTTTGGTAATGAACACAGCGTGGGAAGTATTTATGATTATTAAGGTGTGCTAAAAGTGATAAATCCTGAGAATGTTATACAAAATAACATACTTGGCTGATCACGGAATAATTTATTGCATTTAGCAATGGATTTTTGCATGTCAGTAACCAACATTTCCATCTCGGCAGCGTCCACTGTTACTAAGGGATTGTCCATCCACATGTCTTCATATTTCAACCAGTCTGCAAGGAGCGCGAATTATTTTATATTAATTATTTTATGGAAAGAAAATATTTCGAAAGCTGAGTGATAAATTATCCAGACTTGCGGACCTGATGCTGTACACCAAAGGGTTTTGTAAGGGTCCAGTTGACGTTCCAGTTCGTTGAGCTGGGCATTCATATCAGTAGGTGGCATTCCGAACAATCGACGACGCTCGTTGAGTAGGACAGATTGTTCCTGACATGCTTTCAGGGATTTCCATATTCTCCTCGCGTCGACTGCATTCTCATGTACCTTGTCATGATCCTCCTGTCGCAGCAGTTCCACCAAATTTCCGGAGACGACGATAGCCGCCTCGGAGAGGGCCATCTCATCGTCTAGTTCGGTTCTCGAGAATTTCTCTACGCATTCCGATAAGAAATCTGTCGTTTCGATGATCTGAAAAGTCGGATTGTTTATAGCTCGCACGGTTTCTTTCAAGTTTTATGCGAAGGGAAATGTCTGAGAAAAATTCTCGGGTTAACGTACGAAGAATGTGGACTGTTGGCATTGGAAATTTTATTGCAATATTTTCAATATTAATTTAACGTTTATTCCGCATAACTTTCCAATGACAATTGTGTTTTTGAACGGCTGTTATAACGCTGCAAGCACTCGAGCGTTCACAAAGTGAAAATCTATCGCAGATATTGGAAACTCCTGTATTACCTGTTCATTAATTAATTGTGGATAACCAATACACAGCCATTTGGTGGAAAAATCTTCATCCGGTACGTTCCACTTGAAATTCTCCACCACTTCATACTCCAGTTTCAAACGATTAACGGTGTCGGTTAGAGTTGCAACGCGCTGGGGTAGGTCCTCCATGAACTCTCGAATTTTGAAAACTTCCTCGATGGATTTTGGGTCTTCTCGTAACATTCTCCGTATTTCATTGTACTCGAACAGGCAGTCGTCCAGTTGAATTTTTAATTTCTCCGTTAATAATGTTAATAATCGTACAGAGAGGTTGTTATGCTTTTCCACGAGAAACCCTTTCAATTTGTGCAATACAACATGGAAGGGTCCGATGGCGATGTGGGCAGGTACCTTCTTCTCAAGTTCTGCTCTTGCAGCTCGATGAAAGGATATTTTTTCCTGAAACGCGGCGGTAGAACTGTCCTCTTTTTCAATTATCCTGAACACAATTTTAAAGGATTTTTCATGGAGAGGGCTTATGTGGCATTACATACCCTACGCGGAAATGAATTTCCGATAAAAACTAGACCTTCAGAGGGTGACGAGTTGGAGGAAACAACATTCAGCTATTTTTTAAGTTAAGTTTCGGGGGAAAAGTAAGGGTCATCTCATGTTTCGCCCCCCTGAGGGGTAATTTTTATCTAAAAGTCCCTTCCGTGTGCACAGAACATAAATTAAAAGTGCGAATTACATACGCGATATATTTTTCGGGGTCCATTGTATAAAAATCTTGGTATCTGTTGAATTCTTCAGCATATGCCTGAAGTGGAATGATAGCACGTTCGTAAGCTCGATTCAGCTTTTCCCGAATGACACAGACCGAATGGTCAAGAAGACCGGTGGAACTGAGGTATGACTCCGGTGGAAATGTCAAGCTCGGTAACAAGCTGGCGTAAGGCTGCTTTACTTTGTGACATAGCAACAAAGCTTCCTCTAAGCGCTCTATTATTATTTTCTGATGGGGAAATTGATGCTAGAGTTGATCAATAAATGACAGTGCTGACGAGCCCAATTTTTGATTATCGTCAATTACAACCAACAAACTTGGCAAACAGAGGATTATACCTGATACTGTGTTGGAGATGTTGTATAACCAGCGCCATGTTCATGACTCATGACTAATTCAACAGTGAAAATTGGCCCTGGAAATGGGGAAAACTGTGTAACGATCAAATTGTCACCCCATGTGAAGTCAATGTCGACATTCAGGGCACATTCGGCAGGGCCGACGAGCATATTTGCATATTTTTCTGTGGAAGTCTTCACCAAAGTCTTCAGGGCATCCTAGAAGGCGAAGTGAGAGGTAAATATCCACTTTTGTAATTGAAAAAAAAATTGATGAGTGTCATTGCATTATACGAGATATTATGTCTCAAGTCGTCTCTTTATAAATTATTTTTTAATGAATCATTTATTTGATAAATGAAAGGTGCAGCTTGATGAGAGAATAAATTGTGAGAATAAGATGTGGAAAAATCTCTTGCTCGTTCACACCTGCATAAAAAAAACCATCATGTTGATGAAACGTCGAAGTTTGATGACATCGTATACATAGGGATTCTTCTGTCGAAGATCAAAGGCGCCTTTGCCGATATCCCGAAGATACATTCTCGCCGATTGAATTATCCTGTCCACCCATTCTTCTCTCAAATATTTGATCACAGCCAACGTGTTGTGCGCTTGTTGCACCTCGAATTCTCGCAAATGAAATAGCTTTCCTCGGTCGAGGGAGAACAAGCACACAGTGCACGTCAACTTCTGACAAATCTCATTAACCCGGCGAGCAGCATCATATACTTCAGGCAGAACGTACAGAGTGCTCCAATGGATTAATCTCTTTGTTTCCTGAAAAGTTCATTAGGTGAACATTCTTTGTTCATTGGATTCCACTGAAATTAATACTTCAAAAGTTTTTAGGTCCGTATTGACAGTTGTCAATTGTTCAAATGCATGGGAATTGTTCGACGTTTGTCCCGACGAAGTAGGGGTTCGAGTTGATTGCTTTTCCCACGCCATGCGACATAGCTGACGTTTATGATTTAATTGGATTTCGCTGAAGATCTGGAGAAAATGGCACGAAGAATCAGATGAATTTTAATACCGGTTAATTAATACCTACAGACTCTACTTGCTCCTCGGGAAACCTTGATCGTCCATTTCTCGAAACGGAGGAGAAAATGACATCTCTCTGACTTTGGTCAATTCCTGGGAAGTCCTCCACTTCCATGCAGTCCAGGTAAAAATTTTCACTTGAATTTTTAGAGAGTGCAATAATAAGTCAGAATAGGGTTCCAGGAAAAGTTATTAGTATTTGAATCATCTATTATCATTTCAATTCTAAGCATCGCATAATGAACATCCTGAATAAATCAGAGATGGAAATAATACCATCAATTTAAAGACAATTCAAATTGAACTGGTTGATATTTAGAAATTTTACAAGAGATTGTCTGGGATTTCAGAAACAGTATCTTACATCAGAGTTTTTTTCTGCTGCTGTTTGTCGTCTTCAGACAGCTCATCGATCATCCCATTGGATTCCATATTGTTAATCCTACTTTCATCAAACTCTATCAGGTGAAACCCCTAATTCGATGAAGTTTTACTCTGTGAATAGCGGGACTAATTAAATTCGCTTTGATTGGTACAGATTCATGAGCCTCGGATTAAATCTACATGTTAGTAATCTCGAATGATAACCTTAATTAATGCAATTAAATCTGATTGACTGAATGCAGCGCTGGCCTTTGCATCCAAGTTCAAGCCTGTGTCACTTTGAGGGAATTATAGAATGTACGGAAAGCAAGCTGGCAGTCTACTGGCAATGGCCAACATAAACTAACATACAGTTAATTGGCTGAAACAATAACGAATTACAAATCCGCATCGAAATATCCGAATATCATACACTAAAATTCTGTAAAAAATATAATTTGAATGGTGATGCGAGGGAAAAGAAGTTTCTGCAATACCAACAGGCGCCCTAACCGTCCAATGATAACAGCCAGTACCCGGCGTTACCAGGAACTTCCGTAATTCTCAGAAGCCGGAAAAGGAGAGACTAGTGATGATCAGCTCCGCTGTTTGTGTGACGCGCCGGCGTCGTCAAAAAAACCCACACACAGAGGGAGAGATCAGCTGGTGTTATTCGCTCCATCGCAACATTGACGAGGAGAAGGAGTTTCAACGAAGAATCAGAAGGTTGCCTTTGTTGTTGCACACTGATACCGTATATTTCCCCTGCCCCCACCAAAACCGCGGAAATCAGGGAGAAAGAGATAAAGAGTGATTTCACTGTCAATTCAGTGCAAACAAACAATCAAAGACCTCGCAGATGATGTCACATCGCCCGAGGACACTCTGAACCCCAACAAGAGGTTTTATCATACATGTGTGAACACCTCGCTGGCAGTGCTACGACAATTTGGATTATTTTTCGGCCAGGATACCAAGCAGGGCATCAGTAACCTAACTTTTATCACGTCTCCCTCCCTTTATCCCGTAAAATTCAGTGAAATCAGTGGCTCGGAACTGGACTCCATCCGCCGTGAATTGATATTTTTCCAGTGAATTGTTTTACTCATCGAGTCAGTGATTTTGTGAGACTGTTTTAATCAAGCACATCGGGAACAGGTGACAATAGTCAGCCTCGCCATGTTAGATTTCATGAGATCGCTCATCGTCGAGCGTTGATTCGCGAAGGATCCTATTTTTTTTTCTTCCTTCCCTCCCAGCACCCAGTTCTATTTTCTTTCCCAGTCCCTCGTATTTTTTTTCTTTCCTTTATGAGAATTTTCGTCAGTGAGTTTTTGGAGTATTCGGTGAAGTTATTTATTTATTTGAATTACCAGCGAGTTTATTTGTGAAGATAATCTGGGGGGCACCGGCGAGACTCTAGTGAAACTGAAAAATCATCCAAGCTGGATAGGTTACCCGAGTATCTCCGCGATACCGTGGACTGGTTTTTGGGGTGAGTAGTTTTTTTTTTCTCATCATTGATTTTCTTCACTTTCGATTACGCGACTCGGCAAGGATGAATTTATTCTTGTGACTCACTGCTGCCTATTGAAAGTCATAGATTTTTTTTTATCGGTCGTTAATTAATGCCTCGGGAACATTTGAATTGTTAATTAGAGCTCTCATTGTTTGAGGACTCAGGGATGTTTATTTACGTGGGTTGATTACACTTTGGAGCATTGAGTCGGGTTTTTCTTCGTCTTTTTTTTTTCAGGAGAGAAAGTTCCAGTGAGAGTCCAGCAGCGAGATTTGAAATAGAAGGAAACTCGTTTACAAGTTGATGAAAATGTCGACTTTCTGAGAGGGGCGGCGGGGGGATTTTGTTTTCTTTCACCAAAAGTGTGGGATTATTCCTCGTGTTTACGTGTTCTTTTAACCTTACGTAAATGAGGTAGCGTCACGGTTAAAAAAAAATTGTCCTTTTAATAGAGCTACGAGGTGGGAAAATATAGGGCAAATGAGGGGGACTGAGCATTTTTGTCGTAAACGTGACTGACAATTTGCTCAGTGAAAATGTCTTGTTTGTTGGCCCCTTTTGTACGTTTCGAGAGCTCCGTTATCGATCGTAAGAAAGTGTTACGAAGCACTCGAAACTCGATATACCCAAGACCCACGTACCAACATTTTGTTCTTTTTACCTACCTCACGCAGATGGTAAATAATGAATTCGCAGAACTAATACCTCAGCCCCTGACCAATAATTTGACAAAAAAAAAATAGTACGAGACTAAATTTAATTAAAACGACTGGATGAAATTGTTATCCCCGATGCGCGTGTTATTTTCGTCGGGAATTTCATGCATGTATGTGTCTCATAGGTGTTAGTAATGTTTTCTATTTTCGGCATTAACCGGTACACGTGTCTGTCCCGTTGGGAACTGCATTTTGAGTGACGAAAAATCAATAGAAAAGATTTGAAAATTATTTTAGCCAAGTCATGAACGTCCAGTCGTGAAGAAAAAAAAAATGAGGGGCCAAATTTGTTCCCACAGGCCACGATGTACTTTCATTCCCTCGTATCAGTGGGTATTTCCGCTTGTAGAGATAACAAAAATGTTCTGCACGACTTGTCGTCTCACGGATTAGGTAAAGTACACATTAAACAGTTAAAAATGAGATATCTACCTGGAATAAAGATAAAAGTAGGGGGAGGGGGAAGTTTGTGGTAGTGTGAACATTTTGTGGGGCTTCGGTAGATATCACCGCTCACTAATTGTATTACCGAAGGGCTTTGAGGTCTCAGGTGGCAACAAAAAGTCCCCAATCATATGTCAACCGCGTCGTAGCAACAACTCCAGTAATTAATTTTCCCTTTAAAACAGTGTTTTTTTCGGTGGTTAATTAATTAACAATGTTTGGCCTCGGTGGACGCAAGATTTTCCGATATTCGTCGATCGAAAATGCTCTGCCACTAGATGTCGAGGAGACGGTTACTTGTTTCTGCAGGTCAGTTCATCCAATAAAATTCGATTGAATGATCTATTTGTTTTGAGCATAACTTCAATTCGTCGCACTCATTCGTTAATTACTAGACTGATATGTGAAGGATAGGTTGTTTTGTGAGTGAGAGGAAGAGAGAGAGGAACTATCGATTGACGCAGAGGTGGTGAGAGACGACCGTCACTGGTCTGTGTTAGTCAGCTGACTCGAGTCAGCCGTAAACAGCTGATTCCCAAGGAACAGCATTTGCCGCTCACGGCAGGTGGGGTCTTGTGCTATTGCGGTATCACGCCGGTTTTCCTTTTTTTGTCGCATTGCCGGCATTCATGAATATTATTGATAAATTATTCATTTGTTCGGTTAAATGATGAAGAATATTTTGTTCATGAGGGGGAAAAAACTCTTCGGCATTTTCGGAAGTGACGAGAAAAAAGTCGAGACAAGGTGGTTTTTTTTTTATTCCCCTTCATTGTGAGAAGGCTTTAATCGCGTTTTACAATATTAGTGTAAAGGTCTAGAAAGATAATCCTCAAATTATTACGTTGTAATTTTGTCAGAATATTATTATGTAACAGTGAAGTGACTAAAGTTTTCGTGGGAAATGTGGAAATGCTTGAGAGATGCTCACACGAATTTTGGTCTTCCCTGGCGAGGCGGAGATATTCATCGAAAACTTGTTTTGGAATTTTGTTGACGCACTTGGATGTACCTACTTGACCACTATTTCTGATGAATGAAAGTGTTCTTTTAGTTACATTTCATTGCGTGGGGTTTCAGCTTCTATTACTTCTGTGTAAAACGTGAAAAAAATAGTCTGTCATACTTTACGTCGCAGAAAAAATTGGAATAGGCGAAAAAAGTTTGGCAAAATGTGGTCATCTCACCGAATGTCGAATCGATTCATCGAATACTTGTGTTAAATTTTCATTGATCTATTTGGATCAATTCCATCCTGTTTGTAATGGCCGGAGGAGGAGGTCCACGAGGGGGAAGAAAATTATTGGGCATTTTCGTGAGTCAGGGAAAAAATCAAGACGTTTTTCTTTTATTTTTTTTCAATTCTATTTCAGTTTATGGGAACTAGGCGCAAAAAACTGAGTAATGCTGAGTATTAATCTAATTTACTCAACACATTGTGCTTTACAAGACACGTGGCAAATTTTTTTCGTGGAAAAATCAGAATAGGCGAAATATATAGTTTAAAAAATTGTGTATTTTATTGGGACTTAAACATCTTTATTGAAAAATCGTGTCGGGATTTAGTTGACGTATTTCGCTCCAACCATTGTCTTCTATTTTTGGTGAATGGTGGAGGATATTAGGCCTACGAGGGGGAGAAAATTATGGAGCATTTTCATGAGTCACGAGAAAATTCAAGTCAGTAGTTTTCTTGTGATTTCTTTAATTCTATTCCATTGTGTGGAGGTTAAACAAGTAATTATTATACTTCGATGTACTCAGAGCTGTTTTTAACAAGTGAAGTCATAAAAGTGTTTGTTGGAAAAATTGACATTGATGATACTTATCGACAAACACACTATCTGATCTGAATTTGGACGTATTCGTCGAAAATTCGTGTTAGGATTGAATTGACGTATTTCGCTCTAACCATTGTCTTCTATTTTTGGTAACTAGTGGAGGATATTCGCTCTACGAGGGGAAGAAATCTATTGGAAATTTCATGAGTCAGGGGGAAAAGTCGAGACAAAAGGTTTTTTATTTCGTGAGTCAGAAGAAAGAAGTCGAACGGGTTTGACAAATTTTATCCAGAAGTTGAAAAAAAAAATCTACTGTAATTCATTGAAAACCTATTAATTCACTAGTGAAGTGCTAAAAGTTTCAGTAAAAACTTTTCGATAGACGAACCGTCACAATATTTCATTATCTATCTACCACATTCATTGAAATGTCGTTATCTCATTTGAATTTGGAGGTATTCATTGAATATTCGTATTGGAATTTAGTTGTCGTATCGGACTCTAGTCACTTGACTACTATTTGTAGTGAATAATGATAAAAATATTCCGTCTGCGAGGAGAAACGAATATTTTTAATTTTCACATGTATAACGAGGAAAAAATGTAAATGTCAAAATGTACATTGCTTGGAGACTTTTTTAACTATTAACGCTGAAGAATTGAGTCTGAAAGACCATAATTGACTTATCTGAATCCGTTTTTAAAAATTCGTCATGTCATAATTTACCTAAACTTAATGTTCTGAAGAAGGTAATTATCGACGTAATCTTTTACAACTTGTGTAAATTCTCATTATAGAAAAGCCCGAAGAAAGGAGAAAGATGCAGGAACAACTGAAGACCCGAAATTGTACTTGGAGGAGGCAGCACTGGAGCGACAGCTGCCCGAGTTGGATCTCAGAATGCTGGTCGATTTGCCACCAGGACTCGACTATAACGAATGGCTTGCCTCCCACACTCTCGCACTGTTCGACCACATAAACTTATTCTATGGAACTATTTCTGAATTTTGTACCTCAACAGGATGCCCAGATATGACGGGGCCTGGCTTAAGGTAATCTATTCTCTTTCACAATAATAAAACAAATACTTTAATTCCTCAATCACTGCTCCAATGAATCATCTCGTTATGAAATTTTCAGAACTTATTTGTGGTTTGACGAGAAGGGGAAGAAGACGAGAGTGGCTGCGCCACAGTATATAGACTACGTCATGACGTTTACACAGAGAACCGTTAGTGATGAAACAATATTCCCTACTAAATACGGTAAAGCCTCATTTTTTAATAATTAATGAAAAATTGTAATCATGAGAGAATAATCCACACTTGAGCTTATTCAATTCGGTGCAATTTTCGGTAGAAATTCAATTGAATCGAGGCAATGAAATAATTTCTAGGATTTGGAAGAGTTGAAAAATATATAACGCAATGGAAAAATATGCCAAATAATCGTTTCAAATGTTAAATTTTATTCCTTATCTTGTAGTACAATAATAGTTATCCAATAATCAGTGTATCATAATTTTATTGTGGTTTCGTAGCCAACGAGTTTCCCAGCTCGTTTGAGTCGATAGTGCGTAAGATTCTGCGGCTACTGTACCATGTAGTGGCACACATTTACCACTGCCACTTCAGAGAGGTTGCACTCTTGGGCCTCCACGCTCACCTCAATTGTGTATTCGCTCATCTCACACTCCTTAATCAACGCTTCAATCTCATTGACGCCAAGGAAACGGAAATACTTGGAGATTTGGAGGCAGCTTTGCTAGGTAATTAACACCCTTGTACTGTTCCCAGCACAAAATAAAAATGTAAAAATAAAAGTGTAACAGAGCAATTTTACAAATTAACTCAGAGGAATAATTAATTGCTGTAATCTTTCTTTATTGCTTTACCTCAATATTCATTATTCCAGGTGACTCCACATCGGGTACATCAACTACAACATCAATTCAAGATCCACCAAGTGCAGCCACGTAGAAAATAAATCCGTTTATAGAATTTTAATTAAAAGTTGATGAATAACCGAGGTTGCAGTTCCTGAGCCTAGGGTTAAACGATGTAGGTGGAAGCCCCCTACTATTCGTTGTTCTCAATATTAAAAAAAAGTTTTTATTACATTTTTTTTCGGATTTAGCTTATGAATAATATGATGCGTCACGAGAAATAGAGAGAAATGGCATGAATACTTGAACGACAGTGATAATTCATTTGAGAAAGAACACGAGTGATACGAAAATGCATGTTGGAATTACGAGGAGAAACAAAAATTTATGGAAAAATCATGAATATTCGAATGATGTTGAGAGTATGTAGTATCTGTAAATAGTGCAAACGAGGCGAGAGAAAGAGAGAGAAAGAGCAGACAAATACAATTATGTAAATTAGTCAATTTTTTTTCTGCGTTTGCTGTTTGTGAGATTGTACATAATTTATTGAACAAAAATAGTGAAAAATGCAGAGGAAGAGTGAAATGAATCAATAAAACAAAGGGATAAAAACGTTGAAACTGCTGTAATAAAATAATTGTTCTGTAAAAAAATTTAATGGAGAGAAAAGGTAAATGAAAAAAAAAACATTAAAAACAATAATAATATTGTAAACATAAATTGAATAGTAATAAATATATACCTGGCGTTGAAATGTTCTCATGTTGTTGTTAATCGTTGTTTATCAAGTGGGAATATTTCCATTTGTGACGTTTCGGTTGATCTCGATCAGTCTTATTGCTTGAAAAAGTCGTGACAATTCACGAATGAAAAAACCTATTGCCTCGGCGATTGGTTCGCAAAGGTCTCGCAAAGATGTTGCAATGTTGTAGAGTAATATCAATACTGGTTGAATCAGTGCATTAAATATTATCGTCAACAGGGGCTTGATGAAATAGTCGGATAGCAATTGAATTATTCCAATCGTTAGAGGCCTTATCAGACTGTACAGAATAAAGCGAAGCAGTTGGAGGAGGAATGCTGTTATGAACGTTATTCCTATGTTTATTGTGCCAAAAAATTCTGCCCAGAATCTTGTCGCTGCTTGATCTGTCTTGTCCGCAAATTTTTCCGTCGTCAGGAGGGGAATTGCATCGGTTGTTCGATAGTATCTATCCATTTAGGAGAATCGTACATCAATGAGAATGAAATTTATGCAATTTTAGGAGGGTTCTACTTTTGGCCCAAGAATTATTCCCTTTTTTTCGTTCATACAATTTTATCATCAGATTTTCTCATGAACGAATAAATTTCATAGAAATACTCAACGAGTGGTGATTAATTCTAAACGATTTATGATGAACTGTCGATTTGTTTTCTATTCTCATTTTAATAGAAATGTTTAGTGGGCAATATGGTCTATCGTGAAAAAACGTAATCGAACTCTACAAAATGAAAAAAACAAATCATGAAATAATTCATAATTTATTGAGTTACTTGCATTAGCACAGACTCTCATAAGTTGAATAAATTAACTAAATGGACTTGTTGATAGATTTTCAATTGTCAAAAGCACGTAATGAAATGGACAGAAAGTACTGAACCCTTTTGAAAGTATCAAGAGCGATTTTATATACCTACGATGCATTACCGTGATCAAAATAGTAGATTTCGATTTTCCCAGTGATATTCTTGAATTTTTTATGAATCTCGTGGACATCAGAGTTTATTTTCGGAGGTAAAATGCAAGGGGAAGTTTGTTTCATCCCTTTTGAGGGCTGAAACTTCGTGGAGGGATTTTCTGGCACGCAGGGCCGACAGGGCCCCTTCCCGAAGATATTTCTTGGGCTCTCGGGATTTATATCCTGGGTCATGCCAGTCCACACCATTGGGGGAACACATGGGGTTCTAGAATTTATAAGTCCCTGATAGAAGGTATCTTTACGATGGGGAGGCATTGACTCACATTCTGTAAGCATGGCAAAGACACTCAGTGGACTGCCAATCGTCACGTGGATTTTTTAATTTTTGATTTTTTGGGCCCAACTGACTAGATTTTTGATCAATTCTCTTGGCTTTTTTAATATCTACCGTTGCGTCTGAGGAGATGGACACTGAGACGTCTGTATGTCTGTCCTCTTCGATTGTCATATTAAAAAACTATCTCTAAAAAAATGTAAAATATTTATACGTCAAAGGGGTTATGTAAATGTCAACAGAATCGAACGTGTTTCGTGTCAGACGTAACGATTGGATCAGTTTTCGTTCTTTTCTTTTTTGTTTAGACGAATAGAAAACAAAACCTGTAGTGACGATATTTTATACTTCGTCCATTAGGCCAGGTCAATCATCAGTGATTATCTCAAATTGATAAGATTTGTTTACAATCCTTTTGCCACCAAAGCACACTAATACTCTGGGAAGAAATAATGTTGATGTTTTTCTCGTCACGTTTTCGACGGTACTTTATGAGAGCGACGATTTATAAAAATTAGAGTTCTGAGTAATTAGTCTATGATGATGTGGACGTCATCGTCGAGGTAGAATTAATGGCATTTTCGAAGAATATGAATTATTACTTCCTATGTAAAAGGACAATTATTAATAAGAGCCATGAATTACGAACAATTTACTGGATCGTAAAAAATACTTCAGAAAATGAAACATTTTTATTATTGGAAAAGCTGCTCGTTCCATTAGAGAGGTAATTAGAACTAAATGAAAACGCACAACTGAATGGCCATTTTTTTATTTTTCGTCCTTCAGGAGAGATCAATGATCAATCATTGTTTCGAATTTATACAATTTGTTTACAATCCTTTTGCCACTAAAATACATTGCTAGTTTAGAGAGAAAACATAATATTGACATGTTGTTTGTCGTCAAATTATCGACGTTACTTTATCAGACAGACGCTTTATGTAAAAATCACAGTTTTTAGTAATTAGGGTTCTATGAGGATGTGAACTTGTTCGTCAGCTTGGAATGAATTGAATTTTTGAAAAATATAAATTATTATCCCTAATGTTAAACAACAATTAGTCGTCTTAACAATGAATTAACGTAAATTCATCGAGTGATAAATATAATGATTGAGAAAATATGAATAAATGACAGTGAAATAATTACCTAATGAGACAAGTTGTACATCCTCTCAGAGAATCATTAAAACTGAATGAAAATACGCCTCTGAATAATCTAGACACTGATACGCCTCAACTCATCCTCTGATATCAATAAGTAATACACGGAAATATTTTTAACGCTTTAAAGTTAAGACTAGAGAGTGAAAAAAAACTGTTCTCTTGTCCCAAATCCCTTCACATACTCAATCCAAAGGCTACAATGCTTTATCATACCGATTTGATTATGGTGACACTAAAGATTCATTATCATTAGCTCAAATGCGATATATTGATCTGTTTTTGTTTGTGGTCGTAAATATTTAAATTGCGAGCTCCTATGCAATGGTGCATAACAATTAATAAATATGTATCACGCTCGGGCAATAATTTAATCAGCGATTTTATGTCTCAGTACGTCCTCAGCCATATTGTGTATCGATTTCGCAGCATATAAAATCTATCCTCGAGGGATAACAGAATTTTCTCGAATATACATAAAAAAAAATCAGCCTCTCCCCTCCCTTAATTGTGACATCCAGAATTTTTACCTTAAAAAAATCCCAGACAATTGGAACTACTTCCTGGAATGTCAGGTAATTCATTTGTACATAGGAAAAAATTAATACATAAAAAATTGAGGTACACGATAACGAACAAGTCATTCGTTACAAAATGAATCCCTGAAAACACAATGCACTAATTTCATTGAGTATTTCTCAAATAAAAACGATGAAAACTATTTACATGCAGAGTATCTCCTCTATTATTGAAAATTTTGAATACCGAAAAATAGGGAGCTGCCCTCTATTGTACTTTAGAATATCGTCAGGATATTATTTTTCTCTATGCAGTACTAACAGATTATTGACCTAATAATATTTCATTTATGAAAAAATCAGGAAGAGATGTTGAGTGGGACATTCTTATAGATGTTTCCCTGATGTGCTATTATTCTGATGATAATATCATGGAATTCGCTCAATTTTACAAGCTCCAGGGCTTATAGAAGTTCTACCTCCAAATAGGATCTAGAAATTGTCCCAATTATATACGTTTAAGTTCCATAATTTTCTATAAGAACATTCTCCAGAACATTTCGACGATCTTTTCGTGTTTTCAATCGCAAAAATGCTCGCACTCCCCTTTGTTTCAAACGTCCCGTACATGCTCTTAAAAAATATGTTTATTCACAAATGACAAATCCACACATAAATGACCAAGCCAACTTCTTTGGTAAATAAGATTAGTACGCGAGATATTTGAGAAAAGTAATACGGTGTTGTGACAAGTGATATGGCTCTCAGTGTGCAACAATGTATCCTGGTTCGCTGTGTTGTCAGAGATTTAGGTACATACGATATTTTCAACGAATTATTGACAATTTAAAAACGTAATTAGACATACTGGTAGTTGTCCTTGCCTGTTAGCAGCGGTAATTTTTCCACACAATGTTTAGTATCAAAACTGTGGAGCCAGTCGGAGCTGGGTTTAGCTTTTATACCGCAGAAACTAAAATTACAAAAGTCCGCGATATTTTGTAATGCTCCACGATGAAAAGGATTGCCTTGTTTGAAGTGCTCGTAACGGCCAGCATTCATTCTCTCATTTGTCGTCATTCCGAGGACCATAATCTGTAGAATAAAAAAAAACATATTATAAGAAAAATAATAATTGAAAGAATAATGTTTTGAAAGTTTGAATCTTTCTTAAAATGAATTTTCACTGAAACGAATGAGTACTTGATAGAGTTGACAGCCTAATAGAACGGAAACCCAGAGTGCATGAAGCCCAGTATTAGCTACTATCCACATAACCCATGCGTCACATGTTGCTGCAGCTATGAAGTAATTATCGATTCGATGGCCATTCGTCAAGTTCGACCAGCATTCAAACTGCCAATATTGAACGCTGGCGGATAGTATTACGATGCACAGACCAAGTAGTGATACAAGGAAGCCAAGGAAGTATTTGTGATTATGTGCACCTGGAACATTAACATAACATATCCCATGATTCTGCCCTGGTTATGAAAAGTTCAATGGAAAGGCTGAATTTTTCAATTAAAAGTCAAAGAGAATTTCAATTCTCAAACTGTCGACTAGTTTTCGTTTTAAAAAACAACAATCAGCAAAAACCTAATGGAATTTACTGCTCAATTCTTTTTTACTAGACGTGACTTATTGATGAAGGGTAAAAAAATTGATTTTCATTCACACCAATGCAGTTGCTGATCCAAGGACAATGATGATCGAATCTCGCGACGCAACGATCACAAGTGGAGCAGTGTTTTGACCTCAGTGGCCTTCTGACTAGACAAGTGGTGCAGAACCACTGCGGCTCGAAACCCCCAGTTTCTGCCAACTCAACGATAGTCTGAAGAAAGAAGAAAAAAAAGCATCCAAGTGATTAAACAAATCAATGCTTTCTGGCGACTGAATTGATTTCCCAGCAGACTTACACTCAATTTGTCCTCATGAGTAGCTGCAATGACTCCAGGATCTCCTCTCCAGGAACGAAGAAAGCATAGCCACAGTGGAACTGAGCCACCGACGAGCAGCAGCCACAGGTACCAAGAAGCATGAACACCCAACCAGAATATCCAAGTAACGTAAATCCACATCTGTAATAATTATTTTTCTCATGATTGAGGTCTAACTATTACTCGATTAGACTCTTCACAATGTAGTTATACCTTCGTTGCTAAATACGTTGCCATTGGGAGAACATTGTAAAGTCTCTCGTCGAACAGAAATGTTTTGGCGGTGTATGCACCGATATACAGCAACATAAAGGCACCGAGTTTAACGAGATAATCAATGTTCAATTGAAATATCATTCCAGTTAGATAAAATGCTATGAATGGAGCACTGACCATGCAGTACCATCTTAATCTCTGCAAGAACATAAATTGGATATAATTATTAATGTCAATACTTTGACCCAGAAAAAAAAAATTACCTTGTCGCGACACCAAGCCCTTGTTCTCCCCTGTTTCTCCACAATTTCTGTGCTAATACCAGGGCCAAGCCAAGCAGCTCCGATATGGGGTCCCAATAATGTCATCGGTGTTTCATTCTGAAAATTAGGTACATCGAGTGCAGCCCCCTGACGAACGAGGGTTGAAATAGCAGTATTATTCTTGGCAACAATGGCCCAATGTAGTGCTGTATTTCCATGGAGATTATCAGTCAATGAGTGACTGGCGCCAAGCATAAGAAGTAATCTCGTCGGATCCAGGCTGAAAAAAGAAGTGAATTGACTACATCACGAGTTGATATTTCCTCCTCTACGCACAGGGGAAATGTCATGAACCCTTCGTGGACACACGTGCCCTCAATTTGCGACGACTAAATTCATGAGGAAGAGTGGGTATAGTTTCCAGCCAGCAAACACATTAAATTTGAAAACAATTTACATTCAACGGTCTCGAAGTTTCATAGAATTAATTCTTCGCTCGTCTTTCGTTCAATCGAACATCTCTTTCATGGACAGAAGCATCAATTCATTTCTTCAATTGATGACCTTCACCACTGGACGATTCCCCCTGTTTATGTCAAGTAAAAAAGAACGACTTTAGATTCGTGCGGATTATCTATTGCACGTGATTTTGCTGTCAATATTATGAAGTCTTACACAGTTTTGGAGTCTAAAAAAATATCATCAATTGCATTTTTGGATAATATTGGGAAGTAAAGTCAATGGGACAGAAATGACAAATTAATTATTTTCTATATTTACCACCACGTGTGGTCCACGAAGGGCCAAATGACATTTCGAAATTTACCTGTTGACTTTGTAAGCACTCCACATCAAAGGTGTCATGGCACTGCGATCAGGAGTATTAGGATTAACCCCTTTGGCTACTAAATAAGCAACAACTCCAGTGTGGCCAAACTGGGCTGCCAAATGGATGCATGCAAAGCCCTCACAGTCCCTGAGGGTTGGATCAGCTCCAGCCCTCATGAGAATGGCGAATGTCTCGAGATGTCCCTGCCTCGTGGCCCAGTGTAGAGGTGTTGACGCCAATTCTCCACCAACAGCGTCGACATTGGCTCCCTTTGCTATCAAATACTTGACTATCTCTTTTCTGTTGTTTATGGCTGCCCAGTGGAGCAACGTCACTGTCTCAGAGTCTGGCTGATTGACATCAGCACCAGCATCGACTAGCTCTGTCACACGTTCGAGGGCTCCATACTGAGTAGCTCTGACAATGTCGAAATTACTGCAGTCCTCAGTCGATCTTGGTGGATCCTGACGGCGGCGAGACTCCTGCTCGTCTTGACTATCCTCTCCAGGACATGCTGAACGAATTGGAAGCCCGTACATCCTGAATGAATAATCACATGGAATTTTGCTCAGCGAATTTATAGAGAATACCTTTACATCGACCACCTAATTTCAAGAATGAGTGAATTCCTAGCGTCGACTTTCTAGGGGATATCTTTGAGTGAGTAAGGTGATTAAAAGTTCATTAGTCTTGTGAAACGGAAATACCACAAGACTGAAATCACAGAAAAGGGGAAGACGTTCAATATTTGATGTGAGACTGCTCAAATAGATAATAGGTGGGGAATAGAGAGTGTTCTTGTTAATGCCAAACAGACAGATAAAAATGTTTGATTATAATCTGATATTGTTACATGTGTTAGAAACAACTGTCTTGATAAATCATGAGGTTAGCTTTTCCTCACATACAAAGGAACCTGAAGTAAAATAGTTCTAACAGGCCTAGAATTTTCAAAAAATCCCCTCCGCACCTCCACTACTTCCCATGGACATTAACAAGATTATACAAAATACTGTGCTGATGCTCACCTGTCAATTATTGTTTTCAATCTCTATCGAATAATCCAAGTAAATTTGTCAGCATTGTTCAGGTTAAAATTGGGGGTTTATTGTGATCATCAGGGATTCACGAAGGATTCATGGAGGGATCAAAGGCAGCCAGGAAACAATGCGCGTGTGTGGTGGGTTGGATAACACAAATTATGTTGAAAATCCGAAAAAAGTTGCAATAATCACGCATCACTTATATCACTCCTCATTATTCGATGGTTGACCGTTAATTCATTGAATTTATATGAGTACTTCAATGAAGAAGGAAGGAAATTGATGGAATTCCAGGGGAGTGACTCCAAGCACTTGAATATTTACACTCGTCAGTATCCAAAACACTATTGCAACTGTTGCAGTGAAATTTATTATTTGAATCCACTGCAGAGTGCGGTTATTGATCAAACTTGCTATTGATTTTGATCTGTGGATATTTTTTCTTTACGGATAATTTGTTTCAATCGATTTTTGGGGGCCGAAAATAGAGAGATAGAACAGTCGAGGCCGAAGGCAACTGCGGGAACTGGGACCAACAGTTTTGGTTAGGTTTTATCGTTACCCAGTGCCCCCGTGAGAGCGAGATGTCGTTAGACTGATGAACGACGTGGAGGTAACGTACCGGGTGCTGATTCTTCTAACTGACCGCCGATAACTTAGTAATGCGAAGATGCCCTCTACTTGTTAGAGAGCGCATCGGGGAGGAATTCTCCCTTGTAAAATCATAATTGAAATTCACTCAATGTACTCACCCAGCGGGGGGTTGCAAATGAAAAATTTAAGCCGATACATAACAATAATCTTTCATTTACGGTTGACCAGACCAGAACCAATGCTTTTCCCAAATCCATCCCCTCCACGTGTCGCTAAGGGCTGTGACCCTCTTCCGTCTTGCATTTTTAAACACTCGTTAACATTATCTAATTATTTTATTTAACTTTTATCTCTCTCCATTCGATTTCTACCCAATGAATAAATTATTTAAGCGATCGTTCAATTTTTTTCTCGACTTGCGGTTTTTTTAATTATGAAAGCACTATAATAAAGGTTTTCTCCAGAACATCAACAATTCCCGATACCTGGAACTTCCCTTTTCATACCACGGACTTTACGGAATAAATAAATAGTTTGCATCTGCACGTAAATTTACATAAAGACTGTGTTCAAACATCCGTGATTTTCTTCTCGCTGGTCTTCTCTCTTGAGAGTCGAAAATACGAGGAGCAGGGAGAGGGGGCAAAGAAAGATAATCAATCGAGAGTAAGGGTAAACTGATATCTTATCAAAGTTAGTCCATCTTAACGTTAAAGTTGGGTTGAAGGTAGTGTGTGAGGGAGAGAGAGAGAGGAGAGTTGAACCAATAGTTACCATCGCCTCTATCTCATCCCTTGGTTCTTATTTTCTCTCTCGCTCCGCCTCAGGATGATTCTCTATCAGGATATCTCTCTTGCTCTTGTGTGAGACTCGTCGTCGCCACAGCTACTGCCGCTGTCTGTCCATATCCCACACATCCTCTCTGTATCCCCTCGAACTTTGTCGATCAGACTTGAAAGCAAGCTTACGAAGTACACACCGAGTTTACAGACCCCGCAATATGTATTATGCAAGACCTTTATTACATTATTTTGATATTAATGGGAATTAATAGACCGTAGAAAAGTCGTCGGGGTTTGAGGAGATCTGAGCGTCTTCGGCCCTTGGCTGTCGACAACAGGACAGACTGCGGACTTTACGTTACCTGATTTTGTCAGTCAAGTGGGGGTTGCAATTGTGGCTGAATTGAACTTCTCAACTGATGAATATCCAGCCCAATAATGTTTACAACTTCGATTGGTAATTCTTTATCCCAGTTTCACCAAACAACTTTCCTGATTCTTCTGCGGAAAGGCCTTTGAATCATTAGTGGGTCTAGGCACGTAACTGAGTGATAGTCACTCGAGCTTGGCTCGGTGACAGCATCCAATCTCCGGTTACTTTCCTCCCTCGATGCTAAACACGTCTAGCCTAGCATTTTATCATGCCAAAGTACATCCAAAAACAATTTCTCTTGTTGGGGTGATTGAAGTTTATCAATTTTGCTTAATTACTTCCGCAAACTCTCACCAACTGATTTTTTTTCATTAGCTACGCACATGCAGGGCAGATATAGGGTGACATGTGAAGGTCCACGCTGGGTGTCAAAGTGGATTATTCCCAAAAATGTGGAGAGTAATTTGATTAGAGAAACAAAATTGGAGTCCTGGACACTGTGGCCTCATTTAGATATCGGCTTAACGATCTTCCGTTCATTAGAAGTAATTGAATTCGAATTATATTGGGCATATTCTCGATTTGGTAACGTAAGGGTGCCACCAGGGACGAGTTATTTTATTAAAATTCACCCTCAGTCGAGTGGAGATATTTATGATCTCAAATGGATCGTTAGAAAATCCAAATATTTGTTCAAAGAGAAACTTCATGTTGGCTCATTCTAACGATACGTTTGCTCAATGTTTATGATAACACAATATTCCATCGTGATAGGACGTCTTGTTTACCAGTATGTCAGTACCGGGGTAATTTCCGGGGAACATTATTCCCCTCATTCTTATTTCCCCGCACGTACGCAAGGCCCTTGCCATTTCTCCCACCCACCCCTATTCGCCCACGCAGCAATGCCTCCCATCGTCGGTCGGTGGGTAGGTGGGGGTGGAGGTCTTCCCCTAGGTGTAATGGACCTGAGAAACAGATAATTACCCTCACCCGCTCAGACTGACTCTCCCCCTCTCCAGGGGGTCTCACTCCCATGGGGACTTGCGATTTTTTTCCTCCCTCTCTTCATCCTCACTCTTTTTTGACGCAGACCGAGGATCAAGCTCTCATTTTAGTTATGAGTAACTCGTCGGGTGTTTATTTAGCTTCGTAAAAGCCCTTTCGAGGCTACTCATTATTTCTGGTTTATTCTTCTTTCCGTTTGAGACTTTCCAGGAAAAAAAAGTATCCCTCGGAATGGAGAAATGAAGACTAATCGTTTGGTGAGTCACTTTGGGGTTGCAGTGGATTACCTTTTGTTGGGGGGGTTCCGGTGGGAAATGATGACTCCCGTGGTTACGATTGCATGATCAACAGCATTTAGACACTCCCAAATAGTTTTGTTAGTCTCATGATTTTTTTTTCAACTATCGGAGAAGTGACCATTCGCGTGACTGGGTTCCACTTCTTAGTTTTATTGGTTCATTCTCTCTGATCCTATTATTTTTAGCAGTAGAAGGGACGGGAAATAATCGATAACAGAGATAGCCCTTTTTTCTTAGGGCTCGACGGACCGAAATTTCGAAAGAAATTCATTGCAGTTATTGCTGGAATTTGTAAAAATTGTCAGTGACGCAGGGACTCGAAAATTGAGAGTTTTCATTTATTTAACTCATTTATTAACATTTCTCTCCTTATTCCTCATGAAAATACATTAAAAAATGCAATTCTGGGTTCCCCTCACTGACATAAACAACATTTTATCACAGTTTATTGTACGCTCTCTCCATTCGATGTTTTTTGCAACGGAATCCGCGTTATGAGTCATAATCTGCCCTTTTTATCCTTCTCATTTGTTTTAGCCATTTTCATCTCTCTTTCTCCCTCCCTCCCGTGATTTTTTTCGTCAACCCTCGCTTTGAAACGAGATAAAGGGGGGTTGAGAGCACAGAAGGTAGCGTGGAAAATGGGTCTCCAGAGGTGGCTGAACTACACCAAGTCAAGGATAGTCACGTCCCGCAACGACGACTTTGACGTTGACCAATCAACGCTAAGATAAATTATTAGCAAATGTGTATACCCTCCTGGCACAATGGCATTTGGGGAAGGGCCTTGGGGAGTTTACACCGCACTCTCACGCAAAATATCGAACTGAGACATCTACGAATTGCGGACATTGTTCCATGGAGTTTGCTGCTATTCGGCCGGTTGTTGACGCATCACGTGAGCGCATTTTTGAAAATGATTTCATCCAAAATAAAAATTGCCCTGATTGTAATGAATTGGAGTCCCACAGAATTCAACTCCGGGGAACTATTTTCCTTTATTGGATTGCCCAACTGTATATTAATGGATCCGCAATTTTTTTATTCTTCCCCTTTCGCATTGAATTTTTCACGACTCATTAATCAGCGTCGAATGAAACTTTTATTGCGGAATATTGAAATGCGATAGTCGTTGAATTCAGATAAATTGGTTCTATATGACTCAATTAGAATATTGAAACATATTTTTGCACTCGTATTTTACAGGGGGTGGAAAAGGGGTAGGAGTAACGGGTATAAAAGTAAGATAGGTACTCAGGGACACGTCGGGACTAAGAGGTTGCTTTTAAGGACATAAAATACGTTTACGTTGTCGTGTATTTTTCCCCTTGCTAAAGGTCTGGATCTCTCCAGAGGTCTCTCGTAACCTGACACGCTCCTACGATGAAAAATTTCCGACCTATTTTTTTCATTCAACATCGGTTATATAATTTAACTATTCTATTTTCATATTTTCAACGGCAGAGGAAAATGTTATCATTGTTTTCGAATGGAGCTTTGGAACGGATATTTATTGCTGGGGGAGGGTTTCATTGATGGGTTTTGGCTCTGGTTTCCTTCGGTGACCACTCGCCGAGATGCTACTGATACGGGATACGAGAATTTGGTGAATCCGAGGAGAATGAAATTTCTGAAATTTTTTTCTTCCCTCATTCCATTATTCATGTCAGATTATCTCTCAATTTCAGCTTTGCGAAATCGTCCTGCTTTATAATTAATATAATAAAATTAATTGAATAATCATCCGAGTATTTTTCCAACGAACGACAAAAGCTCCAAGAGCAGCATAAAAATGGTGGATTTTTCTCTTAAAAAATATATACCTGTAGGTATTTTTTTAATCATATCATTCGAGCGTAATTTTTGCAGTAATGGGAACACAAAATTCCCCCCAACACAGCTCCATCATGCTCCCGATGATGTCAACAAATTTAATGGCACTGCCTGACTAAAAAATTCAACTCATCGATACGTCATAAATTTTTTTCACAGCTCGAGTGGGGATCGATGTAAAAAATTACTATTGCAGAGTGAGACGTAAAAGTGACAAGTTGGGGTGAATGTTACGACCCCCTGAATATTTAATTCATGGAGTTGAAGCCACCACTGATGCCCCTGGGGCAGAGAGGCAATAATTCATCGACAGTTTGGCATATCGGGTTCCCCCGGAAAGCAACAAAATAGCGGATTAAGAAGTTTTCAGGTGAGGAACAGGTTGAATGACGGGAGCAGGAGAAAAGAGTCGGTAAGCGGATACTAAATGAGCTTCTCCACCACTGAATGGGAATGAGATGAGCCGGTGCATGTGGAGAATTCCCCGAGGAGGCTCAACGTCTCATTTTTTTTCCTCCCTTCAGTTTAAAAAAATATCTTTTCCCATCGCACAGCTCTAATTAATTTTAACTTCATTGTGTCGTTCTCTTCTCCAGCTTCAACTTCTTCTTTTTTAAAACTCAGTTATTCCGTTCTCTACTTTGTTTTGATGACGCCGGGCCCGTGGAGGCATTCAAACGTTGACTCCAGCTTGATATCAACCGGAAAATAGTGCACATGCGCGAGCTTCGACTCTCGTGTGTATTACTGAAAAGCCTCATGCTGCTATTCTGTCATACACCAGCCTCCCGAGACATCACATCACGAGACAGATCTCGTTGTGCGATCTATCATAGTCGTGTTCTATTAAGCGTATCAATTTTTTTAGAAACAGTAAAGCTTGACACCCGCTCAATTAATTTCCCGATTTTTTTTTAATTTCACCCCCGATTTCTCGGCAATTTCTCAACGATTGTTGTAACCATAATTTTTATTATTTGTTGCCATCAACGCTTCTTCACATGGGTAATTTGTTCTCCATTGAGAGCTGTTCGTTTTTCGTTGAGACAATTGGAGTGAAACTTTGGGAAAGACCCAGTGAAACTTGTGACTCCTGACTGAAAAACTTCAACAAGTGCCGATGTTTGAATTTTCATGTTTTTTTAATTTTACTGACATTTTTTTAATGCCAAACTTTTATTAGGCGTTTTGTTTATATTGCCTATTTATTTACTGAGGAAGCTTTCACGTAATTGGATTTATTTATCGTACGGTCTCGTTCCTCCGCTGTTTACTTTGAACTTGTAAAAATTGAGTGAAATTTTGAAAAATAAAAATTCTGATGTTATTCTAAGTTTGAAGCATATGGTGTGTCTCCAACTTTCGTTATTTGTTTGTAAAGTTGTTGACATTATTGTTTTCAATCTCCGTAACGTTTTTTCCTTCAGCTTCGAAAATAACTTGAACTTTTGAAAAATACCGAGTGGAAGTTGTGCGAAACTCGTGACTGATCTCTTGAGTTCTTTTTCTGTTGAATTAACCGAATAAAAAAAAAATCAACAAGTGCTGATGTTCTGTGAAATATACCAACCATAAACTTTAATCGTAAATTGCCCGAGTTTTTTCAAAGTGGTGAATAGGGTGGATAGTGGGGTTGAGTGACAGTGGGATAACGGTAATGGGAGTAAAGGAGAAGAAGAAGAAAAAACAAGAAAATCGTCAACTGTCGAGTGAGGTGGTGGGGGCGAGCCCTCAACTTTAAGATTAATTAAGTCGTGCCAATTAGTTTCAGCTGGGAATGGATTTGACCAGTACGCTAAACCAAGAAGTTTAAAATTTTCGTGGAATAAATTCAACTGGAGCGATATCAACGAGAGCTTAATTTCCCAATCAACAAAGTTTTTATTAATTGAAACATCATGTTCTGAGGAATTATCAAGCACATATTGTGATGAGTATTTAGTGACAGACAATTGTCGGACTGAAATGGAACTTCAACTACTTGGACTATGCATTCTCACCTTCATAGCAACAGGTAAATAAAATATTAAGAAATCGAACGTTAACAATTAATTCGTCCGGAATATATGCGGGCAATGAATGAGTAAATGAGTAATATGCCCTCAGGAATATAAATCATCTAATTAATCAATGTTTTCCGCCCAAATTCGATGCCATGAACACTAAATCACACTCAATTTCCCGAAAAAGCAAATATTTTTTGCCGCGCAGTGGATAAATCCCTCGTGGAAACAATTTCCGTTCCATTCCCTAAATTATGCAAATTCTGATATTTGAATCGTGAAACTCTCATTCAACTTAATCAGCCCCGTGGACAATTCAGCTCGAGTGCACACTAGGGTGAAAATAAAAGCCAAAATAAATGATTCTCTTTGTCGTACGCACGAGTGCTATTAAAAACGTCAGCGGTTAATATTTCACAGAATCCGATGAAAAGAATACAAATACAATATTTGATCGACAAGGCACTCCGAGTGGTTCATTAATATGTCATGAATAGTCGGCTTGTATCCACAGTCCCCGAAATAATGCGAAAAAAAAACCTCTGTATAATGGATGAAAAAAGGATGAGAGAGCCCTTGAGGGTGAAACAATGAAAAACCGGAGGGTATGCTCGGTGCTCAGCAATAATTAACAATAGAATCGTAATTGAGGCACATTCCGTTATCGTGCGGTATAGGTAAAACGCATGTACATCAAACCTTCTGTATGTATCGGTATTGTGTTTGAAAGCGGACGTACATTCATTGGCCCTATGTACACTCGACTCTCTCCCTCTCTCTTTCTCTGTCAGCCTTTTTATTTTAGCTCTCGTAAAAAAAAAAAAGGAAAATAGTTGGAGACAATGGGGGCACGAGCTCCCGTTGCGCTCCGACTGCCTTTTATAATCTCATTATTTATGTTTATATAATCATTTGATAGGGAATATTTCCCTGAAGTCAATTGCCACTAATAATCAGGGGATTGCGTCACTCGCTGGACTCCCTCACTCCATTAATTTACTCTCTCTCATTCTGGCCCGTACTATTCGCCACTGGTTTTCTTGCTCCGTCGTTTCATTTGAGACATTTTAACTGTTTTAATTCGTAAAGTTGTAACGTGTTGTAAAACGAAGAAAGTTTATGGCGACTGACCACTTGACATCATAAATGTGACCCCTTTTGTTGAGGAGAATGAGGGGAAATTGGAGGACAGCACGAGGCGAATCATGAGGGACATTATGAGTCGTTGAGGAATGAGGAGAGGCGATTAGGAGAAATTGTTAATTGGAATATTTTGTGAGGTTTTTTACTCCCGCAGTTGGTGCTTTCTGTTGAGATAAAATATATTCCGAGTTGAACTTTACAAATTTTTCTTTAGATTTTTATTTTTCGGTGGAAATGGTCGGCTATGTATGATAAACGGACCCAATTCCCTGATAACATTTCCAGAAAATGAAAATGGAACATGTGACTGAAAATGAATTTCAATAATTTGTTTAGTGAAAAATCTACTAGCTCTGTGGAGAAGTTAATATGATGGGATTTTATCGTAATTGCTGTGAAGTAAAAACTGGCAGTTGATGGGTGAAAAAATTGAAGGGGAATAATTAATCAGTTGGCAATTTGCGTGGGTTTGCTGAAGGGCTTGCCCTGGTTTATTATTATTATTTCATTTCCTCATTAACGGATGAGAGTATCTGATGAGTGGGTGCATCATGAGGATTTCTACTTTTATTCGAGGAATGAGCTTGCCTCGATTAATGGAATCGTTAATTAACCACCAACTTGGCTATTGGTAGAAATTATATATCGTACCGGTTCATTTAGGGATCAATTTGTATTTGCGTGTACAGTAGGAGTAAAAAGTATTTTGAAAAATATCTGGAAGTATTTGGCGCTAAATAGATAGAAGAAGAGCAGAACAAAGTTCACTAGCACAAAATTGTCGGAGGAAAATGAAAAATAAAAGTCAGCGTTGAAGTCTTCATTTCATAAGGGCTTTTTTCTAGGGGAATCCGTGAAGATTGTCCAACTAAATATGCCGACAGTAGTGGATCCACGACAAGAAAAAGTAACGTTACGTTGTGACTACGAGTTGAGCTCTGGTGAGACACTTTACCAGGTCAGGTGGTACAAAGACGGTAACGAGTTCTTCAGATATGGACCAACATTCAACCCTCCGGGTGAAGCCTTTAATGTGACTGGGGTACGAGTTAGCAGAGAGGACAGTAACGACAGAGTTGTTGTACTGTTTCAACGTACCAATATGCAATTAAAATTGGAAACGGGTAAGTTTTATGCAACGAGTGGGAAATTTAAAGGGAATTTTACCGATGGGTCCCACCGTTTGAGAATTATTAATCATCTCTTATTAATTATCATTCAGCTGCGGGAATTGGAGGTACATACGCCTGTGAAGTGATGGCAGACCGTCCATCATTTGACACAAAGTACGATCTGGGAAATTTAACTGTTGCCGTACTACCACAGCAAAATCCAGCCCTCGGGGGCCTTCGTTCTCATTACCAACTTGGGGATGTACTCGACGCTGAATGCACATCGGCGCCCAGTTATCCAACCGCTGAGCTAACTTTTTATCTCAACGATATTCAGGTATTTCATCTCTGGGGGGTAGGGGGCTTTTTTTTACAGCCTCTTTTACCTTTTTCCAACTTCAATTACTCATAAACTGTTCAACGGATTCTCGTGCCTCACGTCTCGCATTACAGCTCGTAATCGTTATTTCAGAACGTGCCTTTTTGAAATTCTCTATTTCATCAAATATTGGATGGGCTGATACTTTAGAATGGTAATTCTTGTCTCTGGGGTTTTCGCGGGGGAATTTAATTCATGGAGATTGCACGGAGGGCAATTAAAATGTGTGGGAAAAGCTCTTTTCGGCGTAACATATCATTCTTTTTGGGGTTTTTACAGTGGTTTCAAGGAATTACCATGAGACTTATGTAGATGAGGTTGAACATTCACAGAGACTTGTTGTGATTGTACTCGTGGGCCAAAAATTTTCATAGAAAAACTTCAATCGATCGGAATGTTTCATTGAAAAATCCCACAAGTTTCAATTTATCCTCTCCCACCGAGATGTTCGGTAGAAAATATTTTATGGAAAAATTCCAGAGAAAGAAACTGACTCTTCTCATATAAGATTGATGGAATGATGTGAAAACCGATTTGCAAAAATTATGAGCAGTTTCCATAGATTGCTTCCATGTTAAATCAATTTTACCTGAAATCAATATCATTTCAAGGTAAAAAGTAAGTTCCCCGAAAGTTTAAATTATTTCAATTATTTATTTATGCCCCGTGGCTCCTCGCGAGTGTCAAACTCGCGAGTACATTCGAAAACAGACACATCGATAATAAACCAGAAAATATTTTACGTGTGTCGCAGGTGAAAAAAGCACTGACAAGACAACTTCCAGATTCGGGGCGCGTCGATGGCAACGTCGTTTCGACAACTCGCCTCGGCTTGTCACTGGCACTACAGCGGCAATACTTTAACGCATCTGGCAGCCTGAGTCTCACGTGCAGATCAATCTTACCGGGTGTACCAGGTGCATTACACCGTGATACTAAGGTCGTCGTATCACTCAGAGCTAACAATGAAAAACTCGCTCAAGAGGCACCAACAGATTCCACCGCTCATGTATCAATTGTTAATTCATTACTTCTTTTTACCGTTGCATTGGCAATCATACGTTGACGACATTTCCTTTCGCTGATTGGAAAGTCATTGTACTACGGTTTATCCTTTCCCAAAAATTTCACCAAAATTTTCAGGTGATTAAATTCAGAAGTTCAGTTTTTCGGAGGAACTACCTTAGCTCATAATTTATTTCGGCTCTTGGGTTCACTGAGTGTATTAGAAAAAAATGTATTCACCAATGCAAACTTCCAGTGATTATCCGTTAATGCTCTTACAATTTATTAGCAACTCGCATATACGGTAGATAATCCTATTCATCAGGGTCACAAATAATAAATACATCATGGTTCAGCTACTTTGAACATCGCACAAAGCTCCCACACTGATTAATCTCTTTATCACTACAATGAGTTGGCCGAACTCTAAATACTTCAATCTGCATTATGATCCCCATACACCATAAACGTGTCATATTGTTTTTAATAAAAATCGGAGGGAACATAATTTCGAGAAGATTTACCCTCTTCATTGGAGGGAGACGTAAAAAACGTCCGTAATACCGGAAAATGAAATGGTCGGTTTTTTTTTTCATGAAAAAGGAGAAACTCAAAGTTCTCCGAGTCCTCTGCTCCCAGTTGAATCCGACGGATTCAACCTTTTACGGCTTCTGGATTTGCAGATAGCCTACGTTGCCAAATTGAAATTGACACACTGAGCATTCGTTGCTCATGCGCATTCAGGTATTCCTGTAATTACAATTTATCCTCTTCTTTTCATGAGATCACTCGGTGCATTAGGCTATTTCTATCTCATTAACCGGAATTTCATTATCATCAACCTTTATTGAACAATCTGTATCATTCTCGTTAACTAATTACTTGGGTAAATGAAACTGACGGTTGTCGGTGGGTGTTGTGTGGAGGAAAATTGAACCGGAAATTTATTCATATTTCATCCATTATTCATTGAAGTTTGATAATTATTCATTTTTAGAGGCTGAAAATTGGGCCGTTCCACGACGATTTTTTCCATGTTTACAAATAGCAATAGCATAAAGACCCTTTGGGTATTTTGCAGTATATTTACTGGTCAGTAATATCTATCTAAAGATGTCTCCCTAAGACATGCTGATGCTGAAGGGATTTTTGCGTAGTTAATGAACGTTCTTCACCCAAAATTTTTTTCTCGGTCATTTTTTCACAGACCCCCTTTATTTCAATAAAAATATTTAATTAAGAGCGTTAATTAGCATACATCGGATATAAAATACTCGAAACAAGTAAAATTAATCGAATAAGCAGTTTCCCGAGCGCATACGTGACAATGCAAATGAAACATTTAAAATTGAACAAACTTCACTGGCAATTTTTACCGCGAAAAAACAACATTTTCAAATTATCTCTTTGAGGTAATGTAGAATTGCTTAAAATGCAGGATAAAAGGGAGACTTGCTGTTATAATCCATGCATATGCATGAGAAATGTAATTATGTACAATCGTGAAAGGGAAGAACGCATAGGGGTACACTGAGGTGAGAGGGATAGGGGGTGGATGGGAATGGATGAAGGGATAGAATGGGAAATATACATATTGAAAGGTGTGAGTTAGCCCAGAAGGCGGTATGTAGAGACATGTATGTATCAAAGCAGTGTACATAGTGCTTTAGCTGTTGGAATATGGGGGAATACCAGTTGGCAGCCAGTGGAATTGTTAGCCTCTGGCTGTTTAACTCTGTAGCCCATGTGCACACCACTACCTATTCAACCAAGGGGGGCCCTCTTGACTCACTCGACTGGACTTCTAACTTGCCCAAGGCTCAGCTCACAAAGCGGTATTGCTGTTTGGGTATTCCGAATACTGTGAAAAATATTCGCTATCCAATTGTGCACAACTGTGGCTGCTGGAGAGAAATTTTTTAAAAATATTCTAGTGCCAACACGCGCTGGTAAATGTTCCGTTGAAATTGTGCAACATTTTGGAGGCCTTTCCCGACACACTAGGCCTTTATATTAGAAAATCCTGAGTGATTAACAATTTTTTAAAGCTGATGAGTTATGTGTTCGTTCAATTTTCTACTCAATAGCTGATTTTTACGAGGCACATTTTTTTATCGGTTTTTATTTCGCGGATCACGTTTCGGGACGTAATTGTTAGGTTTTTTTTTGAATTTTTATTGAATTTTTCCGCTACGGGTGGTGCCAAAAATCACAATCAACAGGCATTTCTGGGGATTTCGATGACGTCCTCACAAAAATGCAGAGGAGAATTCATGTTTCTGCAATAAAATTCTCAGTGGCAGTGATCGCCATTTTGACGCCCTTTCTATTATGGTCCTAGAATTCCTCTAAAAAAATTCTCTCTGCGTATATTCACCGATGATTTTTACCGGCTATTCTAGGTCTTAGTAAGTACAAATTTTTTAATAATTGAGTTCTTCTTTGGAAAGTTTTTCACGTAATTTTGAAAATTTTCGGAGTAATCTTTATTGTGTACATAATCAATGTAATCAATTCTGTTGAATAAATTTTTAGTTAATAAAGAATCTTTGTATCTCTATGGGTTTTTCCTGTGGCAATTATTTTGGTGACTGGTTTTTGTGGAAAATGACTGGAATTTTTTAATAAAATTTTTGGGGAATTTACAATAATTCGGCTTATTCAGGTCATATCTATGAATAATTTGTTTGAAGGATAATTTAATTAAATAAATTCCTAATATGAATACAAATCCATTGAATTCCCTTGATGAAGAGAACCAAAAGCTCTCTTTGTTTCGAATATTCCAGTAGTCATATGACATGTTGAAAAAAAATTGTTGTATTGATTGGTATTCCTCTATGACCCCCGGTATTTATTCATCACAGCCTTGATGAACGAAACCCAATGAAAATCCGAAGGACTGACTTTTTCAATTACAAAATTTTCCCCACGAGTTCACGAGCTTTCTGAAGTTCGGGGAACTCCGCGCAAAATCGATGCATTCAATCCAGTGTTCGTCAAAGAATCACTCGTTCGACGAAATTTTAATTTAAAACGAAGAATTCATTGAATTTCTTTGGGGAATAGTCCAGGGGTCTCCTCTATTTAAAACTCTATTTTATCCCCTGAGTATTGGGTGTCAGGTGCTCCTAATCCTCCAGTTGATTTCTTTCTGAAAGGGAGCTATTTGAAAGGATTTCTCTGTTTTCACCCCTCCTCACCCGAGACGATGGAAAATAGATCCTCAGATAGAACTAAAAAAGCCCCAATGGAGGGATCGGTGAGTGCTTTGGCATCAAGTGGTGGACTAATCCATTTTAAATATCGGGATAAATTGCGGACGAGTGTGACGAGTGCAAGTTAGTCCTGGGTTGTGTCTTGAAGTGGGTATTTCAGAGATGCTGAAGACGCGCCTCTCCGTACCTCTTCGGTACAGAGATGATGACGATGCTGACAGCCCTTATCGCACTATTCACTTCGATGCACCTCAACGCCTTTTCTCAGTGGCCCCTTTATAATGTAAGACTTTATGCATTTGCGCATTACATTATTCTTCAGGTTGTGCGAGGACTTTATGTACCAGTGAGTTTTGCATTGATATTATGCCTCAACATTTCTATCTTGTTTGGATGACCTGTGTTGTGGGAGGGAAATGATAACAACGAATTTATGAGTTTCAATGTTTTATACCTTTTCAAATTGATTTTTCTTTTGTTACTACCACTACTATGGATTTACGGGCTTTTGTTTATCTACATCGAACGCGTTTTTCCACTCATCAGCAACGCGACCCCATCACGCATTCAGAGTACCCCCATTGTTTTATTAATTAGTCAGGTTGACGATCGATGACTTCATCACCTTTTATTGAACCTGAATATTCGAATTTTCTTCATTTCATTGCGACCAGGGATTTTCGAAATATCGGGAGGTTCGTCTTTTCGACGAATCGTCCAGTCACACTTCAATGATTTGGAGCTGATGGCGTTATCTTTCCGATGGAAATTCATTATCACTAGAGTATTTCACCGGGACAGAAGAGAGAGTGGTTTTTGCTATTGTCGGTTCAGCGAGGGCTTTTGAATATCTGCGGGAATAATTGCTCAGTTGGAAGGAAAGCGCTCTACGCACTCCGAGTAACATCGACAGGACATAATGCTCTAGTTGGTAAGGTAGGTACTGTCCTAGGTAGTCCCTCGATCATCGCCTCAGCTGGCTATGAACTAGAACACTGTATGGATCCTAACCTACATCAGTGTTCCCAGTGTTATTGTACTTTGAATCGAAATTATTCAGTTATTTAAATGGCAAATCTTTTTCGTTTGCCAATAGTCAGAAACTTAATCATTCAAGTGCACAAGAACCAGTCGAGAAACATAATGACAACCCCAGCGAGAGCTAAAAAGTTGCTGGAATCCTTGAAGGACAACCCGTACTTCGACAAGTATGCTGGAGCTATCACTCGTCTTCAAGAGACTAATCCAGAGGAGTTTGTTTCGAGAATTGTGGATCAGCAGAGAAAGGCAGAAGGTAACATTATGGTAGAAATTCTCTCACCACCTCCGGTTACATTCATTTTATTCCATATCGATTGCAGAGAAAAAAGAGAAGGCAAAGACCTTCAAAAACGATGCAACAGCCAAACCAGCCTTGAAACCAAGTATGCAGAGGAGTCAGGCTCGTCTGTCTGACGTCATGAAGACTGAATTACTCGAGGACAAAGGCAAGGATGAAATAGTAGATATTTGGTTACGATACCACAAAGAACGTGATTGTATTTCTGGTGCACTGGATCCAGAGAGATTCAATACAATGTACGAAGTGTCAATGAAATATCCCACATTTATTCTCCCATTACCCAGGGAAAATGGATACGAATTTATTCTCACTCAGTTTTATGGGACTGAGGTGCATATGACCCCTCTACTCTGGTATCAAACACATCAGGAGAATGCCCCCGAGTGCATGACCATTGTCCATTATCTTGAGTTCAAGGACTCGAAGAATCTGGTCCTTATGAGGGGACAGTTTGACACTAAATCGATTAATGTCCAGGAGGCACAGTGTCTCGCTAATCAATTGCAGTTGTATTACTCTGGGGAGGACAATGAGAGATTCGCATTGCTAAAGACTTTCAACGAGAGGCCCGATGAGTTCAAGCACATGGATCTCATCTCCCAGATGGAGAGTGTTTCATTGTTCACCGAAATTAAATCTAAAAATGAAAAATCGTAAACTTGTAATAAACCATACTTGTTGATCTCTGAATAAACGTCTAGAAAATTTCATCGATTCTTTCGTTGCTCTTTTCTGGAATTCAACTTGCGTTTTTTATTCCAGTGGGACTTTTTCTGAAGCCCTGGATGAAGCTGCAGACGAGGTTGTACTCGAATTATGAGAGAAAATTTGCATTCGTTAGCACCCCGATTTTTTACGTTAATGCTGGTACATTTCATTCATGACAATTAGAGTCCTCTGAATTTCTATTGCATTCAACTTCTTTTTCTTAACAACAGGTCCACACATTGGTCATTTATACTCTGCCACAATGGCTGATGCAGTGGTCAGGTACAATAAAATGCTGGGGCTTGATACATTTTTCAGCACTGGAACGGATGAGCATGGAAATAAAGTCATGAATGCAGCGATTTCGAAAAATTCATCACCAAGTAACTACTGTGAAGAGATATCACAATTGTTCAGGGGAATGTGCGACGATTTTAACGTTGGATATTCGAAATTCATCAGAACGACTGATGAGGAACACCGACGAGGAGTTCACACATTCTGGGTTTGTAATTTTTTATTATTTCCATTTGCTTTCTAATTTTTTTTCTTCACAAAATTAATTTTGCAGACGCACTTACACAATTCTGGTCACATCTACCTCGGTAAATACTCAGGTTGGTACTGCACGTCCGACGAGGCCTTTGTCCCCCCGTCTGATCTGGAGGACCTCAGGAAACCAGACGGTAGCACAATTAAGATCTCCTCCGCATCTGGAAACCCTGTGGAGTGGATGGAGGAGGAGAACTACAAATTTCGATTGAGTTCATTTCAGGATGACCTCAAGCACTGGTTGAAGGATGAGAAATCCGTTCAGCCCCTAAAATTCCACCGAATATTATCCAATTGGGTGGAGGAAGGCTCTTGTCTAAACGATCTCAGTGTCTCCAGGCCAGCATCCAGGGCGCCCTGGGGCATCAAAGTCCCTAACGACGCTTCTCACACTGTTTATGTCTGGCTCGACGCTTTAATAAATTACCTCACAGTCCTGGGGTATCCCGAGGATAAATATAAAAAATTCTGGCCACCAAAAGTTCAAGTATAAAGCTAGTGACAGTCCAAGCATGAAGCTACTGTTCTAAAACGTAAACCACAATTGATAAACTATTTACAGGTGATAGGTAAAGACATACTAAAGTTCCACGGAATCTATTGGCCAGCATTTTTGATCGCAGCGGGTATGGAGCCTCCGAGAACTCTTTTATGTCACTCTCACTGGACTGTCAACGATGAAAAAATGTCAAAATCCAAAGGTAACGTTATTGCGCCCTCGAAAGCAGCAGAAATGTTCACTCCCGATGGCCTCAGGTATTTTCTCCTACGAGAAGCTGTCCCCCACAGCGATGCCAGTGAGTTAAAATTTTTTTTACTTCACCCATTTGTAAAATTTTCAAGAACCATCAAAACATCAACTAAACGGCTATCGTAATGATCTTTTCGTAATCATCGTTGAACTAGATTACAACGAGGAGAAAATTCGAAAGATTCTCAATGCGGAACTGGCAGATACCCTCGGGAATCTGTTCAGCAGGTGTATGGGAAAGGCTGTGAATCCCCGTGGAATCATTCCAGAGGCCTCAGTAGCTCATAAAGACATCTTACGTACAGAGGAGGCTGAAAACTTGGTGGAGAGCCTCCGCTGTCTACCAGCCATAGCCCAGGAGTCCTACGAGAACTTTAATTTCCATCAAGTGGTTGATGCAGTCATGGCATCTCTACGATACGCGAATAAAATGATTGAGCATCACAAGCCCTGGGCTTTAGTCAAAAACACCGATGCAACCTCTGTGAATGAACTCGAAGCTGTCCTAGCGCTTGGACTTGAGTCTGTCAGGGCCAGTGCCCTCATTCTACATCCAATCATCCCCCAAGTCACCGAGAATCTTCTGTGTCATCTGAAGATTCCCCCGGATTCGAGGCAATGGAGAAACACAGAGTTCTTGAGGAGTGGGAGAGTAGCTGAGGGGCTTGAAGAGGAGAGACCCAACAATCTGATATTCTTCAAGAGGATAAAGTAAACCTTTTATGTAACATTCTTATTTTGAATAAAATCCGTTTCACATAACAGCCGTATTCTAAATTGTTCCATTCAATTTAATCATAATTATGAATTGCTTTGAATTGTCGACTATTGCACCACAATTGAATGAACACAATGTTGGCCTGCATCTTGTTAGAACGAGCACAAATGGGAAAACAGTTGTTCAAGACATATTTCATTAGATGTCCATGGAAGGGAGTTTCAAGCATATCTCTTCGAGAGAACAATTGCCCTTGTATTGTTGCATCCATTCGAATATTGTTTTTTCCTTTTTCTATGGAATTTTTCAATTTTTTATGGAAGAGTCTCGAACCTTATCACCCCCGACATCTTAAGACAACTGTTCCCATCGGGGATTTTGATTATCAATGAGCCGATCAAATTTCCGTAAACGTGAGCCTTTTGAAACACTCACCCATTGTTTTCGCGAGTGACCCTGAAACAATTGTCAAGCACGAGGAATTCGGTAAATAAAACGAGAAATGCATGATGGCCAGTCTGAAATGATTACATTCATTTCATTATCGCGTACATACATAGCACGATCAACCGATTCGAGGCAGGTTTATCAATCGGAATCAATGTTCGCATCCTCGTGGGAGGCGACCTTTCCCTCCAGCTCCGCAAGGCTCACAGGTGCATCAATGTCAATAATCTTCTCAACTGGCCCCTTCCTCTTTGATCTGTACAAAGGATTCTCGAATCTCTTTCCATCTTCGTGATCATCGTCGCTGCCCATTTCGTCCTCTATTATTGGACTCGTTAGCTGTACCTCACCCGTTGCTATATTCTCGAACCGCGCAAATCCGAAATTTCCGTCTGCACCAGGATCGTCAGGTGGTAGATTTCTCTGACGGATTGATGCTCGAAAAATGAAGTAGACCCTGAAAAGGGAAAATATTGTCAAGGCCCGTTCTTTCGTCACTCAGTTATACATTTTTTGGGCCGTGTTCCAGGGGGATTTAAATTTATTCAGACTACGAAATGTCCTTCAACCCCTTTTTCGGCAAAGTGGAGTGAAGGCCGAGACAATTATCAAGCCCTAAAGTTCCTTCTCGATTCTCGCACCGAATATCCACAGATTTCCGAATAATGAAAATTTCAAAGAACTTGATCAAAGTGATTAGAGGTCCCCATGATCTCTCTAATAAGACCCCTCGTGGTCCATTAATTAATTAAAGGATGGGAAAATTGCCGACACTTACCCAGAAATAACAAGCCCCTTTGAACAAGAACTATTGATTTTTTTTTCCTCCCACTACCTCTGTTTTATTCAACACTCTGCAAAAGAAAACTTGCCCTGTGGATTTAAGCGACAACAGGTGTTCACTGGTCTCGTCTCTGCAAACTCTCACATACCAAAACTAGTGCAACACAGGCACTCCAACTATTCCACCCCACTCATCCATTCACCCTCTTCGCCCTCTCCTCATTCTCCCACTTCCACCCCCTGTAATTGCACATTTCTCTGGTCGCAACCTGGATGAAGTGGTCCAACTGTGCATTACTGTTATACATATTACTAAGAGCAACAGTGGGAGAGTTAATCTTTCTCCTCGAAGTGAAATATTAAAGCCAGGTGGTGCCTCCATACTACATATCATTGAGTTAATTAATCGACTCAATATATTTTTTCATAAAATAGTTAAATAAAAATCGAAAAAAAAATACTCACTCTTTATATGAATATCCGAAGGAGGGAACTGCTATGAGGATGAGAATAATTATCACGAGTGGAACACCGAACAGTGGACCCAGAGCTGTTGCCAATGCAGAGCCCTTCAAGGATGCTCCCGTCACTGCGTATGACAACACGTTTATACCTCGTCCTGGGGATATAGAAACGATTTACGAGTGCGTGGGACGTAACATAATTTTTTTATACTCATTCGTTAGCACAAAACCGCATATATTTCTTGTATTCACTTCACATAATTGTAAACTTTTAATTCGTGAGTGTCTCCTCGTTATTTATTTGCAATAAGGTAAATGAAAAAATCTATAATTCTCCGTTCGAATAGGCGAGTTCATTTCTGCAGTAATGTCTGACATTTATCATGCGAAATGTGAGAAGAAAAATAAAAGTACATTTGTACGACGTCTACAATTATTCCATTCGAGCGAATAAAGTTTTCTCACTCATAAATCATACCTGAAAAAACGCTGTGAAGCGTCTCAACGGCTTCGGCACTTTTTATTCCCGTGTAAACACCATTCTCGGTGACGAGAACTTGTACATTTCCATTCAGCGTTACTCTGACATGATGAGATATATCACCATAGCTACTCAATGCCTCATTTGTAATTTCATTCAATTTCGACAGAGGAAAGGTCGCGTGATTAACACTCAGGAACAGTTGGCCACCGCAGTAAGCGCAACAATGTCCCTCCACCTTCATTAGTACCAATTAACAGCATTATTATCAATGTTATTAAATTTTCGTTAATAATGGAGGCGAGGAAATATTGTTTTAATAATGAATTCCATCGATCGGCGGAGATAACTCACCCCCATTGGATATGAACAGGCAACCTCTTTGTCCAAACATCGGGGCCTCTCAATTTCACAGATTTCCTTCATTAAATCATACATGTCGGTGCTGTGACGACATAGGCACTTGTCGGAGTCACAGTAAGGCAGTCCACTGTATCTGAATGGTTCATATATAATATAAATAAATAAAATAAATAGAAATTCAATGGAAATTAACCGGAATGAGCTACGGAATTATTGGGGAATTTTACTTGACACTCCAGTGACTGTTGGTGAATTCCCTTCCTCTCATGACCTCCTGCCAGTCCCAGGATGCCAATGGGGTTGACTTTCCAATTTTAACTTCCTTAACATTGACATCAACGGTCGGCAATCTGATACTTAACGAGCGATTGTTACTCGGGAGAATGACCATGTCTCTGTCACAAGGAATTTTCTCCAAATGGGGAACAGCTTGATTTGATCCACCCCAATTTTCCGGATCCACCCACGAGAACGGACCTTTCCATTTCCACTCAAATATTTCAGGGTTGTTATCCTTACTACTTGTTCCTTTGGGTTCTGTCAACTGGACGTGTTATTGAATTCTATTAATAAATTTGCATTCATCGGTGGTTTTGGAATGTCGTTGATTCAAGGGTGAGAAAAGGATTTAACTTAGTCACTCAGGGGAGTGCTGAATTTTATTGATTTAAGGGGCGAACGAGGGGTGCAGCAAATGCTCACCTGTAGCCTGCCATTGAGAGGAAGAAGAAGTGAACCATCACGTGATAATTCAATTCCCGAAAAAAATAAATCACCGGTCAATGGTAGACCCACAGAATGTTGAATTTCCAACGGAAATTTGATTCTACTATTTTTTGTTGGCACTTTATTACTAATCCAATTACCCCTTGTGGTGAATTCCAAGTCCGGAAGCCATTGTTTTTGGGTCCCTAATCTCCACGAATCTCCTTTATGTGCGCAAAATGTTCCGGTAAAAATGAATAAAAGTAAAAGTCGCATTTTACAAGATTTATTTCACTACGTGTACATTTGAACTGGCGGGATGATCCCGCATTACTCCCGTATTACTGCCCACTGTAGGCGTTTCCGTGCCACTGGAGTCCCCATGGAATACCCCTATCTGCATACCCAGATGCGGGGATAAACCGAGAAAAATAAAAGAAAATTGAAAAATAATGGAATTCATGTGACAGACAATTTTATCATTTTTGGTTTACTTTATTCTGACAAAAAATTATTACCATTTTGAGGTATTTTATTTCTCACATTAATGTGCAATATACATTTATCTTCGGTTATCTAAGACAAGGGAATAACAAGTGATAAATAATTTTCTCATTTCGCAAGTTTGTGGCTCTCTCGAACATACAGGGAAGAGTATTTCAGTCACGAGTGTGAGTTTTTTCTGCATATTTTTGCATCTACGGAAAAGCTAAATTATGATAACTATTGTTTTTGTAGATTTCACTCGGTCCACAAAACAAACACTCCCCCAAATTTCTGTATCTCCCTCCGATGCTGGACTATTCATCAAAGAAAAATCTCGTGAAAATAAAACTAACTGCACGCACGAAAATATTTGTGAGAAAATCCTAGAACGAATGTCATCCCATTCCGTCATTTCACTACTGATTACCACTCTTCCACCTGCGATATCCGTGAGAGCTGATGACATTTCGATTTACAGTCAAGAGATAAGCATCTAGTATTAGGCGAATGATTTTTACACCGAGAAGGACAGATGTTTTTCATCCATGTGAATATTTCAGTACTAAAATGGTAAACCGAGACAAGATGACCTACTGCTCAGTCCAATTTTTGACCAATATCTCCGAATTTAAAGGATATTACAAAATTTTTATAATCACATTTGTCGTAGTACTCAATAAACTCCGCAGAAAATGTATTCAATAAAAACTGGTCAACAGTTCAAAGAGATTTATCTCGGTTTTCTCAATTCGCTACTGATTTTTTTTCCGTTTTCATTATTTTCCATTTACACAGACATTGAAAAAAGGATAAAAATGAGTTGTATTATGACGCTCAGTTAAAACTGATCCCACAGTGGACCGTCGTCGGTGAATTTCCTATCACCATTCAACTCTCGATTGTCAGCATTGAAATCATCATTGAGTAATAGTGGAGTTCTCTTGCCAATTCCGAAACCGTATGTGTGCGATGGTGCATTGCGTTTTGTCTCAGTGGAATCGTCGATGATGAGATTGGAGTCATAACTTTTGGTGTCAAGAGGGAGACCATAGCCTAGGGGAACTCTCAGGAGGGAGAGCCTGGGAAAGTTGTTCCGCTTGCCAACACCAAAAGAATATGGCGAGTTTCTCTGTAAGCGGAGGAAAAATTATGAATGATACAATAAAGTGTCTTGAACAATTGTTTTCGTACAATCTAATAAATTAAATTTTAAAAATATGTTAATAAATAGATGTCCAAGTGTATTTCAACGCAAAGATTTCCTTCTTGTTTCTCCCCCCACGACAGGGTTGTAGCCAGGAGTCACCCCAGATCTCAGTCGTATTCCTTCAATTCAGGAATATTTTCTTATATCTCCCTTTGATCACCAACAGCCTCCCCAGATACTTCGATATTTCCCCAAGAATGAAAAAAGCTCGGAATAGCATACCGCCTTTGTATAAATCCATTTTTACCGAAAATCAAACACTATCAATACTCTGTGCCACTTCAATCCCCTCCCCCCATCATATTGTCCTCGAAATCCTCAAGAATCCAATGATCCTCACGTTTTCCATCAACAATTACCATTGTCACTGTTTATGCCAATCGCAGATAACGCCATTCATCCAAATAATAGTTCTAATAGCAACCCTCCAATTATCAAACACCCCATATTCCAATTCCGATTGCCCCAACCCCCTGTCATTCTCCCTCCCCACAATTCACCAGATATTATGCCACCAGAAAATTGGAGCTTGAGAGATTGCTGAAGAAAATAAGCTATTTACCTTGATGTTGTCATCGAATCTCTTGCCAATGCCAAAGCTGTAGAGATAATCAGGAAATCGTTTGTAGGCGGCTAGATAGCGGTACTGCGGCAGGCGTTTGTATTCCGTAATAAAGTCATAATCCTTCTTAGGGGAGTCGCAGCCACGTTGATGAGTCCCTTGTACTGGAGTTGCTCTCGGCTCATCAGCTGCACCCGTTGCAATATTGACGCTCAGAGTTAACGCAAACAGCAGTGCAATATTGAAAAGTTTTCTTTGAATCATTTTTTTATCGTCAATCTGTGAAAAAAATCGGATTAAATATTATGGAGAAGAAATTTCCTTTGAAATTTCCTCTGATCCTGACACTTGTCAAAATTTCAATTATAGTTTTTCAAGAGTGGAATTAAATATTTGAATTAGCTTTACTGTCTTCTTTACAAGTTTATTAGAGTTTTTAATTACCTCAGCTACTTTCATAATTTAGGTAATAAAAGAGCAATTGATAATTAATGTGATGCCTGACCGGCGATAAATCTCGGAGGTATTAAAAAAACCGTAAAACATGGGAAATCATTTTTTCATTTTCCTTTTTTTAATCTGGAAAAAGAGGATTAAGTCATTAATTTCTATGTATCATCCTTATGTTAAATAGATTCACGAATTATTTATTTTTATATTTTTGCATTCATGGTGAGCATCAAATTACTCCACTTTGAATGCACTGCACTGCAGGTCTGGTTATTTTCAATTGTTGAATGTTCTAACAAAATTGCTGTGAAAATGGTGGGGATAGCCCCATATTCTATAACTTTTGTCGATTGAAATCCAAAAATCACTTAAATGAGAAAAAATATGAGGAGTAATTGTCCCGAAATACTCTGGAAATGGAAAATTCGTCAGCCCCCTTTTTCCCACGAGGCCAATTAATTGTCTCTTAATTATCTTAATTGCAAAATTAAATTTTAATTATGTATGCTCAGTACTGGATTTAATCACACCAGTTGGTATTAGAGTGCCTTTTGGGAACAGCCGAGAAAAGACAATCTGTATGAGGGGTTGATTGAATCTCCGGGTGGGGTGTCACTTTAATTATATCAACTGCGGTTTCTTAAAGTGAGTGAGCGGAGGAGCTCACTCACTTTCTTTCCGTTTTTATTCCGATAATTAAACTCGGAGTTGATTGAACTTCTCACACACAGAGATACCCCGCGATATCCAGGACCATTTGAAAATTGAAAATAAAATCAAGAGTTTGAAAAGATATTGGCAATTGCGAAAATTCTGTAAAGGAACGAGCAGTTCATTCAGAGTCTATTGAATGCCTCGTGGGTTTTCAGTGTATTACCCTCGAGGAACCACGAGATTAGATGAACCCCTCCTGTTGCTTCTGAATTCGTGAAGCACCCGACAATTAATACGTCTCGCAGACACCCCAACATGTCCAATGGGGCAATCCACCTTCCACCGATTTTTGGACTCCATGGAGATGAAATAGAAGGGTACCGGGGTGATCTCAGCAAGTCTTAGCTCGAGGTTTAACAGCTCTAATTGTATACCAACCCCTTTCTTCCATCCTCAAGGTATACAACCCCCGCATAACTTTCCACCCTCCGACATTTATTTCATTTATTATTCTCTTGTGACCTGGCTACCTTCTGGATGATAAATTCGGGGGGATTTTGCGACATGATGGAGTGAGATTGATTTTCCAATTCATTGAGATTAAAGAATTTTGAGACAAGAACAGTGATCATTAATGTCACATGGGAATACTATTTTCAGCTATATTTCCAGAATTTAGGAGAGAAGAATTTTAATCATTCATTCTCTCATTCACTTTTCAAATGAGCGACGGCAGAATCGGAGAAGTAAAATCAAACTGAAAGTCACAGAGGTAGAATTCACTCATTTGAGTCCTTCATTTCGTTGATGAATACCTGGCAATTAATTTTTTATCATTTTGCAGAACGTAATGAAGTTTCATCATTTTCTAATGTCAATTTTCTCTCTATCAACTCGTCAATAACTCTGAAATACTCATTCCTCGGAGTCTTGAATTCGGAAATTGTAGAAATCCAATGTTCATCTGGGTTCTGATATAAAAAAAAACGTAATATCAGGGAAGGGAAGTGAAGTGCGTTGGTGATATCCAATGCACTTTCAGAGATATTTTATCTTCGATTCTCTCATTATTCCGCGTGATATGAGATTAATGTCAGGCCGATATTCTGTCTCGTGAAATTCTCAGTTCACTTCCATTCATCCACCTACTTCGATTTTATCTCTCACCAACATTATCAGAATGTGTATCCTTGGACTTTCCGGAAATTTCGTCATTCAGTTTTTTTTTTCCGATGCATCAAACATTTCAATGAATATATTTACGCTAGCATGAAGGATATACATATAGATAGGAAATAGGGGTGAGCATTATTATGTTCGGTTGATTTCCCGAGTGTTTTGTTCTATTAATATATTTTATTAGAAACTCGGCGGCTGACAGTCATTTGGAGTTATAAAAATGCTATGAATAATTTTATTAGGAATTATTCCTGGGGACAAGAACCTTGCGAGTCTCTGCGGAATCAATAGATTTTTTTAATGAAATCCGTCAGATTGGCATCACATGCTCGAGGAAAAAACAAGTCATCAAAGAAGTGGTAATAGCCGCAATTAGACCGGACTTGAGGAAAAGACGGAAGGGATACATTCGCAAAGTTTCTCCTGTGGGGGAAGAAACAGCCTGGACTACAGAGTATTAACGAACCTCACTCGTTATTGATTTTCAAAATTGGACATAAAACAAAGGGTTTATATCATCATAAAAAATCTCGGTAGGAGATGACAGAACGAAAATTGGCTTGTTCCGGTCAAAGGTCTTCAATTAAACAATGAAGTCAAATGTGTTTTTGTTTTTTCTCTTGTTTAGTTTTATCACTTAATGAATCCAATGGGTTCAAAGGAGAGTTTTTTGTAGATCAAATAAAAATGAAGGTTCTTATTTATTACACGCCGCTGAATGAATCGGTCGAGTAATTTCTTTATGGCGATAGATCGTAACAATAATGAAGCGGGAGTATTTAATTTTTTTTTATTTCCGGAAGGAAGCCCTTCAGTGGGTAATTGCTACGATCTTTTTGTTTTAAGACATCGTATTCTTAGACAAAGTATGTTTTTAGGTTTAGGTAATTAGCAGCGAAATGTTTAATCTTGTAATTTATAATGATTTATATTGCAGTAAAATCATTTTTTTTTCAAATAATAAAATTACAGGATTAAATGTCATTTTTCATAGATTCGGATAAACAAACGACCAAACACTTGGGGAAAATTCGATGCCGCATTCATAAAATTATCTTTTATTAATTATTCATAAAATATTTATAATTTCAAATCGCCTCAAGTATTTAAGAACTCATTCATTGAAGTCTCGTTGCACTCTAGTTTGAAGCTCAGTGAGCGGAAATGATAAATTCTTTTGAGAATCGACTCACCTGTTGCTGGGAACTTGGTCAGACAGAATTTCAAGCGCCTCAGTTTAGTCTCACTCTCAAACTCTCGATTAAAATTGATTCCCAAATAGTCAACGGCGATGTAACAACCGCTACCAGGACGATAAATCGAAAAATAGCCGGAATCGAATGAAGGTATGGAGGACAACGAAACCGCCAGGACAGCGGTGACTTCCGCGCGAGAATGACGTTGGGGCCAGCTATGTTCATCCCTTATATATATGAGAGGGACGAATTCATCGCCTACGGCGGCGTCGCGACGCACACCGTTCCCTCCTGCATCCCCAACAGAGCTGTACTGCCCAGAGTGTTGGGAAAATGAGGTGAAACATGACGAAAAGAAAATTTGCATGTCTGAAGGGATGAGAGAAATAAATTCTCGATTTTTTTCTCCAAGTTTCATTAAAATCCCACGATTCTCACCCTCTTCCGATGATTAAACAGTTAATGACTGACAGAAAGGGTGCGAAAATACACATTGAGATGTTCCCTCGTTGAAAAATAACGAGAAACAATTTTTTTTGTCTACCATTCCGATTTATTTCAGTTTATGGATAACAAAAAAATTGTATTTTACAGATTTATGATATTGTAAATTATCTCTTTATGTTCATTGCACTCTTCTTAATGAATGAGTAAAAAAATAAAAATTATTTTATTCTATTTATCACTCGGCATTTCAAATATTCATTGGGGTCAGTTGATTCACTCATTGAAAATTCAATATTCTAATTTGAAAATATCTCAATTATCTCTTCCCCTATGGTTGACTCACTGACATTTAAACGCATGTAAACCCCAATTAAGTACCTTCCAGCAACAAAAAGAGGATAAAAACCTGAGAATGTCGCTATGCCCTAATTAACATAACAAAATTTTATTCACCACCAGCATGAACCCCCAGGATATGCCTCATTGGCCCGAGATACAGGGTATATACTCTCGCATTTTCCTCTAATTGCTCATAAACGCGGAGTCCACCCCACGTGGCAATCGAGCTGTTTCACTGCAACACAGTCATCCTTTTAATTCTCGTAAAAGTCTTAACGCACAACACAAAAAGAGAATAAAATACGAATAAAGGTGGAATAGAAAGGCAAGGAGAAAAAGGATTCGAGGGGGAGGAAAAATGTACGTGGGGGGAGGGATGTCTTTATGATACACGTATGACCATGTTTTAGCATTAAAAGAAGCTGAAATAAACCGCAGGATAAGGACTAAAGTTAAATAGATAATTTTGCTGAAATTGAATACAGATTGACAACCAATTTTTCGAATCACGCATTTCTTAAACTGATCACATTTATCGACGAATACTTTACTATAAAATATATCCCAGGACTCATTCTTTATTCAGGTCACCGTCTCGATCCAGGTAATAACACCATTCAAGTGCCATATGTTGTATCGAGAAATATAAGAATAGGATTGAAACGTCAGAATAAAGGACGAATTTATTATCATCGATTCAATCCCCGGAAACTCATGAATCTGTGAAGTTCATTCACCACTTGAAAATTCAGTTATTGAGGAGGATGATGAATAGTAGGCTATTTCAAACTTGCCATTTTCTTTTCTACTTCTTTCTATTCGTATTCTTCAGTCGTAAATGCTTTATTCCAACTTCCCAACGTGGGCCGATGGATCAGGGCTATAAGAACGGTATTCTTCATGTTCTTTTAAAGAGTCAACTGTTGACATTGCGTGATACATCGAATGTTTGATAGAAAATGAGTGGCGCGTGTGCGGATCAGTGTTGTGCTAACAGACAAGTGTTTAATTTCACATGTCGATGGTTGGTTTGATGAACCGATAAATCTATCTTTATGGGTCAGACTGATTCTGGTCATTGCGGGTGCACCTCGAAAATTTCAATTTCCATTGTTAATTAAAAATATTCTCACCTGGACTATGAAAAAATGAGGAAGAGGGTGAACAGCAGCATTTAAAGAACTCAATTTATCAAAGTTCATTTAGTCGGATTAAACGTGACCATTGAGAAGGAATCGTATGCACTGAAACGGAAGGGAGATATGAGTACTTACCCTTTTTTATAGATCAGACCGAGAAAAAAAATCAATCGATATGAAAAAATGAGAAATGAATTACAATAAAAAAATATTTATTCACTCCAAAGCATTCTAAACCCTCACAAATAATCTATTTAAAAATACAGAAACAATTAACAACATGTATGTGGCAATGGGAAGGACCTAATGGAGTTAGTGTCCTTTCTTGTACTCCCATTTCTTTCCATCCTCGTATCCTCCCTTCTTCCCATATTTGCTCTCTTTCTCGTGATGCTTGTCATCACCCGCGCGCTGGTCATGGCCCTTCTTGTCCTTATAGTGGTGGCCCTTCTCATACTTACTCTTCTTACCATGCTCTTCAACGTCTTCACCCGCATCGTAGTGTCCAGTCTTTTCACTTCCGCCGTGCTCCTTCTCGAATTTGTGGTGGTATCCCTCATCCTTCTCGTGCTCGTCCTCGTCGTGAGACTCGTCGTAGAATTCCTCGAGTTTCTCGTATTCGTCCTGTGTGTCAAACTCGTGGTAATGCACTGTGGTTTATCATTTAATTATTTAAATATTGTAATGACCTTTTTATGTACTACATGATTGCCCTTGGTGCTGTGTCCCTTATTGAATTTTCCCTCTTCGTCGAATGCTGACTCCTTCTCCTTTTTCTCACCACTGTCATAATGCTTATAATAGGAACTGTCATCCGCATGTTTATGCTCCTTTCCTTCCTCTTCGTCGTAATGTTTATCATGGTCCTCTTTATCGTGATGACCCTTCTCACCTTTTTCATGCTCGTGATGGCTGTCGTAACCCTTTGACACATAATATAATTGATTTAATGAGCCTATAACATTTGAGTCGTGTTATCATTATAATAAGATACGACATTTTGATGACTTCTATTAAGGTACCACCGAAAAACCGAACTACTCACCTTCTTCGCCTCCTCCCCATCAGCTTCGTGGTGGTCCTCATGGCCCTCTTCACCCCCACCCTCTTCATGCTTCTCGCTGTGCACCTTAGGCTGGTGTTTCTCCTCTCTCTGGGATCCCGCAGCCACCTCAACGTGTTGATTCCCACCCCCTCCGTTGTCCTGGCGTCTCACCGCAGGACGCGGCTCCTCTTTTTCTGTCGGCTCCAAAGCAACATCTTCGCCCTGGTGTCTCTCATGAGGATTTCTCTCCGCAAATTGTACGTTGTCGTAGAAATCAGTGGAAGCTTTATCGTAATAAATAGGCTGAACTGGAACCACTTGTCCTCGCTGGTCATTGGGCTCATACTCCGACCTCACTTCCGGTTTGTTAAGACGACTACTCTTTTTCGATTTCTTCTTCTTGCTCCTTACTTCGTAATTAGCGAGTCGTGTCTCTTCCCCAGAATTTCTATCGGGGATATTTGTATTACCAGAATTAATATGGTTTCTTCTAAGTGGATTCACCCGTTGTAACTCTGGATTAGCCACTGGGCTTATCTCATATCCGTATGCAGAAATCGGCTCAGGTACCTGAACATTATCGTAATTTTTTGCAACTCGATTTTCCGGTGGATTCAATCGTAGGTAATTGTCGTAATACCGTTGATTTTCGGGGGATAAAACAAGTGGATTGATCTCTGGATTTAGTTCCCGGTAATTTTCAGAATCTCTGAGGTGTGGTCTGGGGTGGTGAACGTAGGCGTTCTCTTTCAGATGTCTTTTGCTCACGAAGTTATTAGAGTTCAGCGCTGGTGGTGGAGTAGTGAGCTTGTCCGGACCAAGTTTCCTGGGGAGGCGCTTGTCTTCCTGAAAGTTATCTTGTTCTTTTTCGAGAGCAGGAATTATCAGGGGCTTGTGCTCCTCCAAATAGTCAGAGGTGTCTGGCTTTAAGGCTTCGACCTTTCTTGGTATTTGCGGTGGTGGATGGATCGTGTTGGTGACTAGCAGATTTTTAGAATCCAATGAATGCTGATCGCGGGAGAAGAGGTATTTTGCGTATGTCTGGTGGCTCTCTATTGTCGGATCGAACACTACTATTGGGGATGTACTTGAGAATGCTGATACCAGTGGCTAGAGAAGAAAGGGAAAGAATAGTTCAAGAAGAGTCTGACTGTAAAATTCATCGAGAGGTCCTTTTGTTCACTATTGAAATTTTTACAAAAAGTCTCTGGACAAATTTGCTTAAGTGTAGTGGTAGTTGAAATATGTGGATTATAATTTAGGGGTAAAAGACTCGCGATTAATTAAAATTTTAACTGCACGATTATTTGCATAGAGATAATGAATTCTCAATTCTTCCGAATTACCATTGTGTAAATACACAAAAACACAGTGACACAGTGAACTCCCATGACTGATGAACTTCAGAATGACTGAGATCAATTGGATATCACTCCAGAAATTAATCCTCTCGAGGAATATTCAGTGATTACACTCTGCAATGCCAAGAACAACTGTCTCATTACGACTAAACCAGTAGTTCTGGATCCATCGATCGCACTGCCTTCCTCCTTTCTCCCTCGATTACTCAATATCAACATCACCCGAAATTTCAATGATTTCGAGTCAATTTGACTTGACAAGGGCAATCGAAAAGGTGAAGTGTTGAGAATCCACCGAGTTTCGGTGAAATGTTTTAATCGTTTTCTTTTTTTTTTCTCTCCGGCTGTTCATCGAGGGGCACATGAATTAAAGGCACAATCGCTTATTCGAGATGCCGCCAAATCATGCGGAATTCTCTGATCACGTCGACCCCGCTCAAGTGTGACCAATTTGCCGCCACGTTTTCACTTTTGAATTGGATGACAAGAGGAAATAAGATATCACCTGCTACTGGTGTTACTCAATCTTCAAGGAATCTCGACACTTGAGTTGATATCGATTTATATCACCTGATTCAGTGAATATTTATTTTTACTTTGAACGTTATATTTTTTGTTAATTAATACCGAAATGGTGCAAGTAAAAAATAAGCTTCTCAATGAGAACTGGATTAATTAGCCTACTGTACTGGAAGAGGAAGGAGAATAAAAGAAAATAATTACATTTATTAAAATTATATTTTATCAATAAAAAACTTATTGTCCTCCACTCTTGTGCACCCATTTCTTGGCTCCTGAGTGTCCACTCTTCGATCCATGCTTCTCGCCATGTTTATGATGCTTTGAATGACCCTCCGCAGCATTGTGACCCTTGTCATCAGAATGATGATGACCAGATTTGTAGCCCTTCTTACTGCCATGATGATGCTAAAAATTAGTTTATCGAAATATGAAATATGACTGAAGTCGTTTAAATCTTGTCTGGAAGTGTCAAATTTCCGGACCTCACACCCACACCCAATCAAGGATTGTCATCTCATCACGAAAATGTACATGACTTACCTCATCTCCACCACCAGAATGATGACCACTGTGATGCTTCCCACCCTTCGCCCCTTCATGCTTCTGCAGGTATCCCCCCTGCTTCTCCTCCTCGTCGCTCTCATGATACTCATCATAAAAATCATGTTTCTTTTCATATTCATCCTTCTTGAAGATGTTGTGCTGTCCTTTGGTGCTGTGTCCCTTATTGTGTTTGCCACTCTCCTCGAATTTGGCTTCTTTCTCACCCTTGTCACCGCTGTGATGCTCAGCATAATGCTTCTCCTCCCCGTGTTTCTCCCTCTCGTGTCCTTCTTGTTCGCTGTAGTCCTTCTTGTGGATGTCCTTGTCATGATGGCCCTTGGCAGCTTTTTCCGCCTCGTGGTGAGTTTTGTAGCCCTGTTAATTCCATCATTCATTAAATTTCGATCTCACCTGTGTCGGACAAGGGACATAAAATAATACCAATGTTAATAATTATTAGAATTCCCAAATACCTCTTCATCCTTCTCTCTAGAGGCTTCGTAATGCTCCTCTTTATGATTATCTCCACCACCAGCTTCTACCTTTTTATCAATCCTCATTGATCCACCAGTCGCAGCAGTTCCCGTATCTCCTGTGTATGAAAAATTCAGGGGACGTCTGCGCTGAATAATACTAGAGCCGAATGCACTCTCTGATAAAATTAAATTAATGATAGATAGGATCAGGGAATATTTGGTAATCATGATGCGTAGCCAACTACGTCGAAGCAGTGAGAATTGTTTCGGAGGTTCTTTCAGACTGAAAACCAAAGGGATCTCCTCGTTCTCATTATATCGACCTGGACAATTCGTCTCGATAGTTTTTCATCCCGATATTTTTCCAACTCTGTTTTATTCATTTTTCCCGTCCGGAGACTCACGTTCAAAACAGCAAGTGGCCACTCAGGTCGCCTTTCATTGCAGGTGACACTGGCCCATGAATCATCGATGAAAGTCCATCAACCGCAGTTGATGCACGAGAAAAAGTCACTTCCTGATGGAATCCTACACTTTCACGAGTTTTTGGGGGCGTGGGTAAATGCAAGAGTGGTTGATAATCTTCAGAGGGAATAGGGCAATCACATCCAGGACGAACAATTCAAATGACAGACTAGTTCGATTTCGTTATTTTCCTCTCAACGGAATTTCGTTTGCAGTACTTAAATTTAAATTATTGATGAGTCACCAGGATACCGGCTCCTCGGCAATCCATCGTCTGTTTGAAAAAACGAATGATTTATTCAGCGGCACCTTTCTCGACAAGTCCTGAAATTAGTTATTAAATAATTCTCTCTGCTGGATCTGAAAAAAATGAGGTGCAACACCCCAGGAAAGAGGAAAAAGAGAGGTAGTTTCGTCGTATGCATTGATTTGTCGTTTCTACATGTTGGCAAATCAGCCTAGAGAACTAACAGGATATAGATAAGCAAATTAGAGTGATGAATAGTATTGGAGTATTGATGTGCTCTGGGCACGACTGGACAGTGAGAAGTCCGTTATTTCTACGTTTGAAGTGCTTTACTTGACAATCCACCCTGAAATTGGTCTTAAGGTATATTTTTAAATATCTTTTCAATGTCTGGGTTAAGCCGTGGTAATTGAATTTGTATCATCCGGTATATAAAGAATGCTAGGCAGGATTACCACTCGGCCAATTTCAACCCCAGTGCTAGCCCATGCAGTGTGCCTACCCCCGACTGTTTTCTCCTTACGTCGGTCCTCCCTTGGGAATTTAATTTTTCTTCCACTTATTTTTTTGATTTTATTGTCCCGTGAGGTGCAAGTGTGAGTGCTGGGGTTTGGGGGGATTTTTACGTTTCTGAAACCATGAGCAACGCCAAGGAGAAGGAGATTGAGGCGGGAAACGTGCCGGAGGAGGATGACTACTGCCTTCAACTTCCTCGACCTCTCAGTATCGAGGAGAAGAAGTATCTTCTGGCGGTCGAGAGAGGCGACTTGGCTAATGTCAAACGTATGCTGCAACTCGCTGCCAGACCCAATAAAGTAATTTCAGTGATTTATTTATTAGGGATTGACCAATCCAATCGAGGATTAACGAAAACTAATGCTATTTCATTGCTGTTGATAATCAGGCGAGATCCATCGATGTTAATTCTGTGGATAGTCTCGGAAGGGGTGCCCTGACTCTTGCTATCGAGTCTGAGAACCTGGAAATGGTTGAATTGCTAGTAGTTATGGGAGTTGACACTCGTGACTCTCTCCTTTACGCAATTGATCAGGAGTTTGTGGAAGCGGTTGAGTTGCTCCTAGAGCATGAGGAACTGCTGAGGAGCTCCGAGCTCAATCAGCATTCAGGTATGGAACTCATTAGTTTTTCAGGCGGAGGTCATCCTGGAAAAAGCTATGAATGGGAGGAGTAATGGGGGAAATTGTTTCTAAACAGGTGTAAAAGAAATAACACACAGTTGGCAGAGAATCGATCCAGCAGCCGCTCGGTATCCACCGGAAATGACACCCCTCGTTCTAGCTGCTCAGAGAAATAATTATGAGATACTCAAGCTGCTGCTTGACAGAGGGGCCACCCTACCTATGCCTCATGATGTCAGGTGTGGGTGTGATGACTGTCTTCGTGCTGCAACTGGTGGGGAATCATTTTTTTTTCGAATCTTAGTCGGACAATCCAATTATGTCTTGAAGACTCAACTGAGTATTTTTATGTTCGTTTTATTTTCTGAATATTCATGCAGGAGATCCTCTAAGACTGTCATCTACCCGAATTTCCGAATACAAGGCATTGGCCAGTCCTAGTTTGATAGCTTTGAGCTCCCCAGATCCCCTGATGACAGCTTTCCAACTCAGTTGGGAGCTCCGTCTGCTCGCTGTGTCTGAACCCGAAAGTCGCGCCGAATATCTAAAGCTTCGGAAACAAGTGGAAAAGTAATTACGACACTATGAAATCATAAATTTCCGGAAATGCCCTTGCCAATGACCTAATTAATCAGCAATTTTGAATGATAAAAACAGATTTGCTGTTGATTTGCTGCATCAGACCCGCACCACAGCGGAATTAAATACAATATTGAACCACGACCCAGAGGCAAGCGCAACTGAACCCGGCAAACAACTGGCGAAACTCGAACTCGCTATACAATACAAGCAAAAAAGTTTTGTGTCCCACTCACATATTCAGCAGCTTTTGGCTGCTATTTGGTGAGTTTTTAGTAAAATTTTCCATTGAACCCTTCAGTTTGGCGAACAATACGAATCGATTAATGGAATATTTTCAATCGATTCAAAGGTACGAAGGTGTACCTGGGTTTCGAAGGATGTCCACAATGCAGAGAATCGGAATCGTTATCAAAACCGCACTCCTTTTCCCAGTTTACTGTCTCATCTACTGGTTTGCACCGGAGTCCAAGACTGGGAATCTCATGCGACGACCTTTCATGAAATTCTTGGTTCATGCGTCATCCTATCTCTTTTTTCTTCGTAAGTTTCATATCTTGTTGAACGATGAACCACAAGAAATGTAGTCTAATCATTCAAATTAAGAATTCCCCAAAGACCACCACCTCTATCAATTCAAAAAATAACATCCCCTCTCTCCCGGTCAGTTCTCCTGATGCTGGTCTCCCAGCGAGCCGAGGTCCAGCTGATCCGTTACCTCGGTACCGAGTCAATGAAGCGTCAGCTACAAGAGGACCTCCTAAAACAACGAGGAGCGGGTCCCACCCCTTTGGAATGCCTCGTCGTCATCTACGTTTTGGGTTTCATCTGGCAGGAGACCCGCGAGGTTTTCAATGACGGTCTCCGGGCCTATCTCCGTGATCTCTGGAACTTCATAGACTTCACCAGGAACTCTCTCTACGTGGGTACCTTCCTCCTCCGCTTCGCCGCCTACGTTCAACAGATGACCGAGATAAGCAACGATGAGTCTGCCAGATTCATTCCAAGAGAGCAGTGGAGTGACTTCGACCCACAGCTGATTGCTGAGGGCCTCTTCGCAGCTGCCAACGTCTTCAGTGCCCTCAAACTCGTCCACCTCTTCAGCATAAATCCTCACCTTGGACCCCTGCAGATATCCCTCGGTCGAATGGTCATCGACATCGTTAAATTCTTCTTCATCTACACTCTCGTTCTCTTCGCATTCGCCTGCGGTCTCAACCAACTGCTCTGGTACTTCGCAGAACTTGAGCAGCGCAAGTGCTACGTGGGGTATGGCACAGACCCTGATTGGGATATGGCCAGTGATCCCTGCCTCAGGTGGAGAACATTCTCCAATTTATTCGAGTCCTGTCAGTCCCTCTTCTGGGCGTCATTCGGTGGCATTGGCATCGACAGCTTCGCATTGACCGGCATCAAGTCCTACACTCGCTTCTGGGGACTTCTCATGTTCGGCTCCTACTCCGTCATCAACGTCATTGTCCTTCTGAATCTTCTCATCGCCATGATGAGCAACAGCTACGCAATGATTGTCGAACACTCGGACGTTGAGTGGAAATTCGCGAGGACTAAATTGTGGATGAGTTATTTCGAAGAGTGTGGAACTCTGCCACCGCCATTCAACATATTACCACCCCCTAAAATATTCCTCCGGGTCTTTGGTATGTCCAAAAACCCGAGAGTCGGAAGAAACTCCTCGAGATACAGAACCAAAGAGCATAAGTATGGATCTGTCATGAGAGCACTCATCTGGAGATACGTCGTCAATGCTCATACTGAGCACGAAATGTCGCCGGTCACTGAGGACGACGTTCATGAGGTGAAGAGTGATATCTCTAGTTGGAGATGTGAACTCTTGGATATTCTGCGGCGCAATGGTATGGACATTGGCTCGGCGAATGTTAAGGATAATGCCGTGTTGGGGAAGAAGATGAAGGTCTGGGAGAGGAGACTCATGAAGGACTTCCAGGTAGGATGTAGTTGAGTCATGAATTAGGTTTTTTATAGATCTCTTATAGTTCTTCTATTTGGATGACCTGGATATTTGTAAGAAACCAAGATGATTTTTCATCTGCAATTCCAGGTGACGGCTCCTGTAGGGCTGGACGAAAATGGTGATATGGACGAGGCTGAACCGACCGAACCCCCGGCTGATGAGGAAGCAAGAGAGAGATGGAGACGAGTTGCGAGACTGGCAGTTCTCAAGTCCGCCGATCGTCGTCGATCATGGGGGCAAATTGTCCAGTGTGCAGTTAAGAGTTCCCAGATTGGCAAGAGTAACAGCAGGGCATCGTTGCAGAGCCAGAAGAGTCTCCAGAAGGCGATGGAGGAGGCCAAAAAATTGAGATCCCGATCCCCCTTACCTGCTGTCAGCCCGATAAAGCTTCCCACAACTGGATCCAGTGATAATATTCTTCGAGTGCTCAAGGACATCAATGAAGACGACAGGTCACGATCTCACTCCCCAGGGCAGTTTTCCCCTGACGTGTCACCTGAGGGAACGCTCAACTCGAAGCTGATGGCTACCACTGTTGGATATGAGAATGAAAAGGGAAGGAAGAGTCCTCAGCCTCTTCTTCCTTTGAAATCAACGCCTCCAAAGGTTGTTAAAAGAAAAGCACCGGGTCTCGCTGTCTCAGCAGAGCCTGGCATCGTCGGTGTCACTGCTAGTGCACCCACAACTCGGCCAGGCAGTGCTGCAGACGTCTGCAGGAGACCCACAAGCCCTAAACCGAGACCCAATACTCTGGATAAAGTATCCCCGAGACCCAAAACTCCCCCCAAACTTGTGGTGTCTCCCGAAAAACACATTCGAGGAGTCAGTCCTCGAAGAGCAGGACCTGGAGGGGATCCACCCATTGCCAGGAGTAGACCGAGAGCTCCTGCAGCGCTTACAAGTCCTAAGAAATTACCCGAGGTAACTGTTATTCCGAATACACCTGATATGGGACCTCAGAGGGGTGAGGACAAATGTAGGCTGGTGAATGTTGAGGCCAAGTCACCGAGATTCAGATCGCCGAGACGTGGGGGTTGGTTGTGAGGTTGAGGGGAAGGAAGAAAATGGCATAACTTGCCGGTGGATTTTAGTGATGTTTTTCACGAATTTATTCTTTCCAAAATAAAATGTATGGTTGCATCCAAATTCTGATATAACAATTGAAGTAAAAAAAGGAGATTCCATTATACATATTAAAATTTATTTATTTTTCTGATAACTACATGTAACAGCTCTTACTTAATTGTTTCTTTCCCTCAGGATGGAATAAAATGTGATAAACCTAAACTGAATTATGGATTTTCGAATATCTGTTGGTGGATGAAGAAAACATAAGGTTTAGTTATGAATTTATTGTATATGATTTTTAGCCCCCGGGTCGGATAGTATTTATGAAGTTACGCAGCCTGTATGACTTTCGCCTGAACGACCTTCTGAGCAGAGTTTATTTTATCACCAAGGGAGAGCGCCATTCCCTGGCTCTTAGCACGGATTCTGATGTGACCAACTACAGGAGCATCGGGTTTGTTCAGCGGTTTCTCAATCGACAAATTTGCAAGGGCATCCTCCCCAAATATTGATTTTGCGTACATATTTGCTGCCATGAAACCACATTGACCGGATAATGCCTGGAAAAAGGATACAAACATGGAGACGGAAAAAATAAAAACAGACATTAAGTTTTAAAGACCCCCGAAAAAAAAAATACCTTTTCTGGAGTGAGACAGCGCATGTTGGTCGACTTGAGTAGGTGGGCAAGGTATTCCCTGAGGTCTGCAAGTGTTGTATTGACTGATACTTTATTTTCCCATTCGAATTCCGCCCACATTTGTCGAAATTCAGCGTCTGTGCAGGTTGCAGGGACGATGTAATCCATTATGTCTATGTGAATGTCGTTGAGGACAACAACTGATCGGTCTGATCCCGCTCCCGATACGTCATAAACTGGAATTGTAATGTGAAAATTATAAACACCAGGGGATCGTCATTGACATTCTCTGCCCTTTTTTGATTATCGATAAATTCAAATTAATTCATGTAATCACGGAAAGGGATTCTCTTACCAATATTTCCGAATATGATCCCATTCTCCGTAGATGCCACCTTGACATTGGCCTTGATACTGGCGAAATCTCTAGGTGCCAATACAATAGGCTGAGGCCTCTCCACCAGTTTAAGATCTCCCATGGTCGCCAACTCCAACGTACAATTCTGTAAGGTGTCCTCAGTCTGATTGACAATCAGAACATCGAGAACAATATCATACTGATTGACATGCACCAGTGCCTCAGCATAAACAGGATCTGAAAATCCAGTCAATTGGGTGACCTTGCTCAGGGCACTGGGTGTTGGTGCATCAGCTCCACCGCTGCCAGGTCTTCCTGCCACAGCGGCTGAGAGACTTTGCTCGAAGACGTCACCAGTCCCACCAGTGAGATCGGCATTTCTATTGAGCTGCAGAAACTGAATGGCCTCGTCCACTTGTACGACGTTTCCAGGCTTCTCCTTGGCCTTCTGGGTCTGGGAATCTTCTTCTGCTTTGGCAGCAAGCATCCTCCCCAGGGCATCTCTGCAGCCCTCGGTGAAGACTTGCTGGATGAGGGGAGTCGGGCATGCGAGTGATCGAAGGCACAGAGAAATTCTCTCAGCATCGTCGTGGGTCATTGCTTTGGAAGACAGACCGGATCTTCCTAATTGCAGAATACTGGACATTATCAGCATTGCTTCTGCTTGCATTCTATTATTCTTCTGCTCGTTATTCTCTAATGCCTTATACCTAAAAAATCAAGGACCTTCAATCTTTTGACCTTCATTTTTTCTATATTGAATACAAGAAAATTTGTGGCAATAAAAAAATACACAAACCTGAGGGCCAACTTGGAGAGAGTAGTAGCCAACGAAGCCCCGATGAAGAAGTCTCCATCCATCATATACTGCACTAAGGCAGGTCTCTTCTCCTCCTTCTTTCCACTGCCGGTAGTACTGAAAGCACTCTGTGTAGCATAAGTACCATCAGAAGTAACGAGCTGAGCAGGCTGCACTTGAGTATTGCCTTCCTCACTTGGTTTGTCCCCAGCCTGCCTCTTGTTCTCCGCCTCCACCAGTGGTATATCCCCGAGAGTGGTCCTAATTCTCCCCATGAGACTTTCAATATCCTCCCTAGAGGTAGCATACTCTCCGAGTATCCACAAGGCGCCCCTGTGCACTCTGACAGATCGAATGTCCTGGAAGACCTCCAGTAGTTTCTCAATTATCAGTGGTCTCAGGTTCTCAAATCGTTGAATGGCCTCTCTGATGAAGACAAGAACATCAGTAGCGGCAGCCTCGTTGTTTTCAGACAGAAAATCCACCAGCACTGGGATAACAGTGCCAGCAACGTCCGGAAATTTGATGGAACAGGTGTGAAGCGTCCTCACCAATAACTGCCTGTACTTGCCAGCATCCTCGTGCTCGCCTCCCGCAGTTCTGAGGATCTCCTTCTTCAGGAGTTGCACCATCTCCTCAATAGTTCTCGTCGTAACAAGATCAATAGCCAGGGCAAGGGTTTTCGTCCTCACTTCGAGAGCTGGCGACCCTAAAACCCTGAGAACATCCATCACGAGGTCCTGGAGAACTCTCTCATGTTGTGGACTCTCCTTCATCGCAATCAGACGATCCAGAACAATCAACTTAACATTGTTATCACTCTCCTTGACGACGAGGTCAATGTAGCAAGAAGCGGCTGCCTTTATTGCGGTTGGGGCACTCGAGAGCGTTACCAGGGTCCCAGCAGCTTCGTAACGAACCGCTGCACTCGGTGAATTTAGGAGACTGTAGATACAACGGATGAAACGAGCTCGCTCAGAGGGATTCGCCAGACAGACTTTGTAGATGAGTTCCACGATCACCAGTTGGAGAATATCGCCGAAAGTTGGAACTAGATCGAGGCAAGCTGCTAGATAAGCCAGTGCTCGGCTCTGGTCGGCGTGGAGGAGCATCAGGAAGGCATTTCGACGGCAGGACATGTCCTGTTCACCCTCAAGGTACTTGGCAATCAGCTCTGGGGCGTCTGGGATTAGGAACTCGAAGTTTCGGTAGATCGTGAAGATGGCGAGGACTGCGTTACGACGGACGTAGGAGTGACGGTGCTCCAAGCAAGCGATTATTGCTGGCATCAGAGGCTCCAGAAGCTCTGGCTCCTTCAATTTACAGAGGAAACGTAGGGTTGAACCTCGGACGTATTCGTTTGGGTGTTGAAGGTCCTTCCTGTACGCGTCGCAGACGAGTATCATCTCCTGAAGGAGTTTTCCGTCAGGGGAGGTCTTGGGGACTATCTCCCAGAAAATCAGGAGGAGCTTCTTTATCGTATGGTCTTGCAAGGGCAGCACGAACCTGATTATTGTCATTAGCAAGCCTGGGAGGCGCTCTCCACTGAGAATCATGTGGATGGTTTTCTTCAGGGCTTCGATTTTTATTGGTATGTCACCCTTTTCGAGGTCCTGCTTCATCTGGAGCTCGTTTATCGGCTCGGAGTCCGCGGGGATGTTCATGAGGGTGTAGCATGGCTGCTCGGCTATGCTGCTCATCTTGACGGTGACCAGGTGATGGCTGGTGAGCTGGATCTAGATTGTGGAGAAGGATCAAATGGTGATTGGAAATGGATGATGTTCTTTTGAGGCAGGTGCCACATTTGCTTATGAGGTTTGTTGCTCGTCGCTGTCACATTATGTTTCCCTGTACCACTGGTTCGTGGAGATTGTGAGGAACGTCAGGCACTTAATTACGTCCTCAAGAGAAAATTCAATGGAAGCTATGCATTCCAATTCAGTTATTCCAGAGAAATGATTGCGAACCATAAAAAATCAGTCTTCAATCTTGAAAAATTTAATTTCTCGAAACAAGTTGCACGCAGATGAAGCACAGTGGCCAGTGTTTGGTTATGAGATGGGACACGAACAAATTCGATGGTTAAAACCAGGGATAAATTATAAAAAATATCGTCCACTAATTACTTACCTGTATATATCGTCAATTAGTCAATTATCCAATGGTTCAACACCGAAACTTCATTTATAATAGAAAAATGTTATTCCGTCAGAGGAGCATACGTGTCAAAACGCCCATACGCTGCACTGATGACTGACGATGATTCGTCGGCTTCACACCACGTGGCGCCAGGCGTTCATTCAAAAAAATCTTCGAAATACATAATTATAATCAGAGCATGCAATAAAAGCCTTATCGTTGCATTTTATCGGTATAGCACCTAAAAACTATCCAACAATGCTTTCAGAACAATGTCCGGAAAATAAAAATCTGCAGATAAAAATGTAAAGCTTTCGACATCTGACGATATATTTTTTTAAAATATTTACATTTAAAACGACAAAGGGATTCTACGCAGGTTTATGGATTTTTTACGTCAATCTGTGCACGTGTTTTTGAATTCCTGAGATTTCTCTCAGCTGTTGATAGAAATTTATCACTAATTTTTCTATGATGAGTCCATGCCACTCTATTCGTAATTAATTAATTATTCATAACAAATTATTGAAGGATTATTCACCGCAAAGGATTTGTTTATATTCAACTGCTCATGTTTTTAATGTCCACTGTCTCAATTTATTAGTTCTTGGGTAGTATTGACGTGAATTTTTTTATTTCATTGGATCAAGGTAACAAAACTTGAGTCTTTATGTGAAAATACTAAATTTGGATCGTGAGAATAATGAAAGACTTGGTTTACCACCGTATCACCGTTGAAGAAAAAAGATGAAAAATGAATTCCTTACTAGTGACGGTGTCAAGGCACTTTCCACATTTTCCAATCAGTCTGATTACCCCCCTACTATCAGAAATAAACAAAATGCCAATAGAATTGTGTGCATTCGAAAAAAGCGAATTTACTGTGACAAACACGTTTCGAAGGATAAGGTAAGAAGTTTAAAACGGCAATGCACATCAGGTTGATCGTCAGGTGTAGTTCAGTATTTCTCGAGGTGAAGTAAATACCTTAGGAGAGGAATCACTCGAAAACATCGAGATGTTCCTTAAAAATAATTGTCCCAACTCAGTTGTTTTTATTTTCACTCTTTGGTTTATCGGAGGTTTCGCGGGTTTGAGTGATGCTAGCAATCAATGCAAAAATAAAGTCATGGATATTGTGATAAGGACATGCAGTGGTATGGGCATGAGGAACAAACGAGATCTTGAGAGGCCGACGATTGAAAGTTATTCAGGTGAATGAGAATTTGTCAGGTCAATTGCACTGAAGGTAGAACAATTGAGACAGAAGAAGTTTTCAGCAAGAAATTTTATTTTACATTGAAGCAGATAAGTTTGTTCATCGTCTTCGGAGAAGACAAGTGGAAGGTCTGGCTGTGGACCCTCTGCTCGGTCATGTTGAGGTCCCTCCGAATCCAGAGAGTGCAGATGTTTTGGATGAGCACGTCAGTAATACTCCCTCACAGCCGAAATTTATTGGTCTTCTTCACCAGGTGATTATCAATTGACAAGTGATGTTTCATAGCACTGTACCAAAGGATTTCATGGGGGAAAAAAATCCAAAGCCCTTCCTTTAGGGAGAATCGAATTAAATGAAGGGACTTGAATATTATCTAGGAATCTAACATCGGTGCAGAAATGAGCCTCGAGTTGGACATCAACGAGGCGAGTGATCTGTATGAGCAGCTCTCCGGGAGATTACCGAGGCACCTGAAGAACGACGAGATCCAGAAGATGTTCTTTCGTCTCGCTGCTAAGTGCTGCCAGCACGATACCGACTCTTGTTCAGAATCGAGTAAAATAGTGAAATGCGTATGACAATTAAAGAAAACAGCATTAAGCTGTTATTCCACATGATGTTCATGAACTTGTAAATATTGACAATTAATTAATAAATGATTTTTCGATTTTCTTTGATTGCCAAATCAATTTATAAAAAAATAATTAGATGACGGAATCAATAAGAAAAAATAAGACGAGAATCTGTTATCCCCGAAGCATGCGTACGCCCACGTACCACTTCCTCATCAGCAATTCTCTCATCATCGCCCATTGACTGCAAAAATGCGAGGAACAGTGATTCAATTCGTTCTAACTCTCGTCTTCAAATTTTCCCTGGGAAACCCGAATTTTCTTTTGATTATCGTTGACGACTTACGACCCGCCCTGGGGTGCTACTCCGACTGGAAATCCTTCACCCCGAACATAGATGAACTCGCAAGAAAGGGAATTACTTTTAATAATGCTTACGCACAGGTTAGAAATTAATTTGCCGTTGTCTATGGATTTTATAATTTCATTTTCTATTCGTTGAATTTCTAGCAAGCGCTCTGTGCGCCCAGTAGAAACTCCCTCCTCACATCCCGCAGGCCGGACACACTCGGTCTCTACGACTTTTACAGCTACTGGAGGGAGACCACCGGGAATTTTACAACTCTACCCCAATATCTGAAGGACCACGGCTACACGACAATGTCTGTAGGAAAAGTTTTTCACCCAGGTGACCCCATTATTCCCCTTCATTAAAAAAAAACCCAAGTATATTACCCTTTTTTATTATTTCTACATTTACTACTATCTAGTCTTAAATATAACATATGCAAATACTGAAATAATATGTTCGATATCGACACAACAACAATGGATTTAGGAATCAGTTCGAACAATTCGGACGACAGCCCGTACTCCTGGAGCCGAGAGGCCTTTCATCCGTATACTAATCGGTACAAAGACAGTCCCTTGTGCACTTCTGAGGACGACAGATTACCCGCACGCAATCTCGTAATTTACCTCTCGTTTTCAAACGAATTCATTTTTTCTTAAGACATTACAAAGTTTTCAGGATTTATTTACAAGTAATATCGGGGATTTTTAGGTGTGTCCAGTGGACGTTTCGTCAATGCCACGGGGGACTCTACCCGATATCGAGAATTTTGAGGCTGCCAAGGAATTTTTGAATAATTACAAGAATAACATTACAAATACACATGGGGAGACACCATTTTTCTTGGCACTGGGCTTTGAAAAACCTCACATACCTTTAAAGCATCCCAAAAAATACTTGAGTAATAGCAAAAATTCGTTCTCGATCGCAATAGAAATTTAAGTGTAAAGGAAGAAGGGAGATTTCATTTTCGAAGAAATTATTTCATCACAATAATTTGCATCTTGATATTCAGTAGAAAATGAATAAATTTTTATCTTTCGACGTCGCAGGCTATCATCCCCTGGATAAATTTACACTGAACGACTATTATTGGCCTGATAACATCAGCAGCGTTGCGTACAACCCCTGGACTGACCTACGAAAGCGCGAAGACGTGGAGAAGTTGAATTTGACATTTCCCTGGGAGAAAATACCAGAAAATTTTGGAAAGAAAATATTGCAGTCGTATTATTCAGCCGTTTCGTACATAGATGAGTTGATCGGGGGATTGATGAGCGAGACGAAGAAATTGGGACTGGATAAGAATACGGTTGTTATATTAACATCTGATCACGGTGAGAGATTTTGCGCTATTGATTATCCGGTTGACAAATTCTTTGACAAGAAATGGTTGAGATGTTTCGTGGTGAGTTTCTTAAGATCAGCAAGATCGAACTTCCAGGGTGGTCTCTAGGGGAGCACTCTCAATGGGGAAAATACAGTAACTTCGAAGTAGCTGTCCGAGTCCCCCTGATCGTCTCCCTCCCCAATAGTCACCAACGGATTAATCTAAAATCCAACGCAATAGTTGAACTAGTGGATTTATTTCCCACAATCGCTGAGTTATCTGGCAATCCCATAAAACTATGTCCCAAAAATCATTCTGGAATAGTTTGCAGCGAGGGAATCAGTTTCGTTCCCGTTTGCAACGCCGTTTCTCAAAATAAGGTACTCCTCAAATTGATAACTAAATAATCGTGATGAATTTACGTCTTTGATAATTATACAGGCGATGTTGATGATAGTGAATGTTTTATGATTTATTGAAGATAATAAATTGGAAAAGAGGTGGATTCAGTCAATATCCACGCCCTGGTGTATCACCTACGTGGTCACCAAACAGCGATGAGCCACGTCTTCATCAAATCAAGATAATGGGCTACACATTACGTACAAAACACTACCGTTACACAGCATGGGTTAAATTTGATGTTCTGAGAATGACGAGTGATTGGAATAAATTTATTGCCGATGAGCTTTATGATCACACGAAAGATCCTCACGAGATGATAAATCAAGCAAATAATACTGATTATAGAAAAACTAGAATTAAATTGAAGAAATTATTGAAGAGTGGATGGAGACGAAGTTTGCCTCGAAATTATTTCCAATTAGGCAAACGATAACTCTTTTATTTTATTATATTTACGATAAAAATAATGATAATGAAAAAACTATGGTAATTAAAATTAAGCACTTACAAAAAAATCCGAGTTCTACAGGTTCTCCATTACTTCCAAAACAAAAAAAATATTCCTCAGTTGATCTAATCTTCTGTCACAGTTAAACCTTCATTAGGACATATTTTTAAATGAGAAAAGTCGGAGGAAACTTATGGGGGAGAATTGTTCATTACCTCCGCAGTTCTTTGAATTGTAATTTATTTTATCATTAGTGTCGTGTCAGCTCTTGATTACTCTTCTTGATACTTCGAGGGTTTGTTTTGAGCTGATGATGACTGGGCTGTGCTGTTGGATGGTGTTGGATTGGGAATTACCTAAAAAACAATGGTTGTACAAATTAAGTAAATAAATCATTATCAAACATTTATTTCCTCGAAACTCTCAAATGGTCGATTGCAAAACTATTGTTCTAAGATTAGGACTTGCTAATATTTTTAAAAAAGTTCAATCATTATTGCTTACCTCAATAACATCACCATCACTGGAAGCAGCGGCCATACCCGCCATGGCCGTTTGTTGTCCATACATATTAGAATTTTGTGGAGTTATCTGAAGCCCTCCAGCTATACTTTTAAAATTTCCAAACTGTTGAGCATAAAGCAGCTGCTTCTGATAAGCTGTCATTTGTTTGGCCTGCTGGTGGTGCCTGGTGTACGCCTCCTGAGCTAGCTGATTAGCCAGAGTATTAGTAGGATTGGAATAGCTCGGTGTAGGCGTCCCCATGAGTTGAGGTGCCACCCTACTGGAAAGAACTGCTTGAGTCTCCATGTAATTGTACATATCCATCAGTGCCTTGGTCGCCATCATTTTTTGTTGTTCAGGACTCATGTTGGGAAAGTCTTTAGCATACAATTTCTGAAGATTCAGGAGTTCCATGTGCATATTGTTGCCATTGGCGAGTGTATTGACAACCTGTTGATTGTACTGAGCCATCTGATCTTGGTAATTGAAGCCCATGTTCATCATTTGATGCGCTGGTGGCTTTCCAGCCTTCTCCTGTTCGTACTCAAGCCATGCTTGCTTTCTCTCCTCCTCATCCAATTCTTCATCCGCTTTATTCTCCAGCAAGGAGTCGTGTTCGTGGAAGTTAATAACAATATCTTTGTACTTGGAGAATATCTCAGCAAGAAGTCGATCCTTCGGACAACCAATGATCTCCGGTCTCTCCGGAGGGGAGTCTAGTGTATACAACTCAGCTAGATCAGAATGGGTGTAGTGCCTCTCGATCTGCTGTTCATCAACAACTCGACAGGACAGAGATAATTTCGTCACCTGTCTGTTGTAAATTTTCTCCTCCATCGTGCCCGCAGCCAGGAGCCTGTAAACATAACACGGTTTCTTCTGTCCAAATCTGTATATTCTGAATATACTCTGAACGTCGTGTGATGGATTCCAGCTAGCGTCGAAAATGACAACTCTGTTGGCCGCTGTCAAATTGATACCAAGACCACCTGCTCTCGTTGATATGAGGAATAATCTTGCTCTTGTATTGGTTGGCCTGTTGAATATTTTACACCAGAGACTTCTGTTTTCGGTTGTCGTTTGTCCATCGAGTCTAAAGTAGTCCAGTCCCAGGGACCAACTGCCAGTGTGGTTGTCAAACAATTCCGAAGGTTTGTCAGAATTATTGTGTGTCGCATCGTCAATCATAGCTAAAAATCTTTCGATCAGGGTGAGTGAGTACAGGGATTGAGAGAAGACAAGAACTTTATCACCGATGTTCTCACTCTCCTTGAGGATCTCAAACAGAATCCGTAGTTTTGCTGATATTCTGATGTCTTCAAAATGCTCTTCCTGGACAAACTGGGTCCACCACTCCTGCTCCTGTGGCGGTTCCTCAATCACCACTTCATCCTCGTCAGGATTACCCCTGGTATGACGTTTAACAACAACATCACTCTTTTTACTCTTTGAACTATCAGCCGATCCAATGGTACTAATGCTATCACTGCTGTCTTCATCACTGTTATCGTCAATGAAATCCCTCAGCGAACCCTCTGAGTCACTGAGCTCACGTGTTTTCTTCTCAGCAGCCTTGTCAGCATTGAGTTTAATGGCGATTGGATGGGTCCAGATGCGTTGAAGTGCTTGAAAATCAGCGAATAGTGATCCACCAACTCCTCTGTGTTTCCTGGCTAGATTATCAATGTAATACTGATACAATTTAATTTGAATATCTGACAGCTCGACAAATATCACGTATTCCTGTTTAGGGGGTAAGAACGGAGTCAGTACTGAGTAGTCAAACCGCTGGACACTGCCCTCCAACATTTTATGAAGTACATGAGCCCTCTTTTTCATCAATTTAACGTCGTATTCAGTGGAATTATCAAACTGCCCATTCTGAATGGGATTAACGAACCTATTCAAAAATTCCTTCTTAGTACCGAGTAAATTAGGCTTAACGAACTGCACCATGCAGTGATACTCTGTAAGATTATTCTGGAGCGGTGTACCTGTCAATACTATTCTCCTAAGCGTCTTTATTTTACTCATTGCCTTGCTGAGCGCTGTAGTTTCACTCTTCAACAAGTGCCCCTCATCACAGATAACTAAATCAGGTCCTGGTTCAACCAGACATTTGAAAAATGATTCCCTCACTTTCTTGTTTACTTTTTTCGGTGGGTTCGACAGATTTCTGTACATTTCGTAGCCAAGAATAATGACCCCGCCAGTTCTCTGCCAACGTTCAAGCTGAAATCTTCTTTCATTGTTCTGCTTGAACTTGGTTAATTCGTATACTTCCACGTCGTCCCCATCGTTCACCTCATTCAGCCAAATCTTAAACTCATTCACCCAATTCAATACTGTACTCAAGGGGCACACAACCAGAACAGTACGAACACCAGTCTTTTCAGAATTTACCAGAACGGTATGAGTCAATGTCACAGCCTGAAAGGATTTTCCCAGACCCATGCAATGTGCGAGGATACAACCAGACCCTGAAGTGGATTTAGCTCGTTCCAGTGACTCGAAGCAAGCGTCCCACATGAATTTAATTCCCTGGGCTTGGTGAGGCTTCAGCCTCTTGACCAATCCCTCGTTCACACTGAGGAGTATCTCCTTGGATTCCTCATCGAAGTCCAGAATCAGCTTGTCAACCTTCTCCTCACCAGCGAGTCTAGCCTCGTACATCTCATTATAAAGCTTCTGACGCTCTGCCATTCTCTTGAGCCGCTCCTCCTCCTGCTTGGCAGCCTGCTTAGTGTCATCAGCTACCTTCGTGTCCTTAATAACTCTCCTGATGTTTTTTCTTCCTGACTTATTAGGGGATCCTTGGGAGTTAGGAATATCCTCAGCATCACTGTCACTATCAGTCCCAGCTGTTCGAACTCTACGTCTTTTGGGCTTTGGTCGTTTGCTCTTTAATGATTCACTGGAATCAGAGGAGTTGTCCGTCTTCTTCGATCGTTTCTTCCCTTTCTTTTCGGCTTTTGAGGACTTTATGGGGCCATCGGAATCATTCGAGGGCTCCTCGTCGGTCAATTTTACATCAGAGTCCGAATTTAAACGGCGTCTCCTCACTTTCTTCTTCTTCTTGGTGTCATCCTGAAAGTCTGAATTGTCAGAGTCCTTCTGGGAGAGCCTCTGAACTTTCTTGTCGAACTTCCGGGATTTTTCGTCCTCGTCTGATGAGGATAGTTTCATCGTTAAGAGTTTACTCTTTTTCCAATCTGCTTTGCTGGACTTCGAGGAGGTACTCGCACTTGTGGAAGGCTTCTCCTTCGATTGGTCTGATTTTTGCGTGCTTTCTTTGACTGATTCATCGTCTGAGGACAATTCCGCGGCCTTATCATCGTCCGACGACTCCATCAGGGTGCTCTTGGCAAGCCGCTCAGCGTTATATTGTAGATCGCCAGATGGCTGTGATTTTTCGTGATTCTCAGTGTCCTGGTCACTGCTGGAACTGTCATCAGGGTTAATTTTCTCTCCGTTCACGTTGAGATGATCCACGAGGGTATCTTCAGCCTCTTTAAGCGTCTTCTTTTTTGATCTTATGATCGATGTGTCTGAAACATCCGAGGTATTCCCCTTCTGCCGCTTACGGCTCCTCTCCAGGCCATCTAGAGCTGTTAAGCTGAAACGGAATGGGATTTTTTTTGTTTTAATGTTTTCTGGAGGATGATGTGATTGGAGGAGCATCAAATGTATATTCCTCTCCTTTAAGATGAACTGCGGAGAAAAATATTATCATCTCAAGATCAAACGATACACTTCGAAATCGGAAAAAACCCTTCAATTCGAGGAAATGCTTCGTTTTACCTTCCTATCCCTTGAGGAATACCAAGAGGGTCATTAATGCTTTTCACTTAACACAACTAAACCTTTTTATTTGGGAAAATGTTACGAATAAACGATACAAGCCAACAAAACATAACAAAAAATGAATTAAAAATACCTTTTGAATTTTTTATCCTCAAGATACTCTTTAGATTTTTTCAATGCCCTTGCATGACGCCTGAGAATACTGTTCGAGAGCCTGTTCACCACCACCGAGCATTTCATCCTGAGTTTTTTATCGTTTTTATAAAATTCTGAATTTCTTATACTGAGCTTTCTTTTTTTCACCCGTGGAGTTGAGGAGGCCGTACTATCGGAATCTTCATCCTTGGCATGTGCTGGCTTCTTCAGAGGAAGTTTCAGCTCCTTACTATCTCCCTCCGCATCTTCCTGATCTGACAATATTTCCATTTCCTCCATAATATCTCTCATTGTATTATTACCTAATTTTTTTGATTCGGAACTGAGTTTGGGATCTAATGGTTTTCCGGCTATCGAAGAACCTGATTGTGATTTTTCGTTCTCCTTGGGTCCATCAGAGTTTTTATCAGAATGTTCTACCTCATCTCCCGATTTCTGTGAAATCTCATCAGTTTCCTTCGTGTTGGAAGTGCCTGGACCATTCACAGGGAGACTTGAAGCCAAAGCTTCCTTCTTCTGCCCCTTGGAAGCAGTATCATCTGATATTTTATCTGAAGAAGTGTCTGGCTCAAGAAGTGAGTCTTTCGTCGTCTCCTCAATTTGTACTCCCGTTGACGATGATTTTTCCGGTGATTCCTCCGTCTGATCATCGTCTGACGATGAATCTGAGTTCAATAGGGCTTCCTTGGCTTTTCGTTCACAATCCGACGGCCGTTCCTCAATGGATTTCTCAGCTTTATCTAATGCAACAACTTCGTCCTCGTTTGATGAACCAGCCCGCTCGTTCACAACTTCCATAGCTACATCATCATGAGTAGCAAGTTTGGCAGAATCTTTCCTCTTAGATTTATCATCCACCTCTGACTCTTCAGGTGGTTTTTCAGTGCCACTATCCTCTTTAGATTCAGATTCTTTTAAACGCTCCTTGGATTTTTCAACCAATAGTTCGGAAATCTCATCTTCATCTTCATCTTCAGAATCAGATGAACTCTCAAGCAAATTTGCCTTCGCCTGCTTCTCCGCCTCATCTGGATCCTTCTCGCCTGATTCTGATTGGTCTAATGCGATTGTAGGAATCTCTGATGTGATGGAATTTGGTGACGTATTAATGGCGAGCTCTGTATCGTCAGGAGCCTCGGCAACTGGATCGTTGCGTTTGCTGGATGTATCCCCTGGAGAACTAGGCTCTTCTATTGTGACAAACGAACAGTCCGAACTCAGTCCTAATCTGTTTATTTCACCATCAGATACCCCTGAGGACAGAGGTTTCTTTTCCTGGGACTTCTTCTTTTTCTTTTTCCCTTCGTTTCCACTTTTGTCTTTAGATTTATTTGCTTCTACGGTATTTGCATCTGCTGGGACTGCAGCTGAATGGGCATTGTTATCTTCACCAACAGCTGAAGGTTTTTCATTCTTCTCAGGTGTATCACTCAGATCCATCCTTAGATCTTGTTCAGAAGAGTACTCAGGTTGGTGGCTAGATGGTTCATTTGTCATTTCCACAGTGTCAGACTTCTCTTCGACTGGTTGAACCAATTTTCCATCGTCGTTTGACGCATCAACGTCTGAGCTGATTGGAGTCGATCCCTTCATCTTTTTCTTTTTGTTATCAGATCGGCTTATTTTTTCGTTATCGGAGGAAATTCGTGATTGGCCTTTGCTTCTATTCCTCACAGCCTTCGATTTTTTCCTTTTGGCTTCATCTGCTGAAGTATCGGAGTCCATCAACGATGGTGGTTTCCCTCTGTTTTCCTTATTTTCCTGAGATTCAGTCTTCTTCTTTCCCTCTGATGATTTTAAAGATTTGGTTCTGGGTTTTCTCTTTGATTTCTGATCATCCTCAGAGTCAGTTACGGATAACGTTGCCCTTTTGTTCTTCTTTTTATCATTATTCTTCTCGTCATTTTCGTCTTCACAGAGCAGCAAGGAATCTGATGATTTTTCACGAGATGTGATACTTCCCACCTTTTCTATGCTCTTCCTTGATTTTTTGCTGCACTTCGGGCCTGGGACGAAGACCTCTTCCTGTGCATTGGCAGAATCACTCAATTCCTCTTGCTGTCTAATTTTTTCTGTCTTACCTTGTCTCTCCGTCTTACGGCTTTTCCTCTCGTCCTCTGAATCGGCGAACATGTCATCATTGGAAGACTTTTCGGCATCAGTTCCCGTTATCTTACTGCTATTAGCCTCAACGATAACGTCTGAAACCACTGAAGAAGAACGTAATGAGGATTCCCGATGCTCGGCATCACTCGTATCTCCATTCATCTCTTCATCAACTGGCGAAAGAATTTTATCAGTCCTACTCTGCCTTCTGCTTTTACTCTTAGTCTTACTACTGTGAGCCTCTTCATCCTGAGTAAATATCTCAGCACTTTCACAATCCGACACTTCCGGAGTCTTCGACATCGATGATGTCTTCCTGTCATCAGTGGTTTCCTTCTCATCATCATCACTCGAAGAAGGAACAATGCCTCGCCTCTTCCCTCTATCATGCAGATCAGTTCGTGATGGTGTCACAGATTCATCGATCCCATTAGCACTGATAAAAATATTTTTGATCTTTGTCTTTTTACACCAGCTACCAAACTTGTTGACAAGGGTGTGCTCATTGTCATCGATCTTTTTTTTGAAGGATGCAACTGTACTTTTGCACTCTACTATCCACTTGGTCGCCTCCGCGGGTCTGATCGTCTCCTTCTGAGAGTACTGCCTTTGAAGAGAATCAGCAGCCTCAATCATCTTTTTGGAAGCCGACTTTAGGTTGTGAATGAAGTCCTGGATGGAGCACTTCAGGGAGAATATCTGTTGATTAGATAATACCATTCCCTGAGGACTGTCAGTCTCGTCAGGGGAATGAGTAAAGTCTTGTTCGAGTGTTGAAAGCCTCTGAAGGGTAACGTAACTCTCCCTGATAATTTTCTTTTGTGTAAACTCTTTTCCAGATGACGAGTCTGAATTTTGTCGTTTAAACTTTTCTAAATGCTGAGTGAATTTTTGTGTGCCCTTCTTCGAGTCTGTGGATCCTGCTCGAATCTTCCTCCTCGAAATAGGGAAAGCGGATTTGCTCTGATGTCCCGATGGCTCTGGAGTCGTATTCCTCTCGACGGAACTCCTTTCCGGGGAGTCTTTTCTATTCAAGGTTTTCGTTGTCCTCTGTTGAGACGACTTCGCCAACTTTACTACCGATACCATTTCGATATCATTGTCACTTTCTTCATGAATTTCATTCACCCCTGACTTTGAGGAATTTCGTAAGGGTCTTCTTCTTCGAACATTCGATGAGGATTTGGACTCTGATACTCTTGATACTCTAGAGGTCTTTTTAGACAACATTTGAGTTTTTATATCATCAAAGTCGTCGTCTTCGGAGGATTCTTCACGTACCGTTTTTAGTTTTTTCCTCCTTCTGAAACACAAGTATCCCAATCGAACAAATTTCACTCTTTGATGGGTTTTTTTTACTTGCATGCATGTTTCAGAGTTCTTCTCGTTATTTTTTTATGTTTCATTGGTACGGTTTAGGATGATTATTCGAGGCTCAATGTCTCTCATTGGAAGTTTCATTGAATTTTCAAACTTCTTTTTTTAAACACTCTTTATCACTGCGGTGGGCTCTCTATTGGGAACTCGATGAGGTGATCATGAAGAATTTATTACGATATTTTTTTAATTTGCGTACAACAGCAAACATGCTTGTTAAATGAGCTGTTTGAATTCTACGGTAGAGTTGAGATTTAAAAGTAATTTATAATGCTACGGGGATGTGTTAGAAAATAAATATGGGGAAGATGGTATGAAGAAAAAAAAGAAATTTGAAAATTTCAATGTTTGTTTTTTGATGTTGGTTTTGCATTCCGTGAATACCGACACTAATGAAATAAAAAAAATAGAGGGGAACTGAGAGAGTAGGGGCTGCAATTCTTTACCTGGAGGATGCTGACATAAGGGTGACGCAGATGCCTCGTGCCTCCCATAGTGGATTTGTTCGGCAGACGAAGCACTTCCAGTTTTTCATGTCTGCCACCAGAAGTGCACTTGCTGCATTCCTTTTGATGCAGTTCTGAACGTAAAATTAAGTGTGCTTGTTACGAATAAATATTTACAATCGTCTTAATGGATATTTCTGATTGTGAAGACTTTTTTTTACTTCTTCTTAGATGGGGAAATATTGATAGGATTTTATAGTTTTCTTCAAGTTACCTTGCAGAATGAGTACGGACAATCTTTCACTGGGCATGGAAATAGGGTTTGACATTGGTCAGATCCACACATCAGGCATCTCTTTTTCCAAGCTTTGCCCTTCACACGAGACGTAAGACCACGGAACACGTCACTACAGGCCTGAAGTTACATAAAAAAAGTACCCTTTTTTAAAGTTAATATTTAGATCGATATCCGCTGACAAATTTCTACTGTGATATCAAGCATTACTGTCGTATCTTCGTCTTTTGTTAAGACTCCTTCTTCTCATAAGTAAACAGACAAAATTGTACTTCATTAATGATTCTCACGATGCTAAATATATTGTTGTCATTGTTTTGAAATGATGGGAATTATTTCCAACCTTTCTTCTAATAAAAAAAATGACTCAATCAATCGATTTCATGTCAGAGACAAGTCATCCCCGGCCAACACTGCACCTCATTTCATTTGTCAAATTGTGACTTACCTGACACTGTAGAATCTCTAAAATAGGATGCGCATGATAGTTGTGATTACTGATAATATTACCACACGACGAGCAGAACACCTCTTGTTTTGACACCGATGTGACACCTGCAACAAAAAACCATAAGAAAAATTGGAAAAACGAACGCGTGGGGAGCTGGAAAAAAAATTGTTTGTGGCGTTGGACTTACTTTTGTAGTATTTAGCTCGATACGCAGATTCCTCACTGGTAACTGTTGCCTCCGACATCTGAGAACACCGGAAAATATTGTAAATTTTGCAAGTCAATGACTATTATCATTTTTTAACGATTATTTACAATCGTTACCATTGAGTATGATGGGCGCCACAACCCGCCAGATTTCCCAATTCGATATACCTCTCAATTGCGCGGTTAAATATAATCGACAGATATTTACGATCAATCGCAGGAACAAATAATAAGTTGTCTCCACTGATGAGGCGCGATGTCGGTTACGAGGGTTAAATTAATAACTTTATGTATTTTTCACGGCAACCTTGATATTTTTGCCTACCTCTTCTTTTTTCGCTCCAACGCCAGCCATGTTCGTTTCGATTGTAGCGCCAGAGTTTCGCGAATGGTGGCGGTCGGAAGCGAGATACACATGTGTGTATCTGAACACAGGCAAATAAATACATTCCGAAGAGTCCTGGCATCAAGATCTGCAAGAAGTGAGGACAGATAATCACCTCATCGGGTTTCCATCGAAGTGTAAGTGATAGTCCTGCAGTTGTGAAATGAAACAAAATAGAAGTTGGCCATATTCAACTGATAATCCTTGTTCTTGACTCCTTCTGGAAGAAACTAGAGGACATGGACCTTCGATCTCTTCCCACGCGAAACAATGTAAAGATATTCTGTGAAATCTCTCAAAACGATTTACGAAATCAGTTGCTTTTAAACCATTCTTTTTTTATATATATTGATTTTTATTTCTTTCTTCATAAAATTAATTACACCACTCATTAAAATTCCTCAACAGAGCACTAAACGTAAAAAAATGAACTAAAAAGCCATGATGATTTATCCTGGCTGCAATAAATACATGACCCCTTAGGTATTAATATCAGAAAAATTTGTCTTAAAATACTTTAATGTTAAAGCATCACGTGGTTTCTCTTTTAACTACATTATGATAGGCATTGTGCCAGTTGTGAAGTGGTAAATATAACAAAACCAAATCAGATCGCCACCATCCCAATAACTCACGAACAAGTCAACTTTTCAAAGAGAGAAAAACAAATAATGACAAGTAGTTCTCTGGTATTGCGTAGCCAAAAGTAAATCCTCCCATGACTGCCTATAAAACCGCTGCATTCTTCCAAATGGATGATCACAAACTCCGAGAATCGAAATTCCTCAATCATCATTTACCACTTCACCACTAATTCCCTCAATAACACAGAAGCGAGTGAATCTTGCGTAATTCGTCGGTGCCAACGTTGATATTGTGTGCAGCAGAAGGCCCCTCGTAGGGAATACAAATCTTGGCTGCCATCAGGCAGTCCCTCTCCTTCATAGCAGCTGACATTTCTTTATTCGGAAATACGGCAAAACTGGCAGGAGCCCTTCCCCCCAAAGTCCTGCGGATGGCAGCCTCCCTGACCTCATTGGAAAGCTCCTCAGCCCTGCCCATCAGCGCCTTCATAGTCATCTGCCTCTTGATGAGTTCATAAGCAGGTGTAGCCTTCTCCAAGACTGGAGGCTCTTTATCAGCCCGAGTTCTACTCAAATCAGGAACAACAGGATAAACCAACGCCTGTTGTACGTCCTTCAGCAGTTGAAGCCTCTTCTGCTGCAGTTCCTGGATTTTAGAGTCCACCTTGACTGGGGGAACTACTGGCAGTGGCTCCAGAGATGCTAACTTATTTCTCAGAGATTCAGAAAGCAATTTACGTTTTATTCTGTTCTCATTGTTGAGGGCCTCCTTCAAAGCAGCAATCTCCTGCACCAATAATTTATTGTCATAACCGAGTGGACTTCCTGGTGGTACACTCTCTGCTGAAACATTCATCGAACCCTCCGCTCCAGAAGGTATTCCAGTTACGGGAGTTGTCACCTTCTTGCCAATCGACTTCAACTTCTCCTTCAACTGTCCCTTCTCCGATTCCAAACTATCAATATCCGTCTGCAAATGATCCATAGTCTCCTCGAACTCCTTTTCCTTTCGTTTCAATTGATTCTGCGCCTCCTCGAGTTTTCGCTTCAGTTTATCGATATTCATCTCGTGATCATGCTGTTGGGTCGCCAGTTTCTTTTCAGCGAGTTCTTTTCTCAATACCATCTCCGATAGTTCCTCTTGTTTTTCTCGAAGAGCTAGTCTAGCTTCCCGAATATCGACGTCTCTCGTCTCAAGTTTTCTGGCCAGGATCTTCGTCTCCTCAGACTCCTTTCGAACCACCTGAGCTCTCAACTGAATGGGCGAAATGACATCAGCATTGGCGTCAGCTGTCTGGGCTGTATTGCCAGCGATTGCCAGTTCATTCTCGCATTCTGCCATCTTCTGGGCCAAATTTGTCGCCATTTGGTGGACAATAGTTAAGCTTCCCTTGACAGTGGCCACTGGACCAAGATCTTCAGTATCGTAGATCCTCTCCGTGGACATTGCTGCCATTTCTTTGAGCTTTTCAGCAGTCAATCCAGTGTCTAGATCTCCATTAGTGATAATGGTTTGAAGAGCTGTCTTCAATAGATCCTGCAGGGTCTTGGTGATCTTGACTGCGCTCTGGTAGCAATTGGCGAACTGCTCGGGCCAGTCTTTGTCGAGTCCTAGGTTCAATCCAGTAGTGGTTGTGTTCGTGTGGTCCCTAGGTACCCTGCGTCGTGCTGAGTTGAGATTATTCTGTATTACCTCACCTGTGGTTTCGATATGTTGACAGAGAAGCCCAATATCCCCACCCTCTCCTTCAAGAAGAGCTTTGACTGATGTTGCCTCTGTGACAATTGCATTGCAAAGACTTCCCAGAGTCCTCGTGCCATTTATCACCATTTTCGCCTGATTAGCTAAAGTATTGTCCCCAAACATTACTGGGTACATGTTGGAGAAGTAGGTACAACACTTCTCAATGCCATCCATCGGTACATTTTCATCCAGCTGGTCCTTTTTGGCGAGTTGAATTAAGAAGTCCAGGGATTTTTCCTGGGCTGCCATCTCAGGATAGGCTGCACCCACCTTGAGAAGAACCTCCGGTGAACATACGTTCAAACTGGATTCGAAACTACCTAGGGATGTCTGGAGAGCGTACATATGGCCACAAAGACGACTTCTAAACGCATACTGAGCGACTGAATGCCCCTTCAACAATCCAGACTTATCGACTTTGTCTATTGCATTGTATTTATCCCTGACCTGGGAGATTATTATTTCGGTCTTCTGGATCATCCGGGGAATGAGTAAAAGTGTCATGATAGCGTCGTGATCGTTTCCTCGAGTTAGGAAGGCTGGAGGCATGAAGGAGAGGAGATATTTAACGTGATTTCTAGCTTCCTCGGCATCTAAACGTCTCAGCTCGAGATCAACAGCTTTCGTTTGTGCTCGAGACTCAGCAAATGTCTTCTGGAAATCGAGGATCTCAGCCAGTTGCTGGTCCGGGCCCCCTGATTGAGAGGATTCTGTCAATTGCACACGATTTTGGAGCTGGAGGCATTGCTCCTGCAGTTGATTTGTCAGTTCCCGGAATTTTGTAATTGTCATCTCACGATCTGCCAATGTCTCTAAAGCTGCGTCCTTGTGGCGCTGGGCGTCACGTGATGCTGCCAATGCCATATCCAATTCCTCACGTAATTCCAGTTCCAGTTCTTTCGAGGACTCTGCCAATTGATCTGACATATCCTGGAGCTGTTCAAGATCAGAAACTGCCTCTTCCAGTTGTGCCACGCGTTCTTCAAGAGCCATCTTTCTCTCACCTAACATCTCGACCATCTCCTCAGCGCCTAGTGCTGCGTCCACCTGCTCCTGGAGATCTGCTATCTGATGCTCCATCTCCTCGACTCTAGCTGATAGTTTCTCCTTGGTTCTTCCCAGCTCTAGAATTTCCGATTTCTTCTGATCTAAATCCTTCTGGAGCTTCTGGAACTCGTGTTTCTCGTGGGCTGACAAATCTCGCATTTTCACTAAAGTATCTCGGAGACGAGTGTTCTGCTGTTCTAGTTGTTTTACTTCGAAACTCGATGGTGCTCCTGAGGATACTGGACCACCAGTTCTCTCGGACATTTCTGTTCTCAAGATTTCCAAATCAAGAGTTTTCTCCTCCAATTTTTCTTTCAGCTGCTCCAACTCGATCTGGAGAGTCTCTGCTTTTTCTTCGGCCATCTCTTTATCGAGAGTTGCCATTTCTACGGTTTCTGAGAGGTCTGCCATTTCTTCTTGGTAAACAGTCTTCGCGTGCTGAGCCTCGCGGGCTTCTTGACGAGCTCTTTGGAGCTCTCGTTGGAGGCTAGCCTGTGAACAAAATCATTGGGAAATCATTGGGATGCAGCTATTGGCCTTCCGTATTTCTATGGCCAGATTCTTCCTCCCCTGCTTCTGAGTATTATCATTATGATTATAAATTACAAATTATTATAATTATCGGATAAAGTTTGTTTCTTTGGTATCGTGATGGCACTAGGGACATAAATTACTTACTTGGCTCTCCATAACCTTCGACTTGAATTCCAGCAATTGTTCAAATTGAAGTTTTGTCTTCTCGAAATCCTTCATGCGTTCCTTGTCCTGCATCCTCTTCACCCTAAGTGTTTCCACTTTCTCAGATAAATCACTGACCTGAAAAATCAAACGAATGAAACGTAAAAAACAATTGATCATTGAATAATAACTTACTGTGGGCTGCCCTCTTACCTGTGCTTTCAAATTCTCATTCTCCTGAACAAGCTGAAGATGACTGAGTTTCTCCTCGATATTGGAGGCACTGGACATGGAGCCAGCCATAGCTTGTCCAGGCACAAAGTGTGGCTTCAGAGTTTCCACAAATCCGGTCTATTATTTTTCAATAAAATAATGATAAGTTGAGTGAACGAAACTCCCACAACAATCGTATGTTCATGAATTTTCCTTCAATCTTGGCATTGAAAATTATTTTAAGGCACATTGAAGAAACATCCAACTATTCTTAAGTCTAAGATGAGCAGTATGGAGTTGTCAGGGTATAGAGTGAAACAATTAGTCATTAATGGCAGTCCTCAACCAGAAATAAGCTATCAGAAAAGGGTTAAAAACTAAATTCAAAGAAATCGTGATTAATCATACAAAAACAATTAAGTAATCCTGTTAGTCCACAAGATCTACAATAAAAAAATAAATAAATACGCCTTAAAAGGAAGATATTTAGTCAGAATAAACATGAGATGTAGAATGTCGAAGGGAACAAATAGAGGATTGTGTTAACCATGACATTTATGAAAAAAATTTCCAAAAAAAATCTAGCGATGATTGAGTTCGATGAGTTAATTAGTTAAATCAGACCTCGAGGGTGGAAAATGATTAAACACTGGTGGTAATAAATAATTAATAGCAATGACAATTAGGTTTAAGTAACTGTAGTAAACATTAATGATAATTAATTACATTATTGCGATCGTCTTGAGCCTTTGCCCTTTTGCCGGTAGGCGAGCTCGTGCTAGGGGACCTCTGAAACACGTACGTGTATAGTACATTCAATCCCACATTTAACAATTAATGATTTAATAGTCCACAAATCAAGGTTGTAACTCAAACAATTTTAAAAAACAAGACATTTACTAAATTCTTCTCCATACTAAATTCCTCTTTTTCGTAAAAAAAATTATCTCCTAATTACTGATTTATTTTCATAATAATAAAAATATTGTCACGTCAACAGTCCATAGTCTAAGGTACTTAACATACAGAACAGAACAAGGTGCATAGGGGAAATCAAAGGACAACATGAGTTATGATGATTGAATTTACCTCCACGAATGACGCACGTTTTACAGTAGTTGGAACTGGAATTCCAGATTCAATGGCATCTTTCCTCTCGTGAATTGAACCTGTAAGGTTCTCTATACTCTGGGTGCTCAATTGAGTTCTGCTGCCCGCCAAGGACAGCCTCGAACTGCAAAATAATTAGATTTATCAATCGATTGACGTGGATGTCAGGTTCAATAGCGAAACGGGTGCTGTTTGGTGATACATGAAGCCCTGGTGATAATTTGTGGTAGGGAGCAAGAAATGAGAATGATACATTGAGCAGAGGGTGATGACACATTTTGGTCCTTACCCAGCGAGTTTCTCGGTATGCTGACGACTAGGTTGGGCGGGAGATGTTTTTCTCCTAACGCTTAAAACGAGCCAGCATGCATATGGGGTAAATATAATTATTGGGATTTTTTCTCAGATTGAGGGGAGATTTCAGTTGTGAGGTGGCATGGAATCTGTAGAAGTTACCGACATGGAAAAATACTATTTATCAAATGTCCAGATCTCGCTTCATCCACTCACAACTGAATCTCAAAGTAAAAAAATCATAACCAATATTTGTAATTGGGATAACTGGGAGCAAAACTTCATCCTCTGTTTTTAAAGTATGAGACGACGAGGAACTTACGCGGTGGGCTCGTTTCTCCTGCGGATGCTTGTGCTAGCATGAAATGACAGAGGTTAAGACATCATTTAGAGAGATCTAGCTATTATAATTGCCTTTCTAACGAATAATATGCACGGTGAAATGAACGGGCTCTTTAAATTTCCGTAGATGAACAAAATAAGTTTTTCAAAGGAAAATTATTCCTTTTTTTAGTTAGAGAGCGATAAGGTGAAACAGGTCTCCGTTGACCAAATGCAAATATCACTCCGTTCATACAAAAATGAACCAGTAGTTCTTATTACAATAATTATAATCTAGTCACTTTTTCCTTCATGTATTGATTCAAGAACTAAGATGGAAGATCTTGAGGAATAAATTTTGGATGATAAGACAGACTGATAATATGAATGTACTATAAATTGAACAAACTAGAATTCATATCGAAAATTGCTGTTACACAAATTTTAAATTGAGACTTACCTGTTGAGTCGACTTCGGGCCCTGGCGGCCCCATCATCAGGAGTGGTTGCAGCACTTCCAGCCGAGCTGGGGCTTGTTGGATCCTGCCTGTTCCCAGCGCTGTCCAAAAGCACCACCTGGCTCTGGCGTACGAACATTCCATGATTCTCTGCACACTGCGACAAATTTAAAGTGAATGAAAGATTGATCAAATAAATTAATGGACAACGCAATGGTTCAGAAATAAAAAAAAACCATCTGTCAAATTACTAACCTGAAAGTACGATTTGTCTTTGATCGTCCCATTGTTCTTCCCCTTCGGCTCATCCAGAATAACCCCAATCCATTTGCCAGCCGCAAAGGATGGATGTCCGATCCAGGCAATTTCACCCTGGCAGTCCTTCCCACTTATTTCAACCCTTGCTCCAACTCTCAATGACATGTTTCATCAAGAGAACAACATAAAATCGACTGACAGGAGTGGCGAACGGGTTCGCTTACCGCACTGACCGCTAGTTGCGCCTCCTTCGGTATCTCCCCCCCCCCCCCGGCCGGACATTAATATTCCGCCGTTCCTCAAGCTAAATTTTTTAATGAGCAGGCGCATCCTGTTAGTGCTGACTCCAGCAGTGAGAGGCGCCACCGTCGGTTTTGGTGGAGGGAATTTTTTTTTCGCGGTTCGATCGTGGCACCGCTTGATCGGGGTGGTATACTAATCTTTGGTGTCACTTGACCCCGAAATTTGAGTCTTCGCCCGAATTCCCTTTCTGTCGGTTTTACTTTGCGAAAACCGTTACAGAAGAAAAGACGCGTTCAAATATCGAACACAAAATCCGATATGATGTCCTAGACTCGAAATCTGAATAGATGGTTTCCTAAGACGTACGAGGGACGCAAAAAAACAGAGAAGCTTAATAATCGAACGAAAGGGTAATTATCGCTTTCCATATATCATGTCTTCTTTATAGGCTGTTGTACAGTTGCTCTCGTCCACCCTATCTTCCAGGTCAAATCATAAAGTCATGCCTCGCCTCAAGCTACAGGACAAAGTTCCTGAAGTTATTCAGAACGTGAATGCTGAGCTCGATGAAGACATGAAGGCCTGCTTTCTGGCTGAATCTCTCAGCAAGAGACAGTTCCAGCGAACATGCAGAAATTCCGCTGGCATCAACTGCCCTGGTGTGATGTAAGTATAAAATGCTAAAATGGTCAGTACAACCTTTTCGTAATAGGATGGACAGTGATAGCATTCATCGGATTTTTTTTTCTGCAGGAGAGAGATCTCAGCACATGTCTCTTCAATACACCCACTACCTCAGGATGCTTTTCCCTGGAGCTTGACAAAACATCTGATCTCCGGACTCTTGAAAGTTCGACTATATACTCTCGATAATGGAGTTGGTGCGGATATTATCGCCCTCCTTTTTCGTGATAACTAATTGATAAATTAATGCCGATTTGAATCGATTGGGAAATTATTATTGTTCACTGCTCTATTTTCAGCGGAAGGCAGAAAATGTTTGAAAGGGTTGGAGTCCGCCGTTGATATTCAGAAAGTAAACGAGCCCTGGATACTACCTGAAGTGCCGAGAGAACCCCCTGCCATAGAGGATATCATCATGGATCCCAAATTCCTGTCCCACATCGCTGAGAAAGATATCTTTCAGATTGAGGAGGTAGAACATTTTCGTGAGGACATAAACCAGGCCACGAACTTTGGAGCTCTCACTGATGAGGAGCTGAGTATTTACACCAGTAATGACTGGCTGAAGGCCATTGAGGAACAGGAGGAACGATTAAGAGCGGGTAAGCAGCTGAGGTGTATTCATCCTGGGACACCCAAGAGGAAAAAAGTTCCATCACCAGAGGACAATGGCTCTCCACCACTTGGGACACCCAGCAAACGTCCACGAGTAAGTATAATTTAATCAGCTCGTGAAGAATTTTAAACGATTGTCATAACTTCATGAATGTGTAGAAGAACTTGGACGATCAATATCCCGAGACAGCGAGAGCTGAGAAAACCACTGACATCCCTGATCTTGGCACAACTGATGATTTGGCTGTTCCATTACCTGACGTATCGAGTGACCCAAAGCTCCCATGGATGGAATTCAATGACATACAGCTTCCACCAGATCAGACAGGCCCAGGAGAAGTTCCAGCTCTACCAGCTCCTGCAGAACTTTCACCTGTCGCTTCACCACGTCCAAGATCAAGAATTCGACCACGACCCACCCAACTGGCTAATAATTACCTGATGAAGCGTATTGCTAACATTCGTATCGATACAGTCGTAAGTAGATCGATACTATAAATTATGAACGAGATGAAAAGTGAGAATTAAGCACTGAAGGATCACCAGTTAATGATTACGAAAATAATCATGTCATTCATCATTAGCCCTTGGTGGATCGTGTGATCAATCCAAGGAAAGTGCAGAATGATGTCTCAATGTTATTCAAACACCCAGCGACTTCCTGGTCAAGCAGACAGCGTACTCCCATGGCAAGAGTACTAGCTCAAAATTTTTCAAGACATCTAAGGGTCATTCCACGAGGAGAAATTGATGATGGTACCATGCCTTACTCAGTACTCTGCATTATTTACGAGTTTCGAATGTCTGATCATCATTCTTGTTTAATTTTAATGGTTAACAGCTTTCCAAGAATTCTTGGAATCACGGCAGGAAGAGGAGCATGTTCCTGTAGATCCATCTGTACCAGAGGCACCTGCGTACGTGCATATTTCTCGTTACTTATTTTATTTCTAGTTTTCTTCACGTGTTTTTGGTAATTGCAGTTTCCCAGAGCCTCCTGTTGACGATGTGCCAATGGCAGAAATTGTTGAGAACCATGAGACTACGCGGGAAGCCTGTAAAGCTGTAGCTAGTAAAGACTTTGCGTTCAGGCAGTCAGAGATCAGCAGCGGCAGCAAGAAAAGTCGATCGACTGATAAAACTAGTGAGCTATGCTCTCAGCCCGTTGGCATGACCAGGAGGGAGTTCCACGAGGCATTGGATGCCAAGTGGAAGGAGATAAGGGACAACGATAAGTTCACAGAACTCCCTGCTGTTGATTTCGATGAAGTTATCAATCCAAAAGAACGAACACGACTGGATTACACTCAGGCGATATCTTATGCTATGGGTAAGCTAACTTAATCATCATCATTTGTCTATGATGTTTTAGTTGTTCATGAATGATTTTTGTGAACGATATTGTTAATTGCTTGTTTATATTACTCAACTTCAGATGCTATGATGAAGAATGAGCTAATTATCAAGCAGGCTCAACCATTTGGAGTTGTTTGGCTGTTACCAGTTCCTTCACGCTCTATGTCAAGGCCGTAAAAATCAGTCCTGAGACTGCAGGCGGTAGAGAACGATAAAATTATTTCATATTTTTCCATTCCTCTGAACTTTATAATTTATAAATATCGGTAAAGAGAATTTTAATTTAGCATAGGGGTTTTGCAATGCGTCCTTGTCATTTGAGACATGACTGAATCGTAATTTTTAAAACGCTGAAAACCAAAATATCTCATAGTCTGTCCATCTCGCATAAAATACCGGATTACTTCACAGCATTAGAAGAAAGTTCCAATAGGTTCGTCATTAGAACCCACAATAGTACTACAGACTAGGTTATCAATCATATAATTTTTATTTTTGGTCTGTTCAATCTCATTAAAGGATCCAATTAAATAATGTGAAAAAAAAATAACAATAGCTCACCACCGATATTCATTCCGTAAAGTTTATCAACGTAATATAGGAGCTTGAGTCACGCGTCGTCCTTTCTCGGCACCACGTGCATCCCCTGATTTCAAATGTTCGTCTGTCACAGACTCCAGAAATTGTTCAAATTTGTAAAGACGATTTAGATCAATTTGGATGAGGTTTATATATCGCCAACGCAAATTCTTCAGATAATCGAGAAAATAGGGACTGTTTTGATCAATGTGTGGAGGAGCTCTGAGAGTATCTTCATCACCCTCGTCATTTTCCGAGGCGGAGGCATCAGTCGAAGCCAAATCGTCGTGTGTCTGCTGCAAAGGCTCACCCAACAATTAAAAATTAATGAAAAGTTAATGAACATGAAAAGTCTACCTGAAGACGTTTCTTATTGTTCAGGGGGCTGTCTCGCACATTCCTTTGACCCCTTCCCTCCATATCCTCAGCAATTGAAGTCTCTGTTACACTCGTAGGCGTCTCCGGGGCTTTTACCATTCGCTTAGGATGCGCGCAGGGCTCGCAGAATGATATCTCCGCCAAATCCCTTTCCAGACGTCTGTTCTCCTCCTCCTCCTCGTCATTATCTAGGTCAGAGTCCTCTCTAGGTTGCGATGTCCGCGGACACATCGTCGAATTCAACGGGTCTCTCATTCTCTAGTAAATTAAGGGTCATTAACAACAACAACAAATTCGTTCAGATATTAAAATTAGAATTAGTCGATTTGTTTATCTCCAAAGAAATAATTCTACTTCATCGTTGAATCGTTGCACCTGCCCGAAGGGATAGATCTCGTCCTTAAAGTCTTCTAGTTCCCTCAAATACTTCTGGGCTCGGAGTTTCCCCTTGTCTTTCCAGTTTCGTCTCTTTTGAGACCTCATGAAATCGTTCTTCTCATCTCCAGCCTCTATGCAGTCATGGGCGATTTCTTCTTTATTCTTCTTCAACGACTTCTCTGGGGGCTTCCCCGAACATCGCTCCCCACAGTGGGGGGGCTCAGGCATGTCGAAATCGTGACTGCAAGGATCCGGCAGATGTTTTAGATTCTTCGACAATGTATGAGGGCTACGAGACTTGTGCTTTCGTAATTTTCGAGGGTGTAATTGAGTTTCCAGTTGTTCATCGGAAGCTACCATCAATCTCATATCTTCTCTGTCTTGTTTTCTGGGGAAAATTCTTTTTTCTGAGTTATTTCTATGGAAATGCAAATAAAGTTAAATAGAAAATCCTATTGCCCTCATCGAAATTATCTCTTGGACATTAATTTTATCATTTTTCATAAGATCACTTGAAAATCAATATTTTCATCTTTTTAATGAGTTTTTAAACGTTTCGAGAGGTCAAAAATTATACCTGAAATTTTGGAAGGGACAATCGTGGGACGAATAATTATGCAACTTGAAATCCCGATGATTTTTTAAATTTTCAAAGCTGTTTTTCTTCTCTCTTCTCCCCTTCGAGGTTTTCGCACCGCGACGTCGATCCTGGGGTTCTTGGCAGCAAAAATTTAAGGGATCATGCACCTATGAATAAGGTTAATGAGTCATTCCAATGATATTTTACTTGCTTGCAATATTTATTACCGCGTCATCCAATTCACGAGGCATTTTACGAGAATTTCGACTCCTCTATTTTGAAGAAATTCATGGAATAAAAATGAAACGTATTTTTGTACAAAAAACTTGGAGTAAAAAACATTAAAAAAATAATGAGAGAACGACAGATTGATTTATGTCAGCGCGATTGTTTTTACGATAAAAAAAAACAGTGTGAAATTGTCGGAGCATGCAGATTGCATGTATCACGCAACCGCGCAAAATTTGCGCCATTGAATATTTGAATAGTTAGCGAACCCTTTTTCATGAGCTCAATTAAATTTTGAACTATTAGTTCAAATAAGCACTGTCTCGCGTCTGTAGAAATATCCTAATAAGCAGTATACACTAAAAATGTTGGGAGTGGACAATGAAATAAGAGCGAGGAAAAGCAATCGGGAGGAGATGAAAATTTACCTGAATGAATTGACTTATGGTGAGCCACAAAATAATTCTGTCCGTCCTCGATCTGTCCCCACTGTTGGAATGAGCAAAATACAAGCGAAAGGATGGAAGGCCTTTTTCATTGACTACGCAAGTTCCGCATCGTTCCACGGATTCAATCACTTGGCTGCGCCTCGCAGACATCTCTTCGAAAGGTAATCGAACCTGCATTTAAATTTGTCTCCTATGAATAGTTCCTATGAAAATGAAGAACAATTCTCTAGGATTGGCACAGTCGTCATAATCATGATGTCCTTTCTGGCGCTGGTTCTGCTTTCCCTCCACTTTTGGGACGAATATCAGAATTATGCCATTGTCATCGTTCTCAACCACGGCTTCCACAACTACAAGATCGTTCAACCAGCTATTATCGTGTGTACAACGAATGGAGTTGACGAAGAAAAATTTCCTGAAGTTTTTAAGAAGTAAACAGCTGTCTAATCACTGCACGCTGATGACTTATGCGATTTCTCTCTTAGATATGGCATTGAGGATACCAAAGAGATTCGAGAATTCTTCACGGTGATAGCAAGGGAACCGTACTCGTACAAGTTGGACAGCCCAGAGACCGTCAGCGTGCCCCCCAGTCAGTGGCTGTCCATCCTGAACGACTTGAAGCCGCATATAGATTACCCTCATATCACAGAAGAGGCCGCGTGGATCATCACTGAACGGGGCTTTTGCAATAGCTTCTACAGTTACGCTGCTCCCTATTCCTCTTTTGAGTAAAATCATTTTTGCTTCTGACCGGAAGCACTTCAATCGAATGTTCATGAACATAAAAAGAACTGCATAAGAGCAATTCTCCATTTCAGTTACTTTTCAGTTATTGGATGAGTGATAACTGGACGATAATACCAGAACCTGATGATTTGCCAGTTTACGAACACTTGAGCCCAGTCTTCAATGCACCCTTCCATGTGAAGGCTTATGATGTGTTCGTAAGTAATCCGCGGCAAAACATTTCCCTTTACCACCCACAAAAAAATGACTGTCATTTATTCAGTTCAGCGTAGCTCATCCCGGTAACATTGTTGACTTCTCAAGGCTTACTTATTCGGCTAAAGTGCAGTGGAGCACTGAGCTCGCGGTCAACGTCGAGGAAATCGAACCTGCGAGTGAACTGAGATCGCTCTCATTCAACCAAAGGTCATGTAAATTCGAGGATGAGCAAAAACTCACCATGTGGCCAATCTACACATCCGCAATGTGCAAAAGGGAGTGTACATACAAAAGAATGTTCAAACTGTGTGGATGTCATCACCACTTTGCACGGCCTGTTGGTGAGTCTTTGAAATGTGAAAAAATTCAGGTGAAGTCAATTGACTTTTCCAGCTGGAGTACCAACATGCAATCTAGCCCAATTGCGATGCACAGCTACAAACATCAAAGCTATTTTGAATGATCATAAGGAGAAAGGATCGGATTGTAATTGTTTCCCCGACTGTCATTTCATTCGTTACACTGAAAGCCGAATAAACTCTTATGCTCTGTAATGACCCAAAAATTTTATCATCTTCCTTAAATCCCAAATGACATTCATCACTGATGTGTTTAACTCTTTAGAGGTGAAAGAACCCCCATGGATATCACACTGGATGTCTCCATACTATTTCCAAAAGACAAGTACATTACGGAGGAAGTATTCGGTTTCGGTGACTTCCTTGCAGCTGTTGGTGGAGCTGCTGGCTTACTCCTTGGCGCTAGTATCCTATCGTTCGTTGAATTTTTCTACTTCGCGACATTGCGATGCTTCTGGTATTACCGGAAGATGAGAAGCGAACGGCTACGAAAACTGAGGACCGAAACGAGTAGATTGACTAAGAGCATAATTTAATGGAAAAAAATCCCTTAAATTAAAAGACAAAAAAATGTAAACACTGTATCGGAAAAATAGTTTCTAATTATGGATAGAATAAATAAAATCATTGGTTTGATTTACATAATATGAATACAACATATTTCTTCTATGTACACGAAGAATTTGGCCTTGACTTCAATCACTCAGTAAATTGAAAAGTTGTCATTATATCGCAGAAGGGAGAGCCCGGCTCTTTTCCAGCTGCTTCGAAGCTCTTCAGGAAAGCTTCCCTCTGTGACGCGTTCGAAAGCTGCAAAGTGACAAATTAATTATCAATCAGTTCAATAATTAAAAAATAAGTTCTTGGGTATTATGACAAACCTTCTTATAAAAATCGGCAGCAGCGACGCAGAGTATTTTCTTATCTTCATATTCATACTTTCCCATTCTTGATTGTACATGTGGAAACCTGAAGACGATCTTGTTAAGAAAAATATTCAATAGACGAATCCCACTCTAGAGACCTACATATATATTTTATCTATTGTCAAGGATACAGGGCTCTGAGCCACTTATTCGTTGATGCACTGACGAAGAAACATGACAGGCACCAGGTGGAGGTAACTAGCGGTAAACTTTGGATAAATGTAGACAAACTGAACACAACCCAGTCCTGCAGAAGAGTCAGCTGATCCTCAGTCCCAGTGACCCTCTCACAAACCTTGAAGACAACCCCAGACACCAGTCTCTGATGCGGTTGTTGCGGAGACAAGAATTCCCCAATGACCTTCGTCAAAGTCTCAAAAGGAGGGAAAAAGTCGCCCAGGATCTCCGACAAAACAGCACAAAAAATTCTCACTTCCATGTTCTGACCCTTCTTGATTCTATCGAAAATAGCGGAAGTCCTCTCGATGGTCCTCATAAGAGCCTCAGGTTCGATATCCGGAAGTGGTTGTTCCTCTTTGACGACAGCAGTTCTGTTGAACCTGTCAGCAGCCTCAGAGTACATGCAAGTCAATAGCAATCGGAATGCAGGGATGGCGATCAGACTGCAACTGCTCTTCAATCTCTCCAAAGACACCTTCACAATTTGATCAGCAACCCTTCCAACAACACTCTTGGTAGCCACAAGCCTCTCCAATCCCTGGAGGATAGTTTGGTTCATTGCTACAGAAACATTTCGAGATGATACGAGACTGAGCGCTAGTTCCAGAACAGCTGGTGCTTCGGCATCAGGCGGAGTATCTTCAGCATGCTCTAGGAGGAAGAAAACGAGAGCCCACATTGTCCTCTGGTGTTCCTCACTCTGATCCTCGGGCCTTTCTGCACTCTCAATGTGCTTGTGGATGTATTTGATAGCCAATGGATGAATGACATTCATCGTCTCCTCGCAGTTTGCCTGGACAGCACTTTGAAGAAGAAACAAAATTCCATGGAGAGTTGCTATTCTTCCTGGCAAATAACTCGTCTTCAATCCATTATCAACAGCTCTTTTCACTTTCTCGAGGCTCTCGATGTCCAGAGGTGTTAGCACAGCTGCTGACTTACAGACAGCAAAGACTAAAGTGTTGTGAAGAATGTCATCATCGGTTGTGTGATACCTCTCCATTTCTGAACAAGTATCAAACATCCATTGGAATTGTCCCCTCTCCACGAAGAGATCTGACGTTGAGATGATGCTTCTGACGACTTCATTAAGGAGTCTCAATGGTGTTCCTGAAGATGGCAACAGCCATCTCGTATATAATTCTATTAGAAATCTGACGCAAGAATCGAGATCCAAACAATCTGAAGCCAATGCTTGATTCCTTCTTTCTTTCAAAATTAGGACAGAGGCTGACAATTTGTCTTCATGAAGGGAACACAAGGCCCACAAATACGAAACTGACAACTGGCTGTATAATAACTCATCGAATCCAGTTGTCAATCTCTCCCTCTCGATATTACCTCTTGTGAATAAATGCTCAAGACCCAGGGAGTCCACTCCAAAATTCAGGAAACTGTCTTTGGGAAGTCTAGAGTCTCTGGAGGATTGGTACTTCCAGGACAGGAGATCCTGGACGATGTACAGCCTCTGTGATGCTGGCTTCTGAAGAGATAAAGGGGGATCTCTGCAGTGGTGCATTGCAATACTGTTGATAGGGTTCCCAGGGTGGGGAAGAATTAACGTCTGAGTCAATAGTCTTGTGATTCCCTGGACTGCTAGACTTGTTGATTGAATACTGCTTCCTTCTGATTCACCCGAATCATTTTCACTCGATGCTGCACTAAGGACTGACAGCAAAGCCATCCAGATCTCCTCGAACTGTAGACGAGAGGTCCAACCCAGAAGAGTTATTCTGTAGACGAACTGTCTGAGGATATCAAGCTCCTGGAGGAAGTTAGATTCAACTGTCGAGAGGAGCAACGGGAAGTGGCATAAAGTGGGACCAGATCCCTCAATCATCCAACCGTGTTTCCAGACAAGGGGAGGAGTCAGTACAAAAGAATTCACTAGGTCTTGCCTACTGATTATTATGATCAATGATGTCAGTGGGTTCTTGATAAACTGGGGAATGTTTAGATCGTTTTGTCGAGAGGAGTGATCGGTTTTTTCTAACCAAGAGATGAGGCTTGACATTTGGAGGCAGGCGAGGGCATAAGGTTTCGTTGCGTCAGTCTTCAAGGCTTGGAGAATGCCTCGATCGTCTACAGGGGGAAGACTGAAGGCAGATGAATCGTCAGGGGATATCCAGTATTCCAACAGTTTAGTCAGGGTGTTAGAGGCTGAGCACACCCAGGAATAGTGGGACTCACTACCAAAGATTTTGGAGACATTTTCATTCTTCAGCAGCTCTGTGGCACACGTCAGGGAGAGCTCCAATTCGTGGGGTTTCAAGGACCTCGTGAACGTCATCCAGTGGATTATCTCCAAACAGAGGACTGCAAACTTCGAGAGGTCTTCTTCATCGAATTTTGGAATGTTGCAGGTTATTCCTCGGTTGTTGAATTGCTTCAGGGTCTCGAGGTAAGCTGTCACTGCAGGAATCAGCGTGAAGACTCTGTCCCAGAAAATCTGATCCTCCATCAGAGCTTGAAATTTCTTTGAGTATTTAAGGGTCTTCAAATTTTTATCCTCAGTCATACAGGGACTGTAGACTGCGTGGGTCTTTGGAAGGAGATCGATGATGTTCCTAACGTGAATCAAAAGACATTGACGAGAAGATTGATACAGGGGTGATAGACATTCCGAATTTCCTTCTCCCACTGTTTGTTTGTTTTGAATCGAAAAGTCTGTACTTCTCACGAAAGCTGTTCTGCCCGTATCTTCCTCGAGGGTCAGTCTCGTCCCCAGGTGGATGCACTCTGCCAGAATCCTCAAGTCAAAGTTCTTGGACATGAAGATGTTGTCGCAGTCCTCGAGGTCGAGATTACTGAGGAGTTCGGCAGCTTCTGACGAGTCTGGAGGATTGCTCGTTGGATTACAACACTTCAATCTCACTTGGGACAGGAACCAGGGTTTATCGAGGTGAATATTCTGGACTGTGGAGGGGTTGAAGGATCTGCAGTGCTCCAGTTCTAGGGGAGAAAGGTCGTAGAACCTAGTAGCCAAATTGTTGATGAGTCCCAGAAGAAATCCATGCTTCTTAGCGAGCCCTGTAGAATGCAGGGTCTCCATCAGGGTCAATAGGTCCTCCTTAGGCAGTTGTTTGAGAACCTCTTCCTCGGGGAGTGATAGAAGCAACTCCACTCGCTTGGCTGCTATTTTACCTGCTGCCTTTCCCAGCACGAGATGACTCAACGATATGAATCTTGGAATAATTGATAGAATGACCGCACCACTCTGATCCTCATGTGCGCTCTCCAGGGTTCTCAATAATCTTTTCACAAAAGAAGGCCTGGATAGATCTAAACATCTGGCTGAAATCGCCTGAATCAGGAGACCACTTGCTGCTGGATTTCTGTGAACAGCAGCTGTCACTAAGTCACGAACAGGTGATTCGTTAGCCAAATTCATCGTCTCCTCTATGTGATTCATCACCAACCACGTCAAAGATTCTGTATCGCTCATGTTCTCACAGATGTGATCGCTGAATAAAATCGTCGCACACTGTCTCACAATTTTTGTGTCAATATTTACGATTATTCCGTCTTCTGTGGGCGATAGGTTTCTAATTTTTGTTCCTAATGTCTTGGACCAGAAGTCCTTGTTATTGTATCCTAAGAGTGTCATGAGATATGTCCAGTGGGTCGTCAATATTGGACAGTTCTTCATGGAAATTTCAAGCATCAGGGAGTTCAGTTTCTCGATTGGAATCAACTCTTCATCATTCAGCATCTGAATTGTGGCATTTGCCACTTTGCAGTGACTCCCAGACTCGAACATGTGGATGCATAATTGTAGAAAAAAAGCCAGTTCCTGAAGGAGATAAATTCTCTGTCGATTGTGGAGAAGATTGTCCCGATGTTCAACAGAATTAAGGGTCAAACATATTTTGGAAGAAGCCAAGAAGATCACTCGGAACGCAAAAATGGCGAGAATTCTCTCTGGTGATAATGAACAAGACTCTACGTTAGTTGCGTTCAAAGGATCAGCGGTATCGTAAATGGTAAAGGTGTCTGGAAGATCGAGGGTGTGCACCAGCTCAGTCATGAAGACACTGAGTTCAGCCAGTCTCGACAACATGGTTTCTTCCTTGGCATAAGCTATCAGAGAAAGTATAACGATGTTCACCATCCCCAGCCACCTTTCGAGCTTGATCCTGGGTTCGTTGAGCCCTGGAGGAACAGTGAAGAGAATTTTCAGTAGAGGATCGACAGGTCTAAAGCAGCTCGGTGAGACTGTTGAGAAGAGTTTAATGATTGCAACTCCAGCGACTTCCAACTCAATCCTGATTTTCCCGCATGCCAGGGCAGGCAGGACAACGTCCATCGTCATTCTGGACCACTTCCTCCACTTCTCTTCGCCATCTTCATCGCTTCGACATTCAGAGAGACACTGAGCTAGAAGTTCAATGACTGGATGATATTCAACTAATCGCAGAAGCATGGACATGAGATATTCCCTAGTGGTGTCCAGTTCAGCTTTTTCTCCTGGTGTTTTCAATGCTGATGATCTTGCAAGAAAAAGGTCCTCTATCACAGGAACCAGGGCTGGAATACAGTGGGTCGTGGGGGGTTGTCCACTTGCCATCAATCCATCACACAATTTTATTATTTCTCTGATGTCGATAATCATCTTAGAGTGGTATTTTTCGTAGGACAGATGGACTAAGAAACCAAAGATCTTCGGAAGGAGTTGCTGCACATGGGGGATTTGGGATTCCTCGATGAAGGGAAACTGTCCCAAAACGAAGTCAATAAATGTCTTGTCAGTGTCCAGTAAACAATAATTAACGTGAAACTGCACGAGTTGCGAGAGTAGACTCAACACCTGACACTGGCAGGACACAGAACTAGTGGTTGTGTACTGGTTCAATGATTTTATGACCATTGTCTCAAAGATCCTGATGAACGAAACAAAGAATGCTTTCTGATTAGTGGTCCTGGCAAAAGATTTGAAGGCCAACACCATCTTCCTATCAGAATCCCTGCGGTGGAAGGAGGAAGTTGACGAGGACCTCTTGAGTTCGTTCTCATTGCTCCAGGAGGTATTTCCAATCGACTTTATGACATCCGCCATCTGCCTGCCAGGCTTCTGAAAGCAATGATCATACAAGCCTCTTCTCAATTCTTCAGGGTTCTTTATTCTGTCGTCAGGGCTCCTGACGTCCTCCAGCTCGTCCCAACGAACCGAGAGATTAGTCCCAAATAAAGATTTCAGTAATTGTCTCACGCATTGAACAGTCTTAGACGGTGACAGGGCTAGAGTTGCCTCCAGATAATGTAGCACTTCTTCAGCTACTTTTCTGGCCTCGAAGGTACTTGCCACCTCGAATATCTGAGATAGAACCTGGAGGGCTGAGTCCAGGAGACCCAGATACATCTGACTAGAGTCAACATCCAGAGTTGACACGTAATTCATATGAGCGGCCTTCAAAATGTCATGAAATCTGAGGTAATGAGGTAAACTGCTGAATGCACCGATGGGTTCCTTTGCTCTGAATGAGTTCGTGAGGACGTTGTCCTTCCTTTCCTTCGGTTTATCCTGATGGATCTTCTTCCTGGGGGAGAGGGATGGAGTTGTTGGCAGAGAGGGAAGTCCCGATTTGCTGCTGGAAGGGACTTGAATCCCATCGATCACATGGACAAAGATATTTATTAACCGCATTATGTGTACGAACAAAAGCTCCAAATGACGATTAACCTCTCTGTCCTCAAACAATGCCCACATTTTGGAGATGTTGTCACTCTTCTCGTTTAAATCGATCGTCTTTAGATTTCTCAAGGAAATTCCAGCAATTAAATTCCCTGCGAGAATAATCATGTGCTTGTGGGTGACTAGATCAAGACTTACGGGATCAGACGAGAGCAGAGATATTGTTAAAGATAAGAGTTGAGTTCCAATGGGGGACAAGTGATCAGGACTTGAAGGAAAGTCGATGGATTCACTGGTGATACTTCTGTTACTGGCGTGGACCTTGGACGTGGGTTTTTTCATGAGTGTCTTGGCTTGACGACAGTCCCAAGCATCTGGGTACAAAGTTGTTGGATAAGACTGGCTGAGATCACTCAATGCTTCGAAGCATCCGTAGGATAAATATCTGGAAGGATAGGTGAAGAGCTTCTGGGCTAGCAGACCAACGATGATGGATAGAGATTCTTCAATATGATCCCGCGTATTAGGTCTTCTGGGTTCACTGTAGAAGGAGAGGAAGGGATCAACAAGACTGTTGACGAAGAACTTCTGGTCCAGTTGATACCCCTTTGAATCCAGGTTGATTGTGATGAAGGGGTTCAGGCACTGCTCGATGTATTGAGACGTTTTCCGGAGGCACTCATCCTCATGAGGGGATTGATGGTAGGATGTGGTAGTGAATGTCACAAAGGCTTTAGCAGCTGCGTTACGAACTCTGGGGTCCTGATCACCCAGAAGTTTGACTAGAATTTGTGTGACGTCTGATTGGAAAGTGGAAGATGTCGTCAGGTACTTTATGGTGATGAAAGGGAGTTCACTCAAAACATTGGATAAGTTCATCTTCACGAGGAAGTAGGGATTGTCTGATAGTGGCAGCAGTTTGAAGAGGATCCGGAGGGAGTGATGACTCTCCTCTGATTGAAGAAGTGATGTGAGGCAAATGTCCAGGGATTGCAAAGCCTGACGAGAGGTCGTTGCTGATTCATCCTCCAGGGAATTAGTTAATAAATTTATTAAATGATTTAAATCGATGATTTTTCCCTCATTAGTTTGTTGTATCTCTCGTTCCAGGGTATTATAGGAGCCCCAGTATTTCACGAAAACTGAATTCAAGAATAATCCTACAATCATTGCTACATTCCCCCTCAGTTGTGGATCCGAGTGTTTCGAGAACAGCAGAATGTCGGAAATCATCTGGGAATTTTCACTGGAGGCTCTTGAGGATTTTTCTAACGTTTGAAGAAGAATGTTTGGGTAGAGTCTGATAATACCACCGATGCAGGTCAGTGCTAGGGACTTTACAGAGACCCGAAATAAATTATCTGGAATTAATTCGGTGGGTCTTCCCGCCAGCAGGAAGCATGAACATAAATAACGACAACAAAATTTCAAAGGCACATCCGCATCCAATGAATTTCCTATGTTCAGTCTCGAAGTCTCCTCGTGATGTTTTTCCTTAGTAGATACTTGGGAGCCAGACAAATTTTTTTCGGATTTGTGGTCCTGAATGGATTCTTTTGCACTGATTGAATTCACTTCCACGGTATCAGCATTATTCCTCTCCCTGTTGCCCTCCTCAGACTCTGTTGAATCACTAGAGGACATCCTCAAGGTTCTCTGAAAGGAGATAATCCTGCTACCTCCCGAAATTCCACTTTTCGAGGTCAATTGTACCACAAACTCCTCATTAGGGGAACGGAGAAGTTGAGCCAGTGTCTCTAGTGCAGCATTGATCACGTTATGGTCTGAGTGACGCTGTACGTACCTCAAGCAGAGTTCGTAGGTCTGAAGTAGGCAGTCAAGTTTGTGGGCGTCTGTCTCGTGGTCTGACTCCTGGGGTTGATCAACGTGGGGAAGCATTATCCTGATGCACCCCAGAATTCCCACCACCAAATGGAGATTCTCCTCGGTTCTATTTACCGATATCATCGTGTCTATCAGGTGTCTAAGGGCGTAGAACAGGACTATTCTGGGTTTCCGACAGTGCAAACATGTAGCGAGGATCATGTTGCCAGCGTTTCTTCTAAATACAGCCTGGGGAGAACTTAAATTGGGATAGAAGGTCTTGAGCAGGGTCTTTGCATCCTTGTCAGTCATGAAGGGCCCCAAACTCTTGAGGATCAAGGGGAGGGACTGGGCCAGAGTATCGATTACTTCTTCCTCAGGCCTCTTGGAGATGGCTACGAGGGAGGGAATCAGGTTAGAGATGTAAGCCTTTCCCTTTATGGGCCTTATTGTGTGACTCAAAAGGGCAAAACGTTTCAGGGCTGCCCTGAGGGACCTTGAACTAGCATTCCTGTGAATCTCGTTGTACAACTCGAATTGGATCTTCAAGACGTTTCCGTCCGAGGTTGATCGGATTATTCGATTCAAACACTCGTCGGCCATCATTCGAACATCGGAATCCTCGTCATTACAGAGGCAGAGGAGGGTCTTTATTGATAGACCGAGGATCTGCGCAAAATTTTTCGTGGTTTTCACTGCAGGTGAGGTCATGCCGTTGACTATCGTTGTGCAACTGGTCATTTTCTCCATTCTCCTGACAAATGGGTTCTTATAAATGGACGCGGAAATTTCGGTTCTAGTGATTGTTAATTTATTGGGGAAATACATAGATTGAGAACGTCCTTTTAAAATAAGGCGAGTATCTTTACAGAATCCATGCAGATATGGACATGCACAGAGTAAAATTTGATCATTCACTTTGTAGTCTTGTTTGAAAAATATTTATTTACCTTGTCAGCGAATCCAGGCCACTTTGACCCCCTTGCACAGCATTTAAGCTTTCAATAGCCCGAAGAACACTAGCCACTGCAGCCATTATCACTAACAATCACCACTTCCAAACACTGTATTCCTATTTTGTTTTCCACTGTTATTATCCAGCCCCCGGAATTTCCAGAGCTGTCACCCGATCATCACTATAACCTATGAAACCCCGAGGCAAACAAAATACGTGCCTCCCTCCATAACCTAAACGATATCACTTGCACAAACTATACCAAACTCGTATGGCTCGTATGTTATTCATCAGTCATCACTCTGTTCTCCCATTGGTGGATTCCACAAACTCAACAAGCGATTGATCCGTTTCGCCAGCCACTTCTCCCGCTCATGTGACCTTTCCCCATTAATGCAAAACTCGCCAGAGGGGACTATTATTTTCCCAGAAATCTCGTGGCAAAACAACAACAGACGTTGAGTCTCTCGTGCAAGTTTCATGAAAATATTCGCGAACTGTCGTCTGATTATTTTCCATGTGAGTGTGAACAGTCCAGTGATTACATTATTGTGAGCAATTGCTGTGCATACCTCAAGATTAATAATTCAGGATTGTTTAATTTACTCGTGATATACGAAAACATCCATTGGCTGATGAAAGTCATGGTCATCATGCGTAGAGATCGTGGACTGGCAAAGGGCCTCAACGACATATGACCCGTGCATAAACATCCACATAACCGTAGTTCATCGTTTCCCTGCATTGACACATTCACAACACTTTTTGGCTGCCACCAAAACAAAGATAGGCGTTATCCCCCACCCGTGGGCGCTACCATTTTAGTTCTATCGAGGAGACGTGAAGGAGAAAAAGAAACAAAATCGAGGAGAACACGGAGGATAACAAAAACATTGGGGGGTTTTTGTGAGCACGCGGTGCAGGAGAAAAACACTAGACTTGTGGGTGCATAGACGATAGAAATCGTTTGACTCCCACGCGTCGATTGATATTACATGTGTAATCACAGTGGCACGTGTTGGTCGATTATTTTGAGATTGTCATAGAGTCGCTGAGAGCCACCATTTGTATTATTGACAGTCGTGGGGCTTTGTTTACTCTTCTGGCGCATACATTGTTGAGTGATGAAAGAGCCTTTGTTCACAAATTGAGAAAATTTGTGATTTAACGAGTTTGTTCAAAAATATTCATTCGAAAATTTCACAAGTCTTGAATAAATTTTTAAAAACATACGTGAATAATGGGGGATCCGAATTACTCGGATTATTTGCTCGAGTATGGTAGTAATGCAATGGATACTCTGGTGAAGCAAGAGCCTGCTCAGCCACTGGAGATCGGATCGTCGTCGGCCTCAGTTCCCATACCTGGAGGACATCGAGGTACACGAGGGGTTTATGATCAATTTTCACCTTCTCCGCTTGCTGTCTTCTCGAACTGGGGGACCAGGCCCGATCAGGATGACACGCAGTACAAAATTGATTCCGATCCGCTGGACATTGGATTTAAAATGGAAGATGATGATATTTTTCAAGTGGATAAGGCCGATTTATTTCAGGGGCCCACGTTAGCTGAACTTAATGCCAATGATGATATTCTTCTGGGGGATATCAATTTCGATGAGCTGCTGCAAACTGAAGATCGACTGCAGCCTCTCAGAAGTGATACCAACATCATGCAGACCAGCGGACCCTTGATCAGTGGAGGGCCGGCTAACTTTGCGTCCAGCAGCTTCCCACAGTCGACTATTTTGTACAGGAATTGTCAGCCTTATGCTGCTACCTCGGGGTTCAACTTCAATGGGGTTGGATTCATTGACAATCTTGAGGCTGTTAGTCCACCTGCCTATCCCAGCCCTAGTACCAGTAATTTAGCAGGTTTGTGGAGTCTCCAGTTGTTAACGGGATAGGGGGCGAATGATTTTAGTATCGGCATTGTGAGATAAAGTAGATAAGACTGATGAATATCTTGGGGATTTTGGATAAGGTTTTGTTGATGTGGTAACTCTTTTAATTTATAAAAATGCTCCGTCATTAATGAATCAGCAGGCCGGAAATGAGTTCAATCCAGTGGAGGGGAGGTTCGTAGTAGTAGTAGTAGTACCACCACTGGTACTATGACTACTACTACAGAATTCTAAGAAGAGAGTCTTTGTCTAGTTCATAGGTCACTTCTCCTCTCAGCAATCATTTCCTTATCTACTTAATCCAAAATTGGCTATTAACCGTTAACAGGATCTCTGGATTCGTGTTACGATGTAGGTAGTTCAACCGCCAGTTCATCAACGTCCCCTCACCCCATCGTAAGACCGACAACTCAGTCAACCCTCCATGAACTCCTCATGAGAAAAGCTGAGAATGTACCCACCAGTCCCATCTACAACCCGATGGACACATCTCCGATGGAAACTACTACAACTCAGATAAAGCCCTCCAGGCTTTCCACGTCAGCTCCTACACAGACGATGGGATTGGAGCAGCTGTGGGCCAGGCGAGAGCCTCGGCAACATCTCTTGAGTACCAGTAGCATGGGAGTTGTCGAGGCTGGTTCCACCAGCAGTGTAAGCACTGGCGGGGCACTCAGTCCAGATCCTCTGGGACACATCGAGGGGATTGGACAGATTGACCCACTCAGCCATGATGAGGAATATGAGGACAGTGATGATGATAGCGATCATTACTACGATACTAGTGACAACGGTGAGTTCTTAATTAGCGAAGAAAGAAAGCCGAAATAAAAATGAAGGAATAAGGATAATCGTCAGGACAATTTTGTTCCATTTTCAAAAATATATTTATTATTTGTAGAGAGTGGTGGAAGTGATGGTGAGGATCAAAGCAGTATTAAAGGAAGCAGTGAGGGACGAGAATCAAAACACAGCAAGAAGGAGAAGTATTTCTGGCAGTACAATGTGCAAGCTAAGGGACCTAAAGGCCAAAGACTGGTGGCACGTGCTCGTCTAGAGGATCCACATGTCCTCAATCAGGCCACTGATCCCGTTTTTAGCCCTGATTGTGCACTCAGGGGTATAAAGCACAGTGGTAAAGCCAGAAAGGGCGATGGAAACGATCTCACACCGAATCCTCGAAAATTGTTCAGCATCGGAAGGGAATTAGATAAATTGGCTCGTGTGATCAATGACATGACACCAGTTTCAGAGTTGCCATTCACTGCTAGGCCAAAAACAAGAAAGGAGAAGAACAAGTTGGCTTCTAGGGCCTGTAGATTGAAGAAGAAGGCACAGCACGAGGCGAATAAGATTAAATTGCATGGGTTGGAACATGAACACAGTCAGTATATTTATTTGTCAATGATTATGATCAATCATTCGTTGTGAGATATTCTTCGAATGTACAATGTTTGGGTAATTAATCATAGCTAATATTTTGATTTTTAGAACGTCTGATTCATGGAATATCGCAGATGAAAAATACCCTGGGGAAAAAACTCGCAGAACGAAATGCGGAGCATCAGGAGGAACTCACGCGACAGATGGATAAAATTGTTAAATTAGCTACAAGTGAGTATCACCCCTGAAACATCAATATTTGAAAAAATATATAATTTATCGTATTTTTGTCTCTTTGTGAAGAGGGTAATCCATTTGTTTCAGAAGTACGTATTGCAAACCACTCAACTGATTTTGTCAATAAAGTCCTCGACAAAGTAAAATCGGGGGTTTCTGATGGTGGAATTGACGACTTTTAGTACAGAGTTGTCACAGTTGTTCTTTCTGGCACATCGAGTGTGTATTTGAGGGAACGAAAGACAGTCTAACCGTGCACACAGCGACACATATATTTTCCTGGCCATCGTTGATAAATTAAGAGTTTAATTTTTTAAATTATTGTTTATTCGTCTATTCGGAGTATGAAACTATCGTCATCGTTCGATGAAAGTCAACTTGAAGCTTTTTTTATCATGAACGAAGTAGAAGATTCGAAATTAACTTTATTTTTCATTTCTTTAAAGGGGAGCCTTTGGTAAGTTTTGAGTCTTGAGCTATTAATGGCAATTTGGAGACTGGAGATTTCGAAATTCATGAAAAAATTTAACAGTAAGGAATTCGTTTCTTTTTCTTAAAATGTATAATTTATTTTTTTTTAATATGTTTATTTGTCTATATGTATTTCTGAGTCATAAGCATCGGAACAAATCAAGTGTCCACTTGACCCTATCGTCTCTTGCATAATTGATCTCCAGTAGCCCATGACTTGTGAAACTTATGATAGTCTCCCTTCAATGCACTTTGGGTGATATTTCAAAAGTTATCACATTAGTTTAGAATAGAATTTACTTGCGAGTGAAGGATAGTTGGCTGACATGGTCTACCTCAAAAAGTAACGCTATACCTGCATAAAAAAAACCTTTGAGAGAGTTTAGAGTATACATTATCTACAAATATGATATAACGATATATAATTATATTTTATGTCTAGACATTAGGCTGCTGGAACAGCTCTGGTAGCTGAAAGCGCTTCTATGATAAGAGATGATCATATATAATACATAAACATAGCTTTTGATTTTTCAATATATTTTATTAATATTTTCCGTAGATATTATATATTTCGCCTACTGTTAATCAAATCGAATATAATTGGGACGTGAAGGAATTTATCTTTGTACTGTAATTTTCACTGTGAAAATAGAATCCTCAAATTTTATGTCAATTGAGAGTTGCCTAGGATGATTTTTTACGATAATGGAGTACAATGAAAATAACTGGGGGACGACTATACAATTTTGAAAGCATAGTCATTTTTTATGACACGAAATATCTCTTGTCGCAATGGCAACGGTTTCAGGCGTTTTTTCATTTCCTAAATATGGAAATTTTTCATCGCCTGTTACCGATGCAATGGATTTTTACGTTTATGTGCCACATTATTTTAAGGATAAGTCATCAGTTGATTCGTTATTTTTATTTTATATCTTATCTTAGGTTTTATAAAATATTTTTCCACGAGTGGTTTTTACTTGTTAAAAATGTGTTTTTTTTTTTCGTTCGCTTTTTATGAGAAACAGGTACAAGTTATAGTTTGATACTCTAAATTTGTAGGATATTTTATCGATGTAAATAATAGATGTGATTTTTTTAAGTTTACGAGAGTTTTTTCTTTCCTTTTTTTTTCAGTAAGTTACCTTCAACGTTTTGATCACGAACAAGAAGCACACAAATTTGGAAAGAAAATAGAATTGAATACAAAATTACCGGTGAAATGAAATTAAGAAACTTTAGAGGTACTATTGTATTTTATTCACATATGCGTAATAAATGTTCTATCACATAACATGAGTATAAAGAAATTATACATCATCTGTACAAGGCTATTGTATGCGTAATAAAACCGCAGAATTACAATTTTGGGTAATATATTATTCGTATTATTCTAAATAATACATGGAGTTACTGAAATTGCAACGAAAAATCACTTTGATTTTGTGCATTAATGTTTAATCGTCTCATTGTTACAATTTATTCTATTGACTCGATGAAATGGCCTGAGCAGACCTTTATCTGTAAAAAACAATCACAAGGTATCTATTAAATCTACAAAAGGAAATAAATAAAATGCATAGTTTCAACATCTGGTGGTGACGTAGTTGCGCGACTAGATTAAACCGAATAAATCCACTTCATCCAAAAAATTGCACATCAATTCTGTAGCAAAGAGGTCCATTAGTCTGAGTCAATTCAACTCTTTCATTCCCTTTTAGAGTCATCTCAAAATTGAAAGGTGAACAAGATTTTTACTAAAATCTGTTCTGTAGATGTTTTTTCAAAAATTTTGTTATCCTAGTAACCGTGAAATTTTCCAGAGCCAATGAAAAGTAAAATTGACTTAGCACTATTGACTGCTTCGCTACTGAATTAATCCGATAACAAATTACGTTAAGATACAAATAGGCAGATTTTTTATGTACATATTTCAAAGCTATCTTCTTATATACAAAATAAATCGACGTATTGCGCAGGAATAAGCTTTAAAAACCCTTTCAATTGAGTGAGATCCCCTGGATCCAGGAGCTCAAGTCACTCGTCTCCTCGCAGTTAATACTTAACGCCTGTTTTTCGCTTATCCTAGAATCTAGTAGACTCTGTGCAGCAGTACGACCAGTTAAGTATGCCCCATGAACAGTGCTGTAGAACGAAGAATGAGTGTGTTCCCCAGCAAAAGCAATGAGGATTTTCTTTCTCTCCTGGGGCGAGTAAATCGGTTCAGCCAGTGCCTCAATGTCCAGCTGACTGGCACCTACAGCCATGGCAGTATAAGATCCCCTCGTGTACTCCTGTGAATGCCAGGAAGTGCAGATACAGCCCTTGGGTGCCGGGACAAAGGGATCATTCAGGAACTTCCTCAGAATGGTTGTGCAAACATCAGCAACTTCAGTGGAGCTCAACGTCTCCATGTACTCCGCCTCCTTTCCGCTGATCCATCCCAACAAGAGAGTATCCGATAATTTGGTGAAGGAGTATATTTTCCTGTGCCAGGTTTTACTGATGTCCTGGCGCTCCTCCTCAGGCAGCCCTCGATCGTCCCAAAGTAACATGACCTCTGATATGTCAGGATTGAGAAATGGCCTCTGATATTCTAGAAATATTTTATCTACAGTCCCAAACATCAGTCTGTCGGTGGCATCTGCCTTGTAATTCGGCAGCTGTGGCTCAAATAAATCCTTGATCCTGTGCTTAAGAACCCCGAGGGGGAGGGTACAGAGGACCTGCTCAGCAACAACTTTCTTTCCATTCTCACATATTATCTCTATGCAGTTGTTGTTGTTGTAAGTACAATTCTTCTCGTTCTCGTTGCGAGTCTCTTGCCACCTAATCTTTTCCACCACGTGGCGAAGGAGGATTTTTTCCTTCGGAATGTGCTTGGCGATGGGCTCGAGGATGGCACTATAGCCGCCTGGGAGACTTATATTGCCACCCTGGAGCTCAGCGTACGATCCCATCTCCAGTAAATCCACATCCTCCATGCTATCACAGCCAGTTATACATGTTTCCCTTTTCAGGAGACAATCGAATAATAGTTGGCGAATAGGTCGCTTGTCCTCGGGTAGAGACGAGAGATAGAGATCGGTTTCCAGGGCTACGTGAGCACCGACACTTGTGATCCCGTTGGGGGGATTGTAGGCACTGAGAAAGTACTCCTCACATCGTCGAAGGAAGCAAACGTAGGCCTCGTATATTTCCTGGAGGACTGGAAATGGCAGCTGCTTACCGTCCTCGGTGGCTGCCACTACTTTGTGGGGCTTTGGACATCGCACTATGTCTATTAGACCGTTTGCCATTGCCAACTCGAAAATGGGATTCCCCAGGACTCCGTGAATCCAGTTGGCTCCAAGTTCGACTTTTTCACCACCTGGGAAAATCGATAGATTATCGGTTGATGTGAGGGCCTGGAGGTAATGGCCTTGACGCATTGCAGCGGTTGTCATTGGGGGATTGAAGGTCCGATGAGTCGTTAAAGCATGGCAAGACTTGAATGGTAGAGCAGAAGAGATGAAGATGTCATTGGAGCAACGTAATCATAGGGGGACTGAAGTGAGCACAAATATTGGAGGACTGAAATGTTGGGTGAACCAGGACTTATTTTCGAATAAAAAAAATGACCAAAGGAGTTGCAGAAAATTTCAAATAAAAAGCACTTTGGTTTTGTAGGATGACAATTTAATTGTTGTCATTCTCTCAAATCACTCTATTGAATTCATGAAGTGCATGACAAACTCTTTGCTTGTGAACAACGATCACAAAGTTTCTGATAGATCAATAAATGTATTTCTTTTCAATATCTATCGGTGTCATCATAAATTGTCGTTGTTGAAATAATTAAATTCCAATTAATCAAATGACATATCATGCTTTTTACGTAGATGCCTGAAAGCTTCCTCCCTACACATAAAATATGTGGCAATGATCCACATGAATATGCATGCAAATCAAATCTGTGCCTCGAAATGTTTAAATAAACTCGTCATCAATTGGAATATTTTTTATAGCAAATTTTCTGATATCTTAGGACACGTCGGGATGATAAAAAATGAGGTTAAACAATCTCACCAATTTCAGTAGCTACTATTCGTCCGCCAATACGACCCCTCGCCTCGAGGATAACGAAATCATTCTCGTTATTTTTGAGTAAATGATTAGCCGCTGATAAACCAGCCATTCCTCCACCAATAATGCATATTTTGCAGGGATATCGGTCATCCACCGATTCACTAGTGGATGCCGCCATGTTCATGTCATCACACGCGCTCGCAACTGTCAACTAACAACACTTCTCGTAGTTTATTGGCTTTTTTTATTTCGCATGGGTTCAGTGATGGATGTGACGATTTATCGTGAACATCGTCTCCTTGTGACGAAACTCGTTTAGTTTCGTGGGATTTCAGTTCTCTTTTTGGATAATCTCAAGAGAAATGAGAGTGAAATTTCTTGAGTAACTGGGGAATTCGCGATTGAGTAAATTCGGAAACAGCTGTTTACGAAGAGGTTATGTGTATCCAGCCGTCATGACTAGAATCAACAACAAACAAGAGACAATGAGTGATGATGGTGAGGGCATTGTTGAGGGACAGCAGACGGAGATTCCTGGGGAGAAGCACATCAGGTTTAGGGGCGATGGCAAGACCGTCAGGAATGTGGAGGACAGAGTCCAGGCGTTGGACCCTGAGGAGAATCGTCAGGAGGAGTCAGAGGGGCTTGAGGTACCTCCGAAACGTGGTAATTATATAAACTACTATTTTTGAGTGATGACTCCATTTGGGATTTTGTTATTGGGAATGGGGATTGTTTTACAGGTGTGTCAATCTTCGAATTCGTCAAGACTGAGCTCACGAGGGGCTACCAATTGGAGCATGACGAGGAGAGGTTCTCAGCGAGGAGAGAGAAAATTTATTCATTCATGAAGATTCCTAGGGAGGTCGAAAAATTTATGTCTTATGGATTTTTCCAGGTAATTTTAAGGCACTGTTTTTGGTGTAAAATTTATTCAAGTCACACAGTTCAACAAACAGATATTGATCAATAAAAAAATTATCGCGTCATATCCTCCAATGACTGACATTATTTTTCTTCAATTCCAGTGTGCAGATTCATTTTTATTTGTTTACACTTTTTTACCGTTAAGATTTCTTATGGCTCTGTGGGCAATCATCAGTCGACCCCTCAAGCATTGTTTGAGGTGAGTAAGCAGAAAATTCATTCAATTCTTCCTACACAACAATTTGATCATCAATGAAATTAACTGTCATTCTAGAGGGAAGAAAGGTGCTCGAAAAAAGGGAGAACGGTTTTTACGTCCAGCTGAAGTCTGCGATTTACTGAAAGGGGTTGTTGTAGTGGGTTGTTGGGCAGCCATAAGCAAAGTCGACACATCGATGATGTATCATTTGGTCAAGAGTCAGTCGGTTATAAAATTGTATATTTTTTATAACATGCTGGAGGTCGGGGATCGGCTATTTAGTGCATTTGGACAGGACACTATTGATGCTTTACTGTGGACAGCCACTGAGCCAAGGTCGCGGTCACAGTCCACGCATCGACAGCCGCTGGGAACCCTTCCACACTTGCTGTTTGCATTGATCTACGTCTGTATCCTTTTTTCCTAATACAATTAATTATGATAGCAATCGAAAATCGTTGGGAGGGCCTTATAAGCCTAATTGGCATTTATAAATATTTTTCTTGACATTTGCGTTCAGTATTACACAGCATTCTCGTACTGTTCCAAGCTACGACTCTGAACGTCGCGATAAACAGCAGTAATAAAGCTCTCTTGACAATTATGATGTCGAACAATGTAAGTGATCAAAATAACTGGATTAATCAGTAGATTCTCAATGGGCCATAAATATCAGAGATTATTAGATTTTTCAATGACTTCAGTTTGTAGAATTGAAAGGCTCTGTCTTCAAGAAATTCGACAAGAATAATTTATTTCAACTAGCCTGTGCGGATGTCAGAGAGAGGTTTCACCTGACGATGCTTCTCCTAGCTGTGAGTCTACAGACGATGAAAGAATATGCGTGGAGAGCTGATCGCCTAGTCGTTCTCCTTCCTGATTGTATACTTCTGCTTGTTGCTGAAATTCTTGTGGATTGGGTAATGTGTCCAGAGCAATTGAATTTGTATTTGAATGGACTTATGATGATCATTTGACTGTAGAATCCCCTTTAACCCGGAAAAAACCATTTCATGTACATTTTAGGTGAAACACGCCTTCATCACGCGCTTCAACGAGCTCCGCTCCACTGTGTACCGTGACTACACTGTGAATTTAGCCTATGACATGGCCCAAACCCGCCAGGAGACCGCGTTTTCCGACCCCTCGGATCTTGTGGCTCGTCGAATGGGCTTCATCCCCCTGCCCCTCAGCGTAGCCATAGGTAAGGTTCTCTGCACAACTCTGACTACATCAGCCAAGCCTGCCAACCTCCTCCTCTTCTTCCTGGGGTATTTGATCCTGGTGGCCCTCAGGGTTCTTAACAGCCTCATCATCCTGGGGAAGGCCTGCGACTTGATCTCTTCTCACACAAGCAAGAACAACGTTAATCCTGAAAAATCACCTGTTCGGAGGATGCAGAGGTCCACCAGTGTTGTGGATCAGAAAAATCCCAACTGTACAATGGCAATGTTTTCAAACTCAGCTGTCAGTCTCAACAACGTCTGCCTCAACGAGGGTCTGCTGAGTAACGACAAAGTACAGTCCAATTCTGAGGAATTTTCCACTAAACATGTGGTCAGAGCTGAGAGTGAGCCTCTCCTCCCTCAATGACATGACTTCACGTCTTACGTAATGATTACGTAGTCAATTTTTTTTTATTTAAATGATCATGTACATACACTGTACATAATGACGTTAAATTTAAGGGGTTTTGATATTTCTTCACTGAAAGAAAGGATTGTGATTGTGCTATAGGGTCTTTAGTCACTTGATTTATCTATATATTGATTTTTTTGGTGTCAGGAGTGATATAGCGGTGCGATGTCTGGTATTCTTTTGTTCCACGCGTGGGCTGAGTAAAACAAACAATTTTCTTTTTTTTTTCCTTTTTTTTGTGAGAAAAATAATTCTTCTGTTTATACCGAGTCTAACCTAATGATCTCAGTCAATAGATTTATTTATGAGTCATAACTATTTTGAAAAAATTGAAAAATGTTTGGTTTAACTTCGTCAAGACTGCGACTCTTTATTTTTTAATGGGATAGTTCAAATTATGTTGCTAATGTAATCTAAGAGAAATTTTTATCATTGAATTAATAAAATTACGATAAAAACGTACAATGTACATTTTTTTGCTTTCTTATATTAAGAAATGATGATGGGTGAAACGGTAGGTTTTTATTTTGTAGTATTTTTTTCCAAAGAGAATTTTTTTTCTGGAATAATGTTACTAATATAACTAAACGATATTTAATTATTCAATAAAATGTGTAATGTACCTCTATTGAAAACGAACAAACAACTGAATAAAAATGAACCAAATTTTGTCACTCGTTTTTCTTCGATTGACGAAATCACAGCAGTGTGACGTATTTATCCCCTTAGGTGTAAAGGAGAAAGTGAAATGAGATTATCAATTTTAAAACTCTTAGTCAACTCGAGATAGTCAACTGGCATATGTCAGATTTGCAGTGACTTGGCGGTATACCAAAGGGGACCTGAAGGACGAATATAAACATGGCCGCCCACTAGTTCGTGGGGAGAATTGGACATTTGAATTTCCCTGATTTGCACTGGGAATTGAAGAGCCAGCAGGGCTGGTAGGTCAAAGATAAGGTGAGTACACTTGGCAGTTTCAATTTTCTTCGATAATTATTAACCGTCGGGTTTGTCGTCTGATTTTGTGCTGAATGTGGAGAGATTCTTGATTACCAACAAAACCCTTGACTTAACCCTTCGAACGCAGCTGTCAATATCGGACGATTCCATATCGACGAACATATGTATTTTGTTTATTTTTGTCATGATAAGACTTGCGCCTGTTATGTTCATCGACTATCTCGTCTGATTTGACAATTGCTGACAATTTTCTCTTTTGTTTCTATCTCAATGTTCCGTTTGGTGTAACAAACGCTTGTGTCTTTGTATTCGTAACAATACACATTCTCACAAATGTCAAAGAGTCACGTGATACTACTGCAGGGACTTCCCAGTGTCTGTTTATTACTGGACTGTAGACAATATCTCGAAGAGGCCGGATATTTAGAGAATAATATTTTTATATGTCGTGGAGTTCTGGTTGTGGCTGATGCAATACCTGGCAAATAGCTCAAAAATACATTTGTTTTGATGAAGATGGAGTCGTTCCTGGCGCTGTTCGACACGGGGGAACCGAAGAGCAAGAGGAGAGAGTCCTGGGGGAAAAATGATTGCGATATTCGGGGGAATGATGAGGATAATGAGGAGAGTTTACCTCCTGAGCCCGAGCAGGGAAATATCGAGTACAAATTGAAGCTGGTTAATCCGTCTTCGCAGAGGTTTGAACACCTGGTTACTCAGATGAAATGGAGACTCAGGGAGGGACATGGAGAAGCTATCTATCAAATTGGTGATTGTTTAAAAATATTTGCATTTTTTGTGTCTATTTTGTACCTTGGTCACGAAATGATGAAATGATATGAGTCATCTTGAAATCTACACAAAACTCATTTTTCGTCGAAGTGAATTCCATTTCATTTAAATAAAACGAAAATTCAAGGTGTGGAAGATAATGGGAGGCTAGCAGGCCTGTCTCGAGACGAGATGAAGGCCTCCCTGAAGACACTCAGGGACATGGCATCCCGTTTGGGAGCGACAACCCGAGTCCTTCGTGAGCGAATTGCCAATGCCAAATCAAAGAAGAAAATCCAAGACGACAACCCCACGGAGAGGAGAGTGGCTGAGGTAATGGTGACAAAGCTACGTAAAGGTGACCGAGACGATCAGGATAGTGTGATCGATCTTCGATTAGCAGTAGTGGGTTCCCAGGACGCTGGTAAATCCACTCTCCTGGGTGTTCTGACACAAGGAGAACTCGACAATGGCCGGGGGAGAGCACGACTGAATATGCTTCGTCACCTCCACGAGATTAGAACTGGAAGAACGTCGTCGATATCCCACGAGATCATCGGGTTCGATACTGAGGGTCACGTACTCAATTACGCCGAGATGACGACTGCTGAGGAGATTTGTGAACATGCATCCAAGGTGGTGACGTTCATTGATCTTGCCGGGCATAGGAAATACTTGAGGACAACACTGCTGGGACTCATGGGGTAAAGTATTTTGAATTATAGTGGATTGGCAGTGAAAGAAACGTTTTATTAATTTGGACAGTCCTATGTGGGCGTGATCCTGATCAGGAGTGGGTATTTCAAAGTAGATTTGTAGTTTTGACTACCTCAAGTTGTCATGAAATGATTGCCATGTAAATATCTATTTTATTTATTTAACGAAACTCTCAGAAAATTCAAGAACCTTTACGGAAATCAAAAGAATTATCATTGGCAACAGGTACTCTCCCCACCATGTGATGCTGGTGGTGGCACTTCCTCTCAACGAAGTCGCTCAAGAGCACATGGCCCTGTGCCTGGCACTGCACCTCCCTTTCTTCATTGTCGTCACCAAGACAGATCTGGGATTATGCGATCACCGACAGACACTGATGCAGCTAGAGATCGCTGTGAGGGCCCAGGGTTGCCACAAAGAGCTCGTCCTCTGCAGCAACAACAATGATCTCCCTCAAGACTACGAATCGAGTGTTATCCCTGTCTTTACCGTGAGTTCTGTGACTGGAACGGGACTGGAAGAGCTCACAAATTTCATCAGGGATCTATCACCCTCGGAGTCTTCCAACGATGACGCTGAGCCTGGTACCTGTCTCTTTCAAATCGACGAGACGTTCAGGGTAGCAGGACTCAGTGAACCTGTACTGGGGGGGCTTCTGGTCAAGGGGGCTATTGCACCTGGAGCTAGACTTCTCGTGGGACCTCTGCCTGATGGCGAATTCAGCCCTGTCAAGGTGGTCAGTCTGCACAGGAATAAAGCGCCTTGCTGCGTAGTGAGGGCATCGCAGAGTGCTAGTCTTACTCTGGCGCCGAGTACCAATCGAGAGGGGCTTCCTCACTTCAGACCGGGAATGGTGCTCGTCAGCATTGGGGATCGTCCACATGCAACTGTTTTCTTCCAGGTATTTTTTTTAAGCCCTCGAACTTGAATCTAAGTCCTGAGTGGAAATTTTTTTCTCTTCTTTAGGCAACAGTCCTGGTTGTTTACCACGCCACGGCAATCTATCCCGGCTTCCAGGCAACAGTACATGTGGGAAATGTCCGACAAACTTGTGTGATCGAGGGAATAATGGACATAAAGGAGGATGGCCTACAGACAAATGAGACAGCATCAGTTCTCTTCAGGTTCGTTAGTCACCCTGAGTACCTCCACGTTGGTATGAGACTGCTTTTCAGGGAGGGAAAGGCCAAGGGAATCGGTAAAATCACTCAAGTGTTTCCACTAATAGGCTCTGAGAGCAGCCCTCAGTGAATCAATATTTCGTCTTATTCAGGTTTAAATTATTTTCTCTCAAAGGTTTTCGTCTTAATATGTTGAAAAAAATAACTGTTGATCTGGCGTTTCGAACTCTGAAGCTCGGTAAAATGAAGTATTGAAGTGTTTAATTGTTGGGAAGTACTTTAATATTGCCACAATATTTCTTCGACAAAATAACATATCGGGATAAGTTAAATCTCAATTTTTTGACACATTGATGTTTTGGACTGTGATTGTTACGGAAAATTAAACTAGAAATAATATGAAAAAAAAAGAAAAGAAAATGGATGGAGAATTTTGTGGGGAAAGTATTGTGTCAGTACTAAAATATGTCTATCTGCTGTGGGCTGTCTTACCTTCGACAATTAACCAGTAATGATGTGATATAAGAAATAATTTGAGATAAGTGACAGAGGTAATTGTACATAATACAGGTTGTACTTATAGTGTAATTGCATACAATGTATCTATGTGGTATGAAGGATATTTACCACGTGACTCGGGATGTTTTCTGTTTGGAACAAGAATATCGTTGATATTTTTGTATAAAAAATATTACTTAGCTCAAACGAATGCTTTAGCTACGAAGCTAGGTTATGTACCAAAACGTGTAATAAATCTTCATTCAGTTTTCATTTATTCACAATCGAGCTTTCGCTTAGGACTAGAGAGAATCGAGAGGGAGTGGATTTGATTGGTTTCAGTCGGTAGTAGTTTGACTTTCTGTGTCAGGCCAGACTTGTTGCTCTATCCAGTCGAGGAAACTGAAGACAGACGTGTACCCAGCTGGGATCACGCTACCACAGCTCTGGCCGAATGAGGTGACACCAATGACGGTGTCACCCTGGGTATCTATCATCAGCAGGGGGCCTCCGCTGTCACCGTTGCAGGAATCTGCTCTTCTTGTTTTGTCCTCGTCGACTGCGCAGATTACAGTTTCGTCGATACCGCGAGGAACTTGTCGGACTCTTCGGTAGGACTCGGAACACTTTGATGGTGGTACTAGATTCAGACTTGGAGTTCTCAACAATCTATTGGTCACCTCTCCATTGGCACCAATATCTCCCCACCCAGCCACATAAATCGAAACATTAACATTTATCTGGATTTCGTTGATTGGTTTTGAGAGGAGGCAAATGGGTTTAACGGTTTTGCTCCACTTGAACGGATCAGTCAACTTGAGTAGCGCAATATCGTTGTAAATTTGACTGCGTTTATACTTTGGATGTGGAATAGCGCTGCCCACTCTGACATATTGTACACCCTCAGCTTTGGGGTCGAGCGATTCAGCACCAACGCGCACCTATCGACATTCATTATTTATTCACATTTATCAGGAGCGATAAGACTTACACCAACGGTGCATTGTAATAACTTCATTACCAGAACTGGGGCGCGGTTGTCCTCATTGTCGATGCAGTGCGCTGCTGTGAGAACGTAATTCGGGGCGATGATTGTACCACCGCATTCGTACAAGATAACTCTCTCTGGTAATTTGCTCTTGTCAATGTATCCCAGAGCTACCATGTACGGAAATTCGGCGGAGGTCGCCTCGACGCCGGCCACGATGTTGGGCGTTGTTATGAGGAGAACGTCGTTCGTGTATTGTTGACAAGCTAAACAAAGAAAGTCCAGGGGCAAGTTCAGCCATGCTTATGCCTTACAATTCTACTACTTAATTTTATATAAATAGTATAAGTCTCGGAGGTCAGACATGGCTGAACACTTCGTGAATTAATTTCAGTCTGTCCCTGAAAAGAGTTTCTTTCGAGTCGTTGTTTTTTTACTTTTGAGATCATTCAGTTGGTGAGCAGAAACGATGAGACTCATTTCCTTATCATTATAATTGATTCTTGTATAGTGACAGCTGTTTTTATCTGTTTATTATTCGCGGAAAAAATCCTGATTTTAGATAACATTAAATCAAATACTAGACCGGTAACACTTCCACGAATTCATATAAACCTAGATTTCCTCGAAAGTATTCTTTTCCGACAAGAACCAAAAATGTTTTATTTTTATTGAAAAAAAAACTCTAGCGGATAATTCGTTTGGAGTCATAAGAAAAGACATAAAAAATACCGATTTTAATGGAAGAATATGAATTTTTCTCAAGTGCTTTTTCTCAAAAGACTCCCACGTGTTGTCAAGACCTCATGAACGGTTTTTAACGACTTCAAATGATCAATCGATCTCTCTTCCCCTCCCATGTGACGTCAGAGCTCATTTACAACTCCCGGATGCGATTTTATTGAACAATCTCTTAATAAGAATTAGACGAGAAGTCCGAAGTAATAAAGAATGTCATGAAATGAAGAGCTCGACTTCCATAGGAATAAAATAGTTATTTATCGTTACTGCGATGGGTCTTCTATTTTTTTCGCGGCACTATAGAAAGAGGAGAAAAAAACACGTGTAGGAATAAAAAAAAGGGGGGTGTACCTAAATCAGCGGGTCGAATCCCAATTTTTTCCTGAAGTTTAGTGGGACAACAGACAATCTCGTCGAGTCCATCCCACCCACATCTCGCGGACTCAGCTTGCCTCCTGCCCTGGCGAACCTCTTCTATCCGAGGGGGGCATTCTTTCAGCAGTTTGCACTCTCCGGGGTCTCCGCTTTCCATGCGACAGCGGGTTCCTACTGAACAATGATTTTTCTTTGAGGAAAAACAATCGAAAGGTCAAGTTAATGGTAATTATACGCGACATTCAGATGATTGGAGATTTGTTGGATCTATTAATGAGATTTGTTTTGTGCTCTAGATAGAGTTTATCAAGTGGCGAGCGTGTTCGACCCGCGGGTTATCGGAGAAAATGTTCATCCGATGAAGTAATGTATGAATCAGTGAATCTGGAAAATTCACTGGAACGTGATAACTTAATGAAGTGACTCCTTTTTAGGGATTCACTTTACGAGGGAGTTGATTTATATTTAATTATCTATGAATAGACAATTCAATCGTGTTTGCATGTCAAAAACTGGATATTGCGCTATCAAGGCAGCCTGGAACTGCCCTTCACAAAAGAGATAATAAATATTGGTATCGGTTGGCGCTTCAATGCCAAACGAGCCATCAATTCTCGAAATCACGGGAAAGAAATTCCAATGTCCGGCTCAGACACGCGCAATCCCACGTATTGCAAAAGGGGAATTACCGTCCTCTGCCTTGACCACATCGGACCACATATATCCCAACCACATCAGACACAAACACACATGAAGTCGCCGAACCATCATTTTCGTCGAGGAAAACCACTCGCCCGAACAACTTTATTTTTGAAATTGCTATACGCTTAGCGCTTGATGTTTCGATACTAAATAAACTCCCAGTCACGTCGCGGGTTTTATTTAAATCGCCAGGAGGCAATGTGTGCTCGAGCTTCACTCACACATTTTTCAGAACTTTCCTCGTATCTATTTTGTACACAAAGATATGTGTGGACGCGAGACTATGTAACTTGTTTGCACACAATGACGAATTGGAAGGAGAATGATTTTGAAAAAATTATTTCGAGTTTGAGTGAGTGGAAGTGAGATGCGCGAAGTTGCTATGATCGTCGGCGATGGCTGTCGTCATTTAGTTATTAATTTTTATTTTTTCTTGGACATGAAACTAATGAACATCCGCAATTCCAAAACGGAATATAAAATGAGCTCCTGTATTTTTCTTCCGCATCGGCTCCCGTTTCAATGTTTGTTAATTGAAATTGGCATTTTGATAGCCGCAAGACCGCAATAGTTTTTGCTAATCTAAATTATAATTTTTCTTTTCTAATTGTTTACGTAAATGTCCGCTTGATTTCCCTATTTTTTAACTTGCGTTCATGAAAAAGCAAGATCGCTTTGTTTGAATTTGGCGCGTCGTGGGCGAGTCGGTAAAGGAGATCTCGATGTAAAGTGCATCTCGAGCAATCGGTTCGTTAAATCTCACTCCAAGTGTATATCGACCCACGTATGGTGAAGTATCCTGACAATAATCTCAGCTGCTTCCGCATAAAATCCGGAATAATCACGCTTAAGAAATGATATCTCCGTGACATCTATCAACTCCAAATATTGTTTATATCCATCAGTGGTGTATATATTCTAACCAGAAAAAAATCACGTAAAAAAGCACAACAAAAACAAAGGGAACGGCTGGTTATTGGCGATTTTTAGTCAGCCATATTTGCCCAGTCGACTGCAAATAAAGTTTCAGGGAAATATCGTCTGACAGGATGACGGAAACTAATGGAGCTCCCAATTCAAACACAAAGAATGGAAATTTCATTTGTGGGGTTGTGGAAGGTATTTAACACCTATTAAAACAATTATGGAGTTTCAACTTAATGAGTTCTGACACTACATTTTTTTTTAGGATTTTATGGAAGACCTTGGACGACTGAGCAGCGGAAAGATGTCTTTCAAAAGTAATTTTCCTTGTTGTTATTACAGTAACAAACATTACTCCATTTAGTGGTTGATTGTTGTCGTTATGCCCTGTATTTGCATTGTTTTTTATTTAATTTTCTATTAAGGTCCAAGACGATTACAATTTGACCATCATCTCAATTATTTTCCACTATCGTTATTGTCCAGTACTGTACTCCGTAAACAATGATTTCTGCACCCTTCTAGGATGAAAAAATGGGGAATGGATTCGTACCTTTACGCCCCAAAGGACGATTACAAGCACCGAGCGTATTGGCGCGATCTGTACACAGTAGAGGAGGCCGAACATCTGACAGGCCTGATAACTGCCGCTCGAGAGAATGGTATAACCTTCTACTACGCACTCTCTCCAGGTCTGGACATAACATACTCCAGTGTGAAGGAAGTGACTGCACTGAAACGAAAGCTGGAGCAGGTCTCCCAATTCGGTTGTGTGGCATTTGCCCTCCTCTTCGACGACATCGAGCCAGAGATGAGTGAAGCCGACAAGGAGGTATTCCAGTCATTCGCCCATGCTCAAGTATCAGTGACAAATGATATCTTCCACCACCTCAATCAGCCAAAATTCCTCCTTTGCCCAACGCAGTACTGTGCCACTAGGGCAATGCCCAATGTCCCCACTTCTGAGTATCTGAACACCCTGGGCAGTAAACTAGCCCAGGAAATTGACATAATGTGGACAGGTCCAAAGGTGATTTCTCGCCTGCTGACAGTCGAGTCTGTCGAGGAGATAACAGAAGTCCTCAGACGACCTCCAGTGATCTGGGATAATCTGCACGCCAACGATTATGACCAGAAGCGAGTATTTCTCGGTCCATATTCAGGTAGATCTCCAGACCTAATTCCGAAGCTGAGAGGAGTTCTAACAAACCCTAACTGTGAGTACGGAGCGAATTTTATAGCGATTCACACCCTAGCCCAGTGGAGCAGGTGCAATGTCGATGGAAAACGTGATCTAAGTCTCAATGACACTGTGTCTGCTGATATTAAGTTGGAGACTGAGACGGAGGACGGAGTCGTGGGTGAGGATGTACCCTCGACACTCTCGCCGAACATGTATCATCCCAGACATGCCCTGAAGAATGCCATAAACGATTGGTTGCCCGAGTTCAGTAAGAAAAAAGCTGCCTGGGGCGTCATTGCCAAGCCTCAGCCAGCTGTTGCTCCAACAATTCCCATCCCAATAATTCCCTCGATAAATACATGCATGAGCCTGACCACAACTACCAGCTCTGCTGTAGTATCAGTGGCATCAGTACCAGCAATACCCAATGCTAATCATCTTCAGGCCCTTGCCGAGGTCTGCTCTAATGTCACCGAGAGCTTTGCACAACCCCTTCCAGGACCAGTTATGAATTCCTTAATTTCGGATACAAAAGTCGTCAGTGAACCTGTCATTCCCAGTGTAAATACTTCCATGGGAAATACTGGTGTGCAAAATAGTGGATCCACTGAGCCCATGGATTGCAACACAACTCCCAGCAATTCACCTGCTCATGTGGCGAAAATACCGACTGACGATGATGCCATGGTCGAGAATACTTCTACGTGCAGTGGAACATCGGGGAGCATGCAGGTGGAGGTTGATGGAACTTCTCCCACGATAAATGGCAATCAGATGATTGTGGAGAACGATTCGGAGAATCATGATGGCGAGGGAACTGAGGGGGGTGATGCCAAGGATGTGGAGAAGAGACTAACTATCGAGGATCTTTCTTTACTTTGTGATCTTTTTTACCTACCATTCGAGCATGGGGGTCAGGGGATTCAACTACTGCAGGAGTTCAACTGGCTCAAGAGCAATGCTCATGTCCTCATCAGAAAGGGCAAAGAGGAGGATAGTTGTAAAGCTGATGTACGTATTCATTTATTTTGTTACGTTCCACTGAGGACTTTGTCAAAACCTTCTGTCGTTACCTGTCTACGTTTAAGTCTCGCGATTAACTCCCGTTTACTGATTCTAAGATGTCATGCCTTGACTCTAATTCCTGATTTTGTTTTAGATTGAGGAGTGGCACACACGTGCTGGCAAAATGAATGACATGTGCAATTCAGTGAATCGTTTATTCCAACGGCTCACCTATTGCAATAATCGTGAATTGCTCTACGATCTTTATTCCTACATTTGGGACATGAGAGGAGTTGTATCATTGTTGAATAGTTATGTCAAGTGGCTGGGTGAGTGGTGGTATTCGTTTATCAACAGTATTCACTACTGTGTGAAGTCAAGATGATTTAATTATTACTGATATTTCACGAGTGAAAGAACAATCATGCCTAAGCCTTTCACTTTTATGTTTCATCACAAATCAATTTCCCGATGATTTTCGTAATGATCTCGTTATTTCCTGAGTGGTGATGTTGATCAACTAGAAATTTATTGCCTTGTAATCCGTTACTTGATTTTCAGAAGACTGTTTGCAGGATTGGTGAGTTTTATTTTATTATTTCACATTTTTAATTTCTTATTCAATTATTATTGAACAGCACATTTGTTTCTTCTCTGATGATTGAAAATTTATCACTTGGTGATGATTGAATAGGAAATTAAAATAGATATTACGTCAATTGACGCAAAAGTCGAAGAACAATACGCAATATCTATAGCAGAAAGCGCGTCATAAATATTTCACACAATTAATTAAATTCATCAGTGATTAATGAGTTGCACTGACAAGTTCAAATGCCGAATCTCTGTACCTACGCTTTAGGAACGGCTATGGCATGCGCGTAGATTGACAAATTGGTATCATTAGGGTGAGTCGAGCGACTCGAGGATAATTGGCGATTCAAAATATTTCATTGCAAATTAGGGGATAAATTGTGGGTAATTTAAGACAGAGAGCTGATCTGGAATTATTGAAGGAAGCAACAGCAAATCGACGAATGACAATACACCAGCTTTTATTTCCATTGGTTTTCATTGATCAGCAGCAATTGCTCAGGACACGAGACATGTATTTGTGGCTTTTCGATGATTTTTCTTCCAGTCGCGCTTGAGGAAGGAATTTATCCATCGTCATTTCCATATAATTGAATGTCTCATGCAGTTTCAACTGTATTCCATTTGCTGGCTGATAATTTCCTTCTTTACTGAACACTCCACTGACCTGAAGGGCCAATTAACATTATTTATTTTATCATTTTTTTCTTTTCCTGTTGATAGCGTTTGGCAGATTTCCATCCACGATGACAACCTTTACCCAGGGGAGCTACACATGTATGGGATTTACTTTTCAATAAGTAACTCTTGGCAACAGCGCGCGACAAACAAAGTATCGATCATTAGTCGAATAACAAGGAAAGAGATATCGAGTGTTACGTAAAGTAGATGCACTAATGATCGACACTCGGATTTTTGCATTTGTCATTGATAAATGTGGATAATTGTGCGTAGAAGCAAGCGCGTAGATTAAAGATTAACTATGCAATCACAATCTCTTGATTCCCCTTTAATAATCTCATTTTCTATTTTTCGGCTCTTGTACTAATTTTTTTGCTTGATTACAGACACTTCCAGGAGTAATAGAATGTTTTATTTCAGGCGTTTTTCTATCATTTGCACGGATTTATCCCCTTTCCGGGCCTTCAGCAAGAGATTGTGATGCGCGAATGAGGGCACAATATAGCCTTTTAGGGAATTTTGTACTCAATTTTTATGCCGATGAATTATTTTTGGAGAAGCATTTCAAATTTTTTATTAACGATTGATTGAGGCATTTGCATGGGAAATATTGAGTCCTCACTGCTTGGCGTATATTAACGGGAACCTCAGCGCAGCGTTATATTTAATGTTTAAAATATCAAGTTTTGTGAGCTTGTAAAGAAAAAATTCTTTCACATGGTACAGGGTTCTCGAATGGATGGAAGGAGACGTTCATGAGTGGAGACCAAGAGCCCTGGGTTTTCAGAGGAGGATTGACCGCCGATTTGCAGGTTCATTGACAAAAAAATAAAAATATCCGGTCTTCTCTTGATTCCTATTAATGACGAATTGTTTTTGTTTCTTAGAGACTGATCCCAGTGGACAGTGGGAACGATTTATTTGTCTACAAGGCACCTGAAATCCCAACCAGTAAAATATACACTATCCGACCTTATCTACCTTCGGACGAGGATGCGGTTTATGCGGTGTGTAATAGAATAACTGGAGTCAGTGGAACTTCAGCTGTGGCAGACAGGCTCATCGGTGGATATTTAACCATCAGTCCAGAGTTTTGTATGGTCGTGGAGGACGATGACGATATTGTGGGATATATTGCTGCCTCGTTAAATGTTAAAACTTTCAATCAGAAAATGGCTGTGTCCTGGATACCGGAATTGCAGGTCAAGTATCCACTGGAGGACATCACGAACGATCTTCCCTCAAGTGTTCAGGTACAGTTACGGAATAATATGCGTTTATTCTTAAATCAAATGAGTTCTGGAGATTCTCTCAGAATAAAGGAACAAATGACTTCATCCAGAATTCTGGAGTTCTTGGATTTTTTATGAAACAATAATTTTTACAGGAGGCTATAAGATACTTCCATTCATTCACCACTGATGTCCCAGAACAACTGGCTCGTCAGAATCCATCACAGATAATGTGTTCAGTATTACCTACTGTTACGGATCAGTCAATTCCGAAGAGACTGATAACTTGTATTCTTGCTGCATTGAGAGCAAATGGTAAATATGTCTGATGATTTGGTACTATTATTAGATCCATGGTCTAAGGTCTCGTACAATATTACATGAATCGTAATCAATGAAATGACAGGTTCTTTCGGTGTCCACACAACAATGTCATCAATGGACAAAGAATCTCACGAGTTTTACGGTAAACTGGGATTCGTAGATTACAATCCTGGGCAGGAAGAGAGCCCGGGTGTTATCACCATGTGCAGAAGCTTCTAACAGAGGATCAACTCATCAGTGATATTCGTCAACAAAGTTTACCTCCTTGGACCTGCACCTGACCGAACAGTAGTTTAACTCGAAAGAGAAAAAAAACATTTGCGCAAATTTTTTAAACAAACGGACAAGTTTACGGTTGACTTTATACTAAAACAGGTACCACTCTGGGAGTGAAGTGTCAATGAGTCGTAAAAAAAACTTTCGAAAGCCCTGCCAAATTAAATGTTTATGGAGAAAGGCAGTTTTCTGTAAATAATGTAAGAGAATTGGGGAATTTATGACGAATGGCGAAAGGTGTGTGTGCCTCCTCATATCATTGATGCGTCACAGTGCAATATTCGTTATTGCGCCTCCATTTTACACTAATCAGCACAAGTTTTATAGAACAAAATCATTTATTCGGAATTCGCAGATGGAATGAGTCGTGATTTTTACTGGAGAGTAATTTATAAGTCGATTGCTGTGTAATCGTGAAATTGATTGACTCATCGGGGCTGGACAGCGACGTGATTAGGATGTAGTTTCAGAGGGTACCACTGACAATTATGTTATCGAACTTTTATACTGACACATCCTGAGCGTGAACGCTTGTACTTCAATTGCATCGAGATCACTGGGTATTGAAGTATACAAACAAATTTTTTTTTTGTTTTCGAACACAATTTCGATGCACAAGTTTTTAGCTGGCTTTTTTAATGATTTCTATTTTTTCTTTACTAATGGGATGATGGTATAGCCAGTTGTCTCAATAGTGCAAACTATGCATTGAATACTGTATGAACTATTACTCCTCATCGGACAACCATGTGATCAGTAAGTCATCAGAATTAAAAAATTGTCAAGACTGACTCTGTTGTTTTTGTTATCTAGATTCTAATTCTATTTTATTTTATATTGTTATTTATTTTTTAAGACTTCGAGATTCAAAATTCTATCGATTTATTACTGTGTATAATAATTTTAGTCATTAAATTATTATTGACGGGGGTGGATCGTAACGTTTGGAGTGACTGGAGATAACAGGACCATTATATTGTTTGCTGGAAATATCATTCTGCCTTTTCAGTGCCTTGATCTCTTCCTGGAGATTTTCAATCTGAAAAAAAAATTATTCACCACTATTTCTGGTATTTTATTAGAAAAAAAGAGAATTCTTACCCTTCTAATCTCCGCATGAAGCAGTTTTAATTGCAGATCAGTATCGAGGGAGTGAGAATTGTTCTTCCATTCGTAATTCCGTAGAGATTCAATGATCTCGAACATTTTTTTATCCATATCTCCAGAGAGTTTGATACTCCTCCGAGTCGACGTGTTTCGGGGTTTTTGCAATTTTTTTATCGTGAGGAAGGGGGTATCGGAATAATCAATATCATAGGGAATTTCTTCTGTGAAAAAATAAGGGCAAAAATTGTATGAGGATACAAATCTTTAATTGATTTTTTACACATTTAAATATACCTTGTGTTCGACTAGCAGCTTTTTTCATGCTTTTATCGAAACTTCTGCGATCAGCTCTCCACTCCCTCAAAATCTCTCGATCCCTATATGATGCGGATAATACCGATCAGCTATGATTGGTTCTGAATGTTCTCTGTACGATTTAGTGAAGGAGCTCTAAATCTACAAGTAACTAAAATTAATATCAAATGAACTCACTTTATTCTCTGGATCTCAGCAGCCTGTTTGATGAGCATCTCCCTGACTTTCGAAATCCAGCGAATTTTTTCCTCCAGGATAGAATTACCTCCACTACTTCTGCACCTAAATATCACAAAACGTTGAAACCAAAGACACAATGAAAAGCGAAAAAAAAAATCATTAATTAACGCCGAAGTTTTCTAGCGGGGAAATATCCCATGGGTCGATTATCCACCCCTAGATAATTCTCGATAAATGCGAGGATCCACTCAGAATCGTTGAGCCTCATGGGGCGCAATTTTGTCAATATTCTGTCATTCGTCATGACGTCATAGACTCGTTCCTTGACTTTGATGTCCTCGAGTCTCTTAACGTCGCTAGTAAAATTGCGGTTCATTATTTTGGGAAGTCTAACACCCTTTGTTTTCTTCTCCTCGACATTATCTATATTGGCAACAACCCCGGCGTCTTTTCTACTGGGCGTTGATGACCTGGAGGACTTGTCCTCCTCGCTCTGACGTTCCCTCATTTTTATTTTTATCTGCTGAAAATCCATGAAGCAGTCCCACTCGTCGGGGCGACTCGAGTGAGTCGACGAGTTCTGGATACGCTCACGACAGTCGTCGCAGATTACCTCAGGTGTTTCATTCATTTTTGAACGGTAATTCAGCTCTAAGAGGTCATACTCTTTTGAGCGCAGTACTTCATACCTGTTGCTGGGCCTGTAATTCCGCGATTTTTCCCGGGTAGATAGGGTCTTCAGGGATTTCGTGAGGGCTGAAGACGAGGTACGATTGAGGAGTCTCGAAGACCTGGAGGAGTTGAGCACGGGAGGCTCGTCGCAGAGGATCGTCGACGCTGACTTCACTTCTGTGATATTTTTTAGAAGCAAATAAATTCTTGATACATAACTCAATTTTTTTAATTAATTAAAATCAAACTGATTACATCCTGTACCATTACCTTGGGGAGGGGCCACTGCGTCGCCCGGATACTCCATATTCCATTCTTTCCTCAAGAAATTCATGGTGGCAGCGAATCCCTGGGCTATTATCTCAGGAGGAGGGGAAGTTAGAGGGTTGCCAGCTGTGTGGAGGCTTTTCAAGTTCGGTATGAGACCTGGGAAACGATATCAAATATTGTTCGCAATATTCTTCGCTATTTACGAGGACGAAGAGTCACTTAAAAGGAACAACAGGAAGTCCACACAAATTTTAATAAATTAATGAAATAAAAAGACGTACAAAGTTCCAGAGGTAATTTTTCCACTCTATTCCCCTGGAGTAGAATTGTTTCGAGACATTGGTGATGTTTGATAGTTGCCGGAAGTGTCTTTAACCAGTTGTTCCGGACGTCCAGCCACTGGAGGAAGCTGAGGGTTGTGAATAATTGGTCCGGCAGTTCATTGAGGCAGTTGTTCTCCAGGTACAGCATCTGAAAATTGAATTTTTCTCTCAATTTTTACGGCATTTTCCCTTTTCTGTGGGAGGAAATTTATTCAGAATTCAATAAAGATTTTTCTTACCCGAATAGTTGATAGTTCCTGGAGTAAATTGACAGGAAATTCGATGATTGACGCGTTTGTCATGTCACAAAACTCCTTATTGATTATCGGATTTCTCTTAGGAACCGGTGGCATGAGGATGAGCGGTTGTGGGTGGCTGGGTGTCGTGACACTCAGCTTTGATTTCTTCCTCGATTTCTTTTTCGCTGAGATCGTAGAAATGTCCGATGCACTGTCCAGCACCGCATCCTCAGCCACTCCAAGTTCAGTCACATCATCCTTCACATCTTTTTCTGGAACTATTATTTTGGGAAAACCAGGTCTGGCCTCTTCCGGCATTTCTTTCTGGGAGTTTCCTCCTTCGAATTCCACTTCTTCGTCAACTATTTTATTGTTAAGATCGATGTCAGGGAATTCTCGCCAAGGATGAACGGGATTGTCGGCAGCTCCGTTAGTCTCATTTGAATCTTCGATTTGGCGCTCCGAGGTCTGGTCACCCGCGGAGGTATTCTCTCGGTGAAAATTCCCATTGACATCGCCATTGACAACCCCCTGCTCCACCAATTCTCTGCGAAAACCCTCGTGACTAGCCACTGCCTTCCCCTGCCTCCTCTCCCCGCCGAGCCCGTAGTAATTGCTCAGTAAAGTCTGGGTCAGGTTTTCCATAATTACTTTTCAATTTTCACAGCCAAAAGTCATCACAACGACTTGTTTATCCATCACCATGACAAAAATTCTCGATAATGTTGAATCAATACATTGGCTTTGTCCCACAACGCATTGTCCCCATCTCTGAATAAATAATATATAATTTTTTATAAGTCTGGAAAATAAAGTTGATTCGACAATATTGAATTAACTGATCGTTGCATTAAAGTCGTTTGTAAAGCAAACAAGACATTTCAGCAGGAACTGCAATATGTCCCTTTCCAACCGGGCAAAAGGGTTTTGAAATTTGCCGCTGCCTACAACCGTAGCCACGCCTTCTTCCGGCGCTGTGCTCGCGTCGGCGTACCTTTATTGCTCATCGCTCATAGCTTGAGCGCTCAGTGTGTTTGTTTCACCCGAGTCGTGTATAACGGAGAGAAAAAAAAACGAAGTCACCCTTGACCGATAGTCCCCTTGACAAACGTGAGTTCTCAACACAATTTAAAATCCAAATAAACATAAGAAAAAATGACCTTGTACGCTGAGGTAACAGCGAAAACCTTTGCTTCGAGTTATTCCTTGGCAGTTTGCCAGATTCACTCGAAATTCAGTGGATTGAGGGGTCTGTCTTGAAGCATTCCAAACATGTTTCGTACGCAATGGTAACGTTTTGCAATTGAAAAAAAATCCTCACGTGCAAGGGAATTTCCCTTACTAATTCTTGATTATTCGTTGGAATGTTAATGAGATTTTTTTGGTGGTTCTGTTTCTAGCAAAGAGCACGACCATTCGGCATTTTACAAATTCTTAAATATGGAGCAGAACCACAAGAATAACGACTGCTACTTTTTCTACTATTCGACGTGCACAAAGGTGAGTCCGTCTCAGATAATAATTCATTACTCCTTATCTACGTATTTTTGGTGATGACAAAGGACAGGTAAGTATTTGTGGAGTGCTAAACTGCTGGCTGGTATTTCCATATTGTATGAAGAGGTTAGGTGCGGCCATGTTGAAGCACTTTTCGTTCTCTGGAATTTTCATGAGGCCTGAGAATAATTATCTCGAATTTATGTAGATTGTTTTGTTGTTATTTACAACGACAGTATTCTGATTTTATTGAAGGCACTGTCGGCTAGCATTGTAGATGTTAATTTATTTAAAATTTTTTTGGGGACACGTGGTTCATGGATTTTTGGTTTGTTTCAGGGAGACAGTTGTGCTTTCAGACATGAGCCCTCAGCACTGGGGTGCGAGGTTATGTGCTCCTACTGGCAGCAGGGTAATTGCCTAAATGAGAAATGCAACTTTAGGCACATGGAGCTTAAGGTATTATTTCTTTAATTTCATTTAAAACACCTTGGAGTTCTTTTTTGACAAACATCCCCAGTTATTTCAGCAATTAATACCTCTATTTCCTCTTTCAATTCAGAAAAATCGCAAGTCGATTGCGTGTTACTGGGAGTCGCAACGTGGTGGTTGTAAGAAACCACATTGTCCATTCATGCACACCCAGCCACGTCCAGGGGGTGAGACAACCCCGACAAAAGCTACAGAACTGCCAACAAAACCTGTAAATCAGGAGTGGTCGAACCGTCCAGGTAATTAATCCGTATTTTTTTAAATGTAAAGTTCGACCTGTCTTGTATGAGATGATATAATCGTAATTTATAAATTTTAAACAAATAGACGACGGTAAATTCGATGGAAGTGGAACAGAATCAGATCAAGGACGTGGTAGCAGCGAGGCAGGAAGTTTCATCGGCAGTCCAGCTGTCGATCCTCTTATCGTCAACTTTGACGAAGGTATGCGGCTTTACTAGCCCCCCCGTCGTCCATCTTTCAACGTACACTACCTCACGCCAGGCACTCTATCCCTACCGTCTAGCCTACAAACAAATTTGAATCTCCGTAGTACAACCCTCGGTATACGTAATCGTATGACATTACCGATTGATATCGATATACCAAGTAGAGTTAATCTTGGTACTAGTGTTGCTAGTGGCCTCAATATAACGCAGACAAGTGTACAGGGTATGCAGCATCAGCATCACCACCATCACCAGCAGCAAAGTGCCATTGCAGCAACAGCAGCGGTGTACCATCATGCTGCAAGACATCCTTACGGGCATCAGGGCCCCTTTCTTTCCCATACACGCGATCCAATGGTACATTTCCATAGTCAACCTTTAACTTCACGGATTCAACGTAATTATCCTACTGCCCATCCTGACACTAGTGCACAAAGTCAGAGGGCAAGGTGTCCATTTCCATTTGGACTCGGTTTCCCCTCCTACAGGAGATACTAAATTTAAATCACCCACCCCCTCTTCCCCCCCCCCCCTTATTTATCGAAATTTAATGAAACGGTTTGTGGTAGGGAAGACACGAAGTTTAGCCTGGCGATGAGTGTTTGTCCTCGATGGAGGGTAGTCTAGTGCATTTAAATATATCGTAATTGATCACGATTATACATCACGATTGGAAAAAATTTCATAGAAATATAGGGCCACTGGGAAATTTTTCACGATTTCTACGGGATTCTGGTTGACGCTTTGACCAGAAACTAGGAAATTCATTTGTCGATTGCCGTGGATTTTTCTATGAGGTTTTTTCTTTTGTGCTATCGAAAATCTATCAATAACATGAGATGCAAATGATCGAATTATTTGCTGAATATCAGAATTTATCTAGAATAAATTCCAGCGATATTTATATTAGTCAAATTTTTTCACTCACTAGAGTCTTAGTGAATTTCACAGCATCTTTGGGGTCTCATCACATCTGTACTCCATTCTTTATTCTTCCTTTTGATGATTCGTAGAAGTAGATGTCAGAAATCATTTCTTGATTCTCTTTTTCTCTCATCCTCTAATCATGTCTAAATAATTCATCAGACTAGGTAATTGTGGGAGTAGATGAATTATGAAAGCACTTCGATATTTACTCACCCCGAATGACGAATATCATTATTGAGAATTCATTGAATGTGAAATTCTAGCATTTATTTCCACGATTGAACAGAGGAGTTTATGGTTTAACTAATTTTCTTATTGTTGTTATGAATTATTCAATATTGTTAGCCCGATGGATTTATCAGAGTGCGTAAACAATCATCAGCTGTTGTTGCTGATATGCCTTCATATGTTTTGGCTTTTTACATGATACTTCCAATACATGAGAGAAAATATTTGAAAAATATGAACGAAAGTAATTAGTCGGGCAATGGGAGTTTAAAAAAATGGTAATTTTTCTTTCAATTAATTTGGCCTCAATCGTTGATCTCAGAGACATCAACGTCGGGATTAAAATCATCATGAGTTTTTGGTAGAGTAGATCAATTTAATTCGTGGAAATGTGTAGGTTGGGTGGACTTGAATTAGTTTGGACAGACCGACGGAGTAAATCAACAACTTGTTCTCCTATTTTTCATTAATCTCGTAATTAACGAATTATATACGAACATGTACATCTATATAAAATTTGCCGCGTGAGCTTTCAGTGTATAATCGCCTCTACACCGGTAATCCTCGGCTTGCATTATTATTGTTTTGTTTATTATTTTCTTTCATTTTTTTTTAATCTTCGATTAAGAGTTCTTCATTATTTTGCAATTGCTATAATTGGAGGATGGAATTGCCGCGATAGATCATGTTCCCAAGCTCTCGTTGATTTCGTTAATGGAAAGATTATAAAATTATTTTATTTTCTGTTTAGTTCTTTTTTAAGTACAATCTGAGAAACAAATATCGACACATAGCTTCCACGAGCAACAGAAAGATTCATTATTTAAAGAAACAGAACGAAGTGATTACGTGTGTGAAACCCTCGTAGTGGCATTTGCATCGGATCTCATTCTTTCACTGGAAATTCATCGAAATTTTGGATAAAACGATTGATTTTTCTTTTAGTTTGACCGAGGCCTTTGCCATTGCGACGGTTGTGTTTCATTATATAGAGAGAAGAAACTTGTCACTCGTTCATATATTTATCGGAAAATATTAAGAAAAAAAAAAAACAAGAAGTTGATGCGAAAATGAATTAGAGTGATCACGCAAATATGAAAAACAAAATTCAAATCTGTGTATATGTGTAGACGTATTATGCATATATGCACGTATGTGCCTATATATGCGTATATTTAGTTTACGTATGAACAAACACAAAGATTGAGAGGAGATTTAACACAGACTTATAAGACAGAAAAAAAAGAAGTTATATTTGAAGAGGTAACGCAGCTGCGTAATGCGTAATTATTATTACATATGGAGAAATCGATGTAAACGAATGACTAAAGCTATTACTTTACGTTCAGATGATGTTTAAATTTCAATAAACTTCATACCACGAGTAATGATAAAGTAACAATTAATTTATCGGTGAGGGAAAGCAATAGTTCTTTAGTTGGGGATTTCCTGCAATTTCGAAAAAAACACGTTTTTTTTTCCACTTTCCTTTTTTCTCTATTAAAAGTACATTCTCTAAACTTCTATTGCTTCTTTCTTTTCCAGTTTCTTCCCTATAGCAGACGAACTATCTGACACTGCTTGGGGACACGGTACGCCTAATTCATCATCATTATTTGAGGGCTGGAGGAAAGACATTATTATTAAAAAAACGCTATTCACAACAACACACATTGCAACATTATTTATCCCTCGCGAAAAAAAAATCCTATTCTTTTTCGTCATCGACGTTTCTTTCTCTGTTGATTCTGAGGTAGAAAATTTACTCTAGTTGATGAATAAAAATGACTCCCATGCCTCTTTACCCCATTCACACATGTAAATGAAAATTACAGTTCTGCATTTTTATTTCTCATCCCAACATATTATTTTTCATTATTTCTTTTTGTTAATTCTGAGTTAATAAATCTACTCTCTCGTTGAGAAATAGAAATGATCTTCGTCTCTTTACTTCACTCACACATCAAAATAAATGTGCCAGGCGTACCGTTCCTCGAACCCCCCCCCCAGTCCCCCGATTCCTCGTAACCATGATTTAAAAAAAAAACAACTTTTCCAAAATCCCAGGCGTATGTTTCAGAGTCTACGAGTCCTCGTGGATTTAATCATTAAAAAAAAATTCCAAATGCTCCCAAATAAGTAAGAATATCCCGAAGATTGAGAAGAGGCCAGACAGCACGAGACTAATGCCAAGAAATGAGAGAAATAGAGAATTAGAGACCTTTCGAAAATTAATGATTCAAGAGTGAAAAATAAAGACCTGGGACGTTAAAACGAACTAATCGCCAACACCATGTTTCTTCGTGTGTTCTTGCAGAATCGGACAGCGAGGGAGTTTCACCATCGCCGAAAAAGGCGCGTCAGCCATCGAGAGTACCATACTGCAAGACTTATGAGGAGATCAGACTGGAGGAAATACAGGCAGAGAGTGCGGCATACTATTCATACGCATTTAATGATTACCCCAAGGACTTTGGGGGTGGTAAATATAAGAGGGTAATGCGTATAAGAGCAGCAACGAACAAGGTGTGCCTGTATTCACCGGTTGAAAGCCAATCGAAAACATCTGACGATAGTTTGAGCTTCAAAGTGCTGACACTGGAGGAGATAAGAAGGCGAAAGAATCTAGAGACGGCCAAGACTGGGTCACCCGAGGGCATCATCCCAGAGTCAAAGCCAACGGTGGGGAGAAAAGGGTCTGAGGTTTCGTTTGCAGATGCCATTGAGACCATGACAGAACTGGAAAAACTCGAGGAGGAAATACCAAAATCGCGAAAACGTTCTCTGGGAGTGGAAACCGGGGGCGATGTGATTAGCAGCGAATGCAAAAGGCGTAAAATCAGCCGGAATACGGCTGTACCACCTGTGAGACTGAGGAGATTCAACCGAACTGAAACTCAGACATCTCAGGTAATTGGTGATAATCAGGGGAGAGACAGTGAGCCACAGGAGTGTGATAATTCGAGAACTGCGATTGAAGTTCGTCTCTGTGACAGCAGTACTGATGACTCATCTAATGTTAATCAAGTTTCAACTTCAGTGAGTGGTACAACTGGAGGGGGAATTTTGGCTAATCCCTCCGATGAGTTGAAGCTTGATCAGCTGATTGATGGACACACGCATGAGGAGGACGTGGACAACACGTCTGATGATATTCTCAAGGATATCGATGCTTTACTGACCGAAAAAACAGTCTGAGAAGTGCAGAGATGACGCACTTTATGAATAAGATTGAAAACTTTCAAATGCTCATTTCAATGTAAATAATCACATGGATGACGATGCAGTGATTCGATATTCTGGGCTTGTGACTGTACTATATAATTGTTTCGCAAGAGTCTTTGTCCCTGATTAATCGTTGGGCACCTGTGGAGAATACCATGATTTTTCTCACCTCTTTTAATCGCACATCCTCACGTCCTTCTTAAGTATTTAGAAATTTAGATTAATAATTAAAAGAAATTAGATTTAGTTATAGTAATAAATGTAATGCAATTCGATTTTTAGTTTTACTCTTTCACTTGTGAACAATGGTTGTGCAGAAAAAAAAAGAGATTTAATGGTAGGACGAGGGTCGAGTCTGATTGAAATATTGAAAACAAATCAGAGTGACTTTACAACGGAATTATTGTTCAATGAAATATAAGATTGTTACATTTTCAATGATATTTCTTCAGTTCTATTATACATGAAACCTACCCAAGAAAATCCAAGGTAAGTTCATTTACTTAATTACTAGGTTTAATTTGTCACCTATTCGAGCGAAATTTGCTGGACAGTTTGAGGACGGTGAAGAAGGGTTTCTCTTTAACTCTGATTAAAGCACACGCTATCTATATTTTATTTAGAATCGTATAATTGTACGCTTAAAACATTACTCTGGCCTAAAAGACAAATCACAATTCGGTCAATTCATTATAATTAAAAAAAAAAAATCTTTTTCATTCTCTTGATTAAATTTGCATCCGTTCTCTTTATTTCACAATTAATTAAAAGTCACGGGCGATCATATACAATAGAGACATGTAATTATTTATATAATAGTGAATTGACGTTTAATTAAAACTTTGTTGCCATCTTTATGCCGCCAATGCCATAATTAATTATAATGGAAAATAGTCAGGGAAAATGGGGGATCAATTCGGGGTGTGCACACACGACATTCATCGACCGATTTATTATTATTTTTTCTTCATCATCACTTTCTTTTTCTCGTTACACGAATATATAAATATTACTAATAATATCGACTTAACAACTAGTTTCCTTCATTTCGAATAATTCTTTGATTTACCTACCTTCATTTTTTTTTTCTACATGTGAAATAAGTTTACTAAATGATTCTTGTGATAACAAACTTAACGATGCTCTTTGACTTGACGCTAAGAGACCAATTTTTTTTGTATATTTTTTTTAAGAGAGAGGGTGGCAGTGGAGGTGATATTTAGATCGTACACACGAGGACCGGTCTTTCACGACGATTTTAGGTGACGGTTATTACGTTGGGGTCGACGTGGACGATCACCACGGTCACTGCAGCCTCGGGGACCAGTACTGGGCTGACATCTCCGGTGCTGGTTGTCCTGGCACGGCAATGGGGACACTCACGCCTGGTGATATCAAGCCTGGGGGATAATTTTATTTAGAAATTAATGGTCCAGAGACTACTATTCTTTATCTACTTGAAGCTGAGGAAGATTAACTTTGTGGATTGAAAATATGTAAATTATTTGCGAGGTCACCACAGCACTTTCGATCTCAGTGTAAATATTTCCATCTCCCTAGTTAATTTTCCCGATAATTAAATATGTGGCGACACGGCAATGATCCTCCAACAATATCTTGACTGGCATTTTCTTTACCAAATCAGTAGCGAACTGGTGAACCTCGATAAGTCAACGTATCTCTCAGCCGAGTTTTCGAGGAATATCTCGGAATGTGAAGGAGAGCCCATTTTTTTAGCACATTTATTATAGAACTGAAGGTGCTCCATAAATTTGATCCTAAGAAAAATGTTGCTATCTGTCTTAGATTCCGAGATATTCCGTAAAAACGGGTCGACAGTTAAAAGTGACTTATCTCGCTTTATCACTTTACCACTGAATTGCAATTTTTTGTGTAATTGACATCCAATCCAATTACCCGATTGTGTCAAGCTGTTCTTATGGTAATCCACGGGCGTGATGATAGCCGAGTCCCACGTGCGGCTAGAGAGCTAGCAGCGAGTGCAGTGAGTGCGGTAGACACTCACCAGTCGAGCTGGCATTCTGGTTGTATTGATTCAAGCCAGTTGTGTGATAGGGTTGCGTTGGACTGCACGAAGGACGCCCACCGTAGCCCAGGTGTAGGGGTTCGTAGCTCGGGGGTCGTGCTACCCCACATGAGTAGCCGTTGTCGCGCTGGTGGAGACAGGCAGCCGGACTCGGTCCTACCGTCATGCCGACTGTCATTCCCATTGGACCCATTCCACCGGACGACAGGGAGGACATGCTGGTTGTGTGCTGCTGGCTCTGTTGGCCGGACATTGTGAAGCTTGGCATGGACGTCATGGGACTGTAATGTCAGTAATTTATCAAGTCATCGCGAATATTAATGGCGTGAATTTAATTAGTCAGGTGGATTAATCATTTGTGATGCTCTCTTCACCTGTATGAATCTGGCATGCTTGGTATTCCCGGGTAAACAGCAGTGGGAGCGAATCCATGATGAATTCTTGGTGGTGATGGTGGTCCCTGTGGAGGGGCTTGACCACCAAGAATAGAGGGTGGTGGGGTTAGATGGCCAAGACTAACACCCCCAGCGTGCTGTGGTTGTTGTTGGGGTGGTTGCTGCTGCTGTTGACTCGACTGCTGCTGTCCACCATTGTCCCTCCTCTGTGTCCTCAATTTCTCCTCCCGTCGCCACTTTGCGCGTCGATTCGAAAACCATACCTGAAGTTAGTGGACGAGAAAAAGAAAAAAGAGATACGAGATCGGGTCAATTGTATAGGAACTACGGAGTGAGATAAATAAAAATGAAATAAATTATAATTTCCGGGATAGGGAGAGAGATTCATCGGTCACGGAGTTTATATTGTTTTGCTAAATATATTTACCTGTATTCGCGCCTCAGGGAGGCCAATTTTTCCCGCTAATCTCTCCCGGGCGAAGACGTCTGGGTAGTGGGTCCTCTCGAATTCTTTCTCTAGGGCGTCGATCTGCTCGTTCGTGAAACTCGTGCGATTTCGCTGGAGCTTACGTTTTAATCTGAGTCGTGCTTGATCGTCGTCACCGCCACCGGATACACTACCGGCATTGCTGTTATCTCCACCGCTGTTTGTCTCGTCTGAGTGAGCTCCACCTTCCAACTCAGCCACTGGAACCACAATAAATATAAAAATCATTTTTTCAAGTGAAAATTTGAAGTGAACGTCCGGTAAACTTCAACAGCAATTATATGAATATCATTCACAGCTTCCAAGGGCTTCGGAAAATATCAAAATTTTGGAATCAGAATACTTCTCTCTCAAAAATAAACCGAAAATATCAACAAAAAAAAATAGAACGAGGGTAAAAGTAAAAGAGGGTCGTTATCAGGATTCCATTACCGCAGCAGGACGAATGCCGAGGCGTTGGCAAAGTTGTGTGAGGAAAACGAAGCCGCGGGGAAGAAGGGAGTGGATGCCGTGGCATCTTATCGCAAGCCCTCCTCCCCTTATATAATACATAGTTGGATATATGTACAGTTTCCACCTCTACTATACCGTTTTCGAGCTAAAACCCACTGACGCCCGGACGCGCTCACCCAGAAAGCTACGATAAGGTTTGCCAGGCGACGCCTCTCCCTGCTCCTCTCTTCCCTACAATTCCTATACGCACCCCTCCGAGTCCTTCGCCCCTTCACCCCTTTCACCCCTTGCCCACCCGGAGAAATATATATATCCATATTTTCCGTGGGGCTATCACTATCGTTTTCATTTCTCCACGCAGTCACCGTTCATCTATAACCTTTTCACATACCCTATAAGACAATATTCGAGCGATAATAAATGAAGGGTTGAATTTATTATGTAAATGCCGACTTTGATTTAAATTTTAGAGATTTTTTTGTGAGTCAGGATGTCATTTAAATAAATAATTCATCCAAAGAAATGGATTTTCTCAGCCCCTACTCATAACTCCAGTTGTAATTAATAATAATAATAAGTGCTTGATTGGTTTAGTGTGTCGTAATCCCGCGGATAAAAATTATCTCGTGGTTTCCCCCATTCAAGAATTAATTATCAATGTGATGTTTTGTTTTTTTTTTTCACCACCGCAAGTGGTATCAGTTATCGGGGAGTTTGGAATCATCTAGGAGTGGAGATAAGCCAAAGTCTTATGACTCTGGCGAAGAGCCACACCACTGAGGCAGTAAAGTTGCTCGCGGATTACGAGAAGCAGGCAGAAACGCGCAAAGTTTCTCGGATGCTGTTGCTGCTGTGCGTCGTTAAACGGTACAAGGAGGTAAAAGGGGATGAGAGTTATCCCGAGGTTGTTGGGAGTGGGGTAAAGGGGTAACATGCCACGCAAGGATCCTGTACGGCTACCGCAGAGCATCGAGGATGAGGTTAACGCGACGAGGGTGCTTTAAGCAGCAATTAAAACCACCGTGTCTTGCCTCCGCGTACTCTCAGCTCTCTATATAACGATGCCAAACCCAACTGCGTAGGACAACTCGCGAAGCAACTTCTGTACACACTAATGCAAGAAGCTAAACTCCTGCTCTTGATATCTTTCGAGGGAGGAGAGGGCTGTAGCGCCTAGTATAGCACTTTGCCCAAAGTTTCTTAACAGAGTTGCCAATTCACGGTTCAAAACGTTTATCTTGGTAAAATTGTTATTTCGAGATGTTTCATTGGATGTGTTCCTGCGGTTGCGAATAATAATTGACATTTTTTTTACCACGGTGAATTGCGAAAATCCACCGAGTCTATCCTAAACTCTGAATTCGCAATTTAATAGGAGAAAGTCTCCCTAATCTCGAGGAAAACTGAGTATTCCAGAAAAGAAAAAAATCCTTTCCCTCGCGGAAAAATTGTGGAATTGAAAAAAAAAATTTTTAATCGTAATTCCCCGTTCGCTAATATTTCATATCGCGATGTATTCGCCATTTTGCCGAAGCTTTTATCCTCGCCAACAGAAGTCGTCAGACAGGTAGACATCTGGAGGTGGGGGAAGGGAGTTGACTCGTCTTCAGGCCCATTGAAGCGTGATGGCGGACTGGACCACCACGAGTATACCTCAGCCCTCCTTCAAACCGTTGTTATATATTTCGCGTACACGTGAAAGCCACCACTTGAGAACTACAGTTGAAAAATAAAAGCCCACCTCCAACGGCTGGAAAAATGTTCTCTAGCGAAGCGACAAATTTAAGTAACAAAAATTTATCGGATGAATCATTTTTTCACCGGCAATTCATCGGTGAAATGGCACTTAGCTAAACGATTGACAACAATGGTCGAGTTGATTGCGCATTGTGTCGACATTCACCACGTGCCAGGACAATTAAAACAAAGGTGAGGTCGAGAAATAAGAGAATGAAAGGTATCGAGTGGACTCCTTGAGGATCTCTAGTGGATGAATTTAAACTCCGATAAACGATCGAATACAGTGAAACAATGTCTACAGCCAACTGCTCCTTTTAAGTGGCTTTTTTTCAATTCGTATTACTTTTTTGTTTTATGAGGTGCAAAAAAAGCACGAGCCGGTCGTGTCGAGTGATCATCGACGCGTAAACGTCATTTTTCGGTTCTCATTTGTTGTACGCGATGAGAGAAGCTAAAATGGTGGACATCCATGTAAAACTTTGAATTTCAAATCCCTAATTATTTTCGTTATTAATCAAGGAAGCCAACTGCTCCCCTTAAAGGTCATTTTTCCAATTCACATAATTTTGTATTCATGTGTGAGTGTCCAAAGAGGTAAAAAAAAGCACGAGCTGAGCTCGAGGGAGGGAGTCGAGTGATCATCGAAGCGTAAACGTCATTTTTCGGTTTTCATTTGTGTGTATGCGGTGGGATACGTTAAAATGGCGGAGCAGATGCATTCGCATCGAATTCAACAATGAGCGAAGAGGGAGAGAGAGATGATACAGATGTTAAATGTGGAAAGGTCGAAATCGGTGTCTAGTTGGTACAAAACGGGTGGCCATTGTTATTAGGGGTCGACTAATAACGTATAATGCGACGTACTGCTTCACCCCTCTGATAATTTTTTTTTTACGGGTTACGGAAGATGTCGGGAATTTATGTACACTGGAAATGAGAGTTGTTTCATTCCGGTGTGACACCTCGCACCCTTGTGATTGTGATTATCACCCCGGAGGAGGGATGACATGATGGCGGTGGTAGGAAATTTGCATTGCGATTATTTAAAGTGCAATGGAAATTTTCATTTTCGTAGAATTTTTATCGAAGAAGAAAAAATCATCTGTTCGTATTTTTTTTCAATAATCAGACAAAAATGAAAATGGGTAAATAGTAATAACTTAGTGAAAAGAACTTGTTGAAGAGACATAAGCCCTCGGAGTGAAACGAATAGAGCGATGAACGCCAGTGCAGAAAGGAAATATCGGCAACTCGATTAAGTGCAACCATCCGTACGATCGAATACATAAGCAGTTCCCCAGCGCCGAGGCCTTTGCCGGGCCAGGGACCAGGGGGAGGTCAGGGGGGGGGTGGTAGGGTTATTACGCGATTCATTTGTAACTCCCTCCGTTTTCTCTATGGTTATTTGGGTAAAGTCGCGAGAAAGATAGAAGACGAAATGATGCTACAGCGTCATTTGTACAACGTAGAGAACTGTGGAAGCACGTTTTCCTTCTCTCTTTCTCATTCTCGTCATACCGTACTTCTCTTCTCTATGCTTTTGCACGAAACGATTCCATAGATTTCTACTCGCAATCCTCTTTGCCAACAAACGCTCCAACGAGCGCCACCGGCAAATCTCCTTATGCTCGCAACTCAATCAAATTCCGCCGCTTGCCGTTTGCCCGGCGAATTAAAGAGAGGAGCCGGGCTTTTCTTTATTTTTGTAATCTTTGAATTATCAATTTATCTTTGGACTTTCATCATTTTCTTCCGATCATAATCAGTCAGCCGGTTTGAACGATAATTAGCCGATCGCGAGTGTCTGTTCCGTAATTTGTCAGTGAAAACAGAACTTTTCCCAGAAAGTTCAGTGAAAAAGTGCGTAATGTTTCAAAAAATTTTCTCTCCGTCTACTTGATGACTATCGCGAATTATCAGGCCGAGATAATGAAGAATCGGAGGGGAATAAATAATGAAAATGGACAACGGGACAATTTCAGCAAAACAAGAACGGAAAACATTGGTAGAGCGATTACTTCCGGTCTCTTGATTCGCGATGTACTTTTCCAAGTTTGCCGCCCGAGTACCGAGGCCTCTCACTCCCGGAGGTACAGGCTGAAGGGGTGTCTGAGGGTGAGACACCCTTCTTAAACCCCTTTTCTCGAGTTTGATACCCCAAGAGGTAACGCAAGCGCGCGCATCGGCCAAAGGCGCGGTTAAGCTCCCTTTACCACCGCAAAGTTTGCCGACCGATTAGCTCAGACGCTAACCCAACTACACGCCTCTTTACAACCTCCCACCTTTGTGCTGTTCATCCTACGATTCATTTATTCAGAGGCTCGTGTCGTTCGCTGATGATGTTTTGTCTTTAATTAGACCCGATGCACTGGGTTTAAACAGTCGCGAGAGCCATTTCCCCGGCCAAAAATTCAATTAACCATTATTTTTTTAAATTAATGTCTATTTGTCTAGCTATATAATACATAATATAGAATATACATAGATTACGAAGCTCCCCCGTCCCAATTCTTCAGGCAAAATCCTCTTCTGACTTTAATTAATTAATGCGTAATGGTTTGCCGACTCACTCAGTCTTATTTACCCTGACTTTTGATCAAACAGGAGAGGTGTTGATGGGCGAAGTAGCACTCCAGGGACGCGCAACTGGTTGCCAAAAGCCCACGGAGACGCATCCCCAGGGGTTTGTGTACGTGCCACGGGGGAAGACAAAATGAATCTCTCGAGTTAACGTTTATGCGCCCGCTGGCCACAAGGAAATTTAATAGCGATTGAAAATTCTTATCACGCAAACGACCTCTGAAACGTCAATTATTGGCTCGAGGTTCTCTGTCGCAATTGGCACCATCGATACTATAATGTCCACCTGGATTATGCGCGTAGAAAAAATTACCGGAAAATTACATCGGGAGATATTGCCACCCCATATGTGATTTCATCCACTGAATATTCTCTCGTGGAACTGTTATCGCTGGTAATTAATCGTTTGACTATTCGGTTTTGAATTTTTTCAACGGATTCTCGTGGAATTGAGAGCTCAAAGGGGTTTAACGAACACTGGAAACAAATATACATGATATCCCGATGGCTTTCACCCCCTTCATAGACGATTAATCCAGTTTACGCGCAGGAGGGACCCCTCTCTCTTGTATTTCGCGTAAGTCGAGAATCCGGACAAACGCCCCCGCGATATATTCGATTACTGAGCTGTATATTTTGTTTGTCTAGCAGGTTCGATGCACTTCGGAGACGTGGGAAAACGCAAGGGAAGAAGAGTTGAATTGAGCAAAAGCCATTAGTTGACTGTAGGAAGAATCGATTCACATCTGATGTTCAAGATATTTCCTTTAGAAATTAATTATCGCGTCCTGGACATCAATATTTAGTTTTACAACATCAATTCCCGTTCAATCTAAATGGTACTCCTGTCATAAAATGAATAATTCATAATCGAAGGTCTGAAAGTCGAAAAATGACTGCTCAAAAAATATGCGATGATAACCTGAATGACTCGAGTGACACGAAAAAAAAGGGAGGATAACCCAGGAAGGATAGTGTAGTGAGCGAGAGGGTGAGATTTAAGCCAGCAGGCTGCGGAAAGAGGCGGCCAGGGTAGGCGATATAGAGGCACTGGGTAGGGAGGGAGGGGTACGAGGCAAAAGCAGAAGGGAGACAGGCATCTCGCCCTTCTTTTGTCCCTGGGCCTCGGCCCGATATTGAAATGGAGTCGTTTGAGTGTGAATAATTTGCTTTGCCGTGGAGCACCCCTCTCCACCTTTTTCATCCTCCAGTCCCCCTACCCCCTTATCCCCCCTCGTTCATATATACGGATAAATATATGTGTATGTGGCGGTGGAGAGTTGAAGCTGAACTTTCTCGTCGATTTTTCGGCAAATCTCTAGCCAAAAAGAGATTCAACATTTTTTTTTTCATTCCGAATTTTTTTATTCTCCGCCCTACGGATAAAAATCAAATTGGTGAAGGTCTGAGAATGGGAAATGGGGAGGAGGGGGGGGGGGGGGGGCGAGAATGGAGGATTAATTATTTATTTGTTGTAAATGTCTAGAAATGTTTGTGTTTCCAAGAATAAAAATGTCTAAATATACTTTATAAGCTATTCATAGCGTCTTCGGATGCTGGTCAGAATTGAGTTCACGTGAATTTATTATCGCGAATCGTCGCGCACGAATGATGAGGTATAGGTGTGACAGGAATTTGTAATGTCCATACCACAGTTCGGCTGGACGCTTTGGTATTCGAATGGTTGGCTGGTGACACGAGCGAGTGTCCAGGCCCGCTCGAAATAACAATCGATGCTGTAATCGCATCGTCCTTCACCGAGAGATAGGGTCATGCTGATGGAGAGGGGTTGGATTGATATACAAGGGGTTGGTTTGGGATACCACCAGTGTCACAACGACTGATGTATTTCCGGATATTTTGAGACGATGAGGTGGCCGGAAATCGAGTGAATTTACATTGTTCTGCGATAGGGTATAAATTTTTGCTTTCGATGACCACCGGATGTGCGTTGAATGAAACAAGGAGAAACGAAAATACGATGAGCCAATCGTGAGACGTGTAACGACCTTCTGGGGCATTCGACATTATTGTTTTTAAGAGGGCCAATGTCATTATGGAGGATAGCGTGGGGCTCTCGGACCCCTATAAAAAGACGTTACACTGGAGTATCGGACATCAGTTAATTCGTGCCATTCAGTGAGACACCAATAGCTATCAAAACATGAAGGTAGTCAGTTGTCAACGAAATTCGGTTCTTTCCAAAGCATGAAAATATCATTGAATCTTCTCTGCAGGTTCTCATCAGCCTCAGCTTCCTCGTGGTGATGACACTGGCGGAGCCCCCGAGCTATCGTCAGCAGTCTCAAGCCGACAGGACGTACTACTTCGCTAAACAGCAGGAAGAGCCACAGGGAGATGCCCCATATCAACCATCGGGATGGAAGCCAGATGGTCCTGCCTTCGAACTCCCCCAGAAGCAGCAGAAGCAGGTGACTCAGTTCACCACTTCCGCGACACCTGTAAACACCTACGGCGTCCCAGCGATCCAACCTCAGAGACAATATGGCGCCCCGGCCCAGCCTGAACGACAATATGGAGCCCCGTTCCAGCCGGAGAGTCAGTATGGTGCCCCGGCTCAACCCCAGAGACAATATATCGCTCAAGCCCAACCTCAGAGGCAATATGGCGCCCCAGCCAAGCAATCCCTTCCCCGAGCCCAACCTGAGAGACAATATGGCGGCCCAGCTGAGCCCCAGAGACAGTTTGCAGCCCCACAGAACCAATATGGAGCACCTGGACTTCCAGAACAACACTACGGAGCTCCTGAATCAGCCACTACTGATCCTTCAACTCCAGATTACGATGAGGCGACCATTCCCACGGGAACCGAATCTCAGGTGAAATTGGTATTTTTACGCACAGTCAAGCTTGTTGTCACTGGTATTGCCTCGGCACTTTGTCAGTTATACACTCGTTGAATTCAAATGAACTGTATACTGTATTCGATTTGTCTGGGGACTTCTCTTTTCCTGTTTAGTATTCACCTCGTCGTGCACTTTCAATCACGACTCGGTCGCACGTCTTTAAGTATCATGGCATCACGAAATATTTATCGCGTTTATCCACAATATTTCAACTTGATTTTATCGATTATTCCAGGCCGAGCCGGTCGACTCTGTGAATGAGCTGGAGGATGAGGGAGATGTTGATGAGCAGCAACGACAGACTGGAGAGTACTACGTCGCCCTTCCCGACGGACGTCTTCAACGGGTTCAGTACATGAGTAGTCAGGACATTGCAGCCATGAAGTACTTCGCCCAGATTCAAGCGGAGAATGTCGAGCCATTGAGAGGAGCGGTCTATGCATATCAGCCACTTCAGAAACTTGAGTTTGCACCGGCTCGACTCCGAGTCGCTGTTAACGAGCCAGTGGCCACTCCTGTTGTACAAATTAGAGAAGCCAGTGGTAGAAATCAGAAAATTACAGCCAAAGCTCCCGCTAAGTTGGAGGTACAACCACTTGCTGCTGAACTTCCTGGCACCATCGTTGCACCGGTTAACGCGGCTTACAGCGGTTACAGGGCTAATTATCAAGCCCCAGAGAAACGATTCCTCGTTACTTTCTAGAGTGATTTTCAATTGTACGTTGCTGGCTCGAGATAATAAATCCTGATGGTCGCATCAGTCTGATGGCTTCTAGCTTAATATCAAGTTTCTCAGTTATTTCTTTACCCCCGTTATTGGATTTCGAGTTATGCCAAGTCGAATTGCGAAATCCGGTGAGGCCTGTAGGGTGAAGGGGAAGAAAGATCACAACTACTAGCAGACATGCTAGCTCACCGCAAAATTCCAGAAATTTAATATCGCGCTCAAACTGCTCTGGCGTGCGCCACACCGGGTTTCGTAAGTTCAATGTTTCTGTCTCTGGTGATATGATTCTGGAGAGCTCCTCAATCTGGCCAACGTGGAACATTTTTTTGCATCGATCCAGCTCCATGTCAACTGATTGATCGCTCATGATTGCAGGCAATGGTCGATATCATTAACGACGAATTGCGGAGATCCATTGGACTGCTCCGATGATTCGGAAGCTCAAAGGGCTGCGGTCATCACCACACGTCGACCTACCTCCTGTCAAAAGGAAGTTTTGAGACTTGGATAATTACTGGTGGTCAGTGTAGAAGACGATGAGACCAATTAAATCACGATCTGGCCGGCCAACCCTCGGAAACTATACCCCAAGCTGGCCAACTCCTTGGAAAGACTCTTCAAACGGTTCTGCTGGTAAAGTTTCGGACTATTACTCTCAATTGTTACTCTCTTGCGTCTTTTCGATTCTCTTGGCGCCTTAAAGTTTTCTTTTGGTGTGTGGGTACAGCTCTGTGGCCATATTATCCCCCTGGTGTAACAGCATCGCCCTTTGTTGATTATACCTTCGCCGACCATCGGAGTACGGGATATTAATTTTTACGGAAGCCAGATCCTGATACCCCGATTCTTTTCTCGTCAATTTAATTTTGTGAAATCCGATAAAATGTCGGTTTTCGTGGGATTAAACGCCATCTTCCATTATTCTTTTTCGCACGTTCCGCTGATAAAAGGGCGATTATTTTTTCCCTGATACGACGACAAAATTAATGAATCTGGTGTAAAAATAATGGTTGAAAACATTAAAAAATTAAAGTGGAAATACGCTCAGGTGATAATTATCGCGGAGCTGTGTGAATCAGGGAGTTAAAATTATCATTCTGAAATCTGAGACTCATTTAATTACTCGTGTGGATCCATACAATACAATGAGAGGAGGGAATAACTTGTAATTTTCAAGATGGCGAGGAAAAGACGTTCGTCCACAGTGTGACATCTGGTGCAGATCGCGGTCTGAAAGTCAATCTGGCCGAGTCATCCAACGAGACTCGTGGAAAGAGCGGACTTGGGGGAATGTGAGTTTTGCAAGGGTGCCGATCTACCTTCCCACACTACCCTTTTCTCCCTCCTCTCATTCAAACTAGAAGCTTGAACTCCTGTTGTTTTCTCGTCGTTTGTTTCCGACGGAGAGATTAAGAAACTATACGCGATATCCTGCTGCGAGACTTGTGGGAACTGGGAGTTGGGGGGGAAACAAATGCGTTTGGAATTTTAGTGAGAATTGTTGGTGAACTATCACTATTAGTTAGTACCCTGATATCAATTTTTAATATTATAAATATTCACAGAAAATATTTCCAATTGTTATTACTTTTGAATTTGAAATCTCTGCCCCCCCCCCGGGGGACCCTTAACTTTTAATGCGAGTCACAGAGCACCGGATTCACTCTCCACCTTCATTATGAAAAAATGCCGATTTGATTACGAATCGACACGAGGGTTCTGCAGTCTATTAATCGAGAGCCTATAGAGTGACACAAAGGCAATGTGGAAGGGACTCACGCGCATTGTACCCCGTTATAACCAGGAGGCTTTCATCCTCTCCTCTTCCTTCGAACGTTTATTGATGCAACGGCCCAGTTGACGGGCTCAACGTATAAATGCCTCGGATATCGTTCGGGTTGAAAAAAAAAAACAAAAAACAAAAAAGCAAAAAATAAATAAACAAGACAGCAAATATGTGATGCATTTGTGAATGATACCCAGGAGGAGGTCGACGATAATACAAAAGCTAGCTAGCATCGAGCAGGTGGAACGCGTTGTACCAGAGAGTTTCATTGAAAAAAAAGCCCAGTAGCGAGGCGAACTCCACGGGGGGGTCTTCAATCATCCCCCGGTTATGCACTCGACGAAAGAGAACGAATCTCTCCTTTCCTCCTCTATTTTCTCTCTTTCGTCTCCGTTATTTCCTTTATTTTTCTCCGTCGACTTGACTCGAGGATCGATAGGGGGAGAGATTCAAAATATTCCGAGTGAAATCCCGGAAAGAAGGTGGTTTTAGGGAGACACCGTGAATTCACATCACGTTCACCAGTTTACCCTGGAGCAAATTCTTGGCCTGTCTCTCTCTCTCTCGCTCCTGCCAACACCGGCCTAAATAGCCTCAGTCGGGTATCAGGACTTGTCTTTGAAGGGGAGAATATCGATTGGCATTACGGGGCAGATCACTTGAACTCGCGATGGTTTTCCAGCTTTTTATCTTGCGAGTGCTTTCGGGGTGGGGTGGGGTGACGATGCTTTGCTCTTTTCCACTTTAGTTATAATACTGCAATTGAGGGGATATAATTTCATGCCGAGGAGTGTTTTAGGGGAATCGAAGACAAAATGTTCCCAAAATTAATACGTCAAATAAATAAATAAAGTCGGAGAAAATTTATTTATATTTTCTCACGTTGCACTCGACTGGGGAATAGACAATAATAATATGCATCGGATTTGCAGGTCAGTGGGCTGTCGGTGTAGCTCAGCTGTCCTGTATCACAAGTCGTATTTATCGTCCTCGTCAATCTACGCCCTGACCTCCTGCTCGTGTATCAAGTTACAATTGCTCTCTCGACTTGGAACACCATCACCTCCATCACCGAGCCCTCAATGCCACTTGCGTGTTATGGGCACAGATATACCCATATTATGGTTTCTTTTCTCCTCGGAGCCGATATATCTCGGCTTTTGTCTTTCATAGCCAGAGTGTGTTTATCCGACCGCGCCATCGCCACGACACTCCTGTCCCTATGGTCGAGTGGATAAGGATCTCGTGGGGGAGTGGGTGGAGGGCGTGGGCTGTGCGGGGGAGGCCGAGGTACTGGGGATAATTAAGTTTAAAAAATTCTGATCGCTATTGCAACAGAACGCATTCTTTCAAGTACTCAGTGGGCGCACGAAAGGGAAAGAATTGCAGAAAAATTACGGAAGGATTTCAATTGAATTGGAATTTTTATCGAATCCTATTTTTTCTGGATTTGTTTTAAAGGGCGGGGATTCGCTCCATTAATTTAGTCCTCATAATAATGTCTCCAAAAATCGGGGTATCCGATATTTCACGGTTCCCTGGAATTCATTTTCCGAACTCTCTCTCGCTCTCTCTCTCATACACAATTTTTACTTTTTATTTTCCATGAAGAAACCTTTATCGGAACGCTGCATACAACGCGCATTGTCTCGATCGACGATAAAAGGTTTTCGCATGGCAGTGACTACGATGCTGTGAAGCCGTGGCACAAGAAAATAGTAAAAAGAAGGGACAAAAATGCTGAAACACAGTAGGGTAGGAAAAAGACTTCAGGAGGAGATAAAGAGGTCGAGAATATAATGGCCCCCACTGTCTGCTCCCTCAGCGACAAACGCCCAATACAGTGCAGCCATATTGTTTTACAAAAATCAGGGAATCCATTTCAATTCATATCGGGAAAAGGCGAAATGAATTGGATGAAAGGGATTTGCGTGTGGGTGGGCAGATATGTATTTCTCAAATTTTCATTTTCTAGCTTTTTTTTTTCACCTTCCCTTGGAGTTATGCTGGGTGAGATTGACAAAGGGTATAGAAAGCTCTCTGCCTTTCTCTCTCTGCGCTGAGAATTCCACGAGGAGGCCAGATAGAAAGGAAAAAAAAAACAGGGATCAGGGTGAAAGGCTGCATCGAAAGGGGTCGACAGTGCATTGTCTTTTCACCTCGGTACAGGGTTGAAAGAAAAATGACTTTCGTTTCGTCCAATGTGTCATATCTTCGACATATCCTCAGTGGACCCCTTTTTCGTATGCTCTCAGAATATTAGAAAAAGGAAAAAAAAATCGAGAAATTTTAATTTTCGAATGTTAAGAAATTTTTATTCCTTAAAAATTCAAGGAAAAAGGGGAGGAAAATGCTACATTCACCTCTTGGCATAATTTACCATGAAATTTCGCAATATTCTAAGTGGATTCACCATTTCGCCAGCTGAAGCCAAACAAAATTTATCTAAAAAATAAATCCGAGTTTGTGAAGATGATTGGAACGTAATTTGATTTGCTGTCGCTCGTTCGGGGCCCTTCCACGTACCCTTGGGCATTCTCGTTCGTCCCCATGTGGTTGGAAACAAGTTAACGAAAACACCCCCGCCCGTATAATCCGACCCCGAGGGCCCGCGTGCGGTTGAGGGCTTGGCAACAGTTACGATTTGTAACAACTCCCCTTCCCCTCCCTAATATAATATGTCCCGGGCAGACAGGAAATTCCTACCATTTTTTAAACAATCGTTGAGCGCGAGTAATAATTTCTGTTTCAATAATCTTCATTTTTTTTTCACAAAAAGTAGAATTTTTTTACCTCCATTTTCCAGCGAATTATTTTCCCGCGTTATGGATCACGTTTTTATTCTTTTTTTTTTCATGAATGAAGGGCGTTTGATCCGTCGTCAAAGAGAGCACAAGTGATACATATGTAGGTATGTGCATGCGTGAGCAAACGTATAGTCCTCACTCTGTGAATTCAACCCGCGTTATCCACGCCTGGTTACAATTATTATTCGCAATAACGGGGATCCACATTATGTGGTGTGGTGCACCGCAAGACCTCTATACACGAATTACATTGATATGAGTATCGTTTTCGGCTGGCGCCGGGCTACCCCGGATTAATTAATTAAAACGTTTTCCCCTGGCTTTAGTCAGCCGCCAGTACCACACATGTTTGTGAACGCCATCACTGGGAGGCCGCAGGATACCGCAGTGGCTCCACGATTTCAGGGCTTTTCCATTATCTACCGAGATTTTTAATGAATTATTGTGTTGTTACTTTACCTTTCTTCGTGTGGAGAATGTCTGCTGGATCTGGGGGCAGTGCTGTACAGTGACTCGGACTCAGAGACGGCTGGAGAGATGGAAATGGACTTCCAGCACCAGTTGGATACCTTCGAGAGAATTTTGTTGATTCATTACCCTGAATTATCCAGTAATTGCCGGCTTTTCGAGAGTCTTTCATTAATAAAATGTTTAATTTATCAAATTGCATCATAGGGCGCAATTAATGTGATATGAAGAGCGTTACGAAATTGCAATGTATATAAATAAATTCAACATACCAAGGATTTGGTCTCGGCCAACCAGTTGTCTGACCGTTGAGCAACCTCAACTTATCGTAAACACTGTCAGATGGACTACCAGCACCAACTCCCACCCCCTGTTGCTGCTGGGGATTGTGTTGCTGCTGATGCTGTTGTCTCTGCTCCTTCTGCGCGGCTAGATTCCTCAGTACCCTGTTGATGGACGACACCTAGAAATACACCAGAGGCAATCTCTTTAAAGCTAATCTCCACAGCAATATTTTTCCGAAAGCACCTCTCTGTATTGCCAATGTATAGCGTCTGTCTCGTGACATTAACGCCCTTTAGCTTGATTACCTCCACGAGTTGTCGAGGATTTCATCGAACCGATGAGATGGGGAATTATTTGAAATGATAGCGTATGTTCAACCCTGAGCTAATTGCCACATTTCCCCGGGGAGTTGACTTCAGGGATCAGTTAGAGGGAAAAACAGGGATAAAATATTCGAAAGGGAATTCCTTTCTAAGTATTTACAGATTTTAATTTCAATCGTTTTTTCGAGTTGTTAATTCACTCGACCGTAGCTCAGTGAGACGGGAGAAAATAATTGTTCCATTTTAGGGTAAAACCATGAGGAGCTCCAGTGAAAATATTTGAACGTCAAATAATGAAAGGCTGGGGTACAATGGGGCCTCAGGTATGTCGCGCCACAGAATTGAGGTATAAAAAGTCGACCCAATGTAGAGTACAATAAATGTATGAAAAAAGAAGGTGGAGGACTGAGAAACGCCAGTCAAACGACATTCGAGACGACATCGAGTGTCCAACTGTTTCTCTCCACCCGATTTTTCACCATCTTTATTTGCTTTATATTTTTTCATACTTCTGGTGAATGTACAACCCTCGAGTGGTGGTTTATATCCACCAACGACATGTGTCACCAGACTCTTTCCTACACCGCTCTCGATCATTGTCGTTAGGATCGTATAATGCGACAGAAATCGATTCTACAATGGTCTCTCCCTCGATCCCTGACTCTCAGCTATTGTTCGTCATCGTCGGGCCACTTGTCATCGATGAATGAACATTTTGAGAACTCTCGAGCGTCACAATACGGCTAATTCCGTCAAAATATTTTTCACGAGTTTTTTTATTGCAATTTTTTACATTTTTACGATTAATTTGTCGTGATATTTTGCTGAAAAATTTGAGGTGCATGCGACAAATGTCAAATGGCTCATGGGAATATCGTCGAGGCCGTTGCTCTGACTCGCAGCTAGTACTCCAAGGGGGTGGCTGTCGCGACAGGGGGTCCGAGATGTCAGTGCATTTCAACGTCGTGGCACCCGTGACAACCAACTCAGCGGTGCCACTGAGAGTCCAAGCATTCGCCTGTCGTCGCACTCCATGGGGAACATGAGATCTCCCACGGCCAATATCTCGGATATAACCGCAAGACATATCGAAATCCATGTGCCAATTTCCAACCCACTTTTTATTTATTTCTTTGGGGGGAATTAATTTTTGAATTACCAATAACTACTCTTCTGTCCTGTCTTGTCCTTATATATATATATATTTTGAAAATCCCCGGGGCAAAATGTTCTAATTCCCCAGCGAGATCCTCCGAAAATCACCCGAAAGATCTCGGTCAACGAAAATTTTTCGTTGTCACGACGTCGTAATCTGATGAGTTAAAAATAAATAAAACAAAAATGATAAATGAACAATGACTCTAGATGAGCAGAACGCGTGTACCGCGATGAGGGTTGGAAATGGCTAGACGCCGGATCGATTATATTAGCATGAAGCGTGAAGTGCGAAGCACCGTGATAGAGGGATGCCAGGGGGGAGGGGGGCTCAGGATGGATAATGGCCGTTGGTTGTAACGCGGGGGCTGCAGTACTCCCGGATAGAGACGTCATAATATTGTCTCCCTGTGACGCCTCGGTAATAGTGCGTGTCTCGCAGCTTCCTGGCGTATTCATCCCGCGATTGTGCGATATACAGCTCACCCTGGGAGGGATAAAGAGAGGGTCCCGCACGAGAGTCGCGGGGGACGGAAGAGAAACACGAGGGTGTAACACACTCGTACTCGCGCGTATTCAACCCACTTCCGATGGTGGATGCTCTTCAGGGGGTGGGGCTGGGGGAAGAGAGGCTTCGAGGATAAGCCGGATCGTTTTTATTGCATCAATTCAGACTGTCGTCTCGAGTGCTTCAGCTTGTTGTCGATATCTGTCTCCAGATCTGTTATTAGGTGGGGTATACAGTCATCATATCAAGGGGAACAACTGATTTACTGCAGATGAAAAAACATTAATTGGGTAAAAAGACATTGCAGGTGTTTTTTGAATAAAAAAAAATAATTTGTTTACTTGGAGTTTTTTGGTGCAATCTCATGTCCCGAAATATCAAAATGTTATTCTGAACCGCACGTGGCACCATATCATTTCCAATAACCTGTCATTACAGCCCCGAATAAATCATAAATCCGCCCTATCGCCCTGTAACCGGCAATTTGTGGCGCAACTCTTTCTGCCCTTTTTCCCAGATATTTCGCCCCCATTTTGGTGGATAAAAAGGGTCTAAATAAATAGTGCAATAGTTTGACGATTTTTTGGTGATCATTGGCAATTACAATCGTAGCGAATTCCCGGGGCACGCGTCTCTCGCACCCTAAAGTACTTTTCCCCCTACCCCTGTCCCCCGACATCCCGTGGGAAATGTCAGGTCACGTGTCTCTTTGTATTTGAAGATCTCAATCTGTACGGGAGAGCCGGCATTTTGAGCATTAATTTACTTTCTGGAATTTTTGAGGACTTGCCCCTCGTCTCCGGAATTATGGTCGCGAGGTCCCCGTAAATAGCCGGAAATCTTCCATGTGGAAATGAACGTGTGGAAAAACGAATTCACGGGCGAGTGAGAGAGAGAGAGAGAGAACTGGAGAAAGGACCTGCAGGTGGTGGTCGAGATACAAATTACATTTAAATAGAAGCCGAGGAACGTCTGGCATTCGCAATTTGGGAGAAGAAAGATATGGCCGAGGGGGTGAGTTGGCTCGGAAGAGTGAAAAGGAATGGCATAAAGAGGGGGCGAAAGGGGATGACCAGAGTCGGCTCGATGCCACGTATAATCACTGCTTTTAATCTCGCTTTCGTCCGTAACAGTAACCCTCACCCCTCATCTCCCCTCCCCCTACCCGCAACCTCTTTCTCGCTGTTTCGTGGATGTGAGGGTGAAACCGCCACGCGTCCGACTTTATTGCCTCTTACAACTGGTTATAGTTTTTTTTTTTATCTATGAAGAACTGCGGAAATGCTTCACGTGGGGGAGTGAATCCCCGTTTTTTGAATCATGTAAAAATATTATTTCTTGTTATTATCCTGTTTTAAAATTTTTCTCAAAATTTTCACCCACATTCCAGGGTTATTTCTCGACTAGCTTTACTCAAGAGTAAATTTACTCGATTAACTGACGATCAACAACGTAAGATGATCCGTCGTCTGACATCACCCGCCTTTCAACTGACACATCATTGCGGTCATCCGTGCCGACACACGATCGTCCACTCCTCGTGAAAACGACAGTATTCACCGATATGACACATGAAATAGTGAAAAAAAAAAGACATGGACTTTTAGTGGAAGGAATTGATTTATTCCAGTTCCTTTTACGGAGTACTGGCATGATCGCTGATTAAAGCAGCAGGGGTGGGTTTATATAAGGCGGGAGAAAGGGACGGGGAGGAGAAAAAGTGGCGAGAGAAAAGAAAGGAGGGACACTATAGGATGAAAGTCGTGGTTGGTTTGGTGAGAAATACATAATGCAGTAGCCGGACGTCTACGACACCCTCTAACTCACCTCCTCGCCCGCCTCCACCCCCTAGAGGGGGGCTGGAGGGCCAAGGGAGAGGGAAAAGAAGGGGTCCCTCTCGCGACGCGCCAGAAGTCGACGGGGACCTGAAGGGGCGAGGAGGGGAGGAGGCGCATTGATTTACGCGAGAACGCCGAGGCAAAGGGTGTCTCTTCGCGCGATTCCACCTCTCACCCCACTTTATTCCCATCCCTTAGCTACTATCTATACTGCCACTGGCTTCTCAGAGACCCATGGGCCAACAATTCACTCGCCTTGGCTCTCCAAGCCCATCCATTACCCACCCAGGCATTGTTGCGGTTACTTTACCGAGGCTCTATCGAATTCTCCGCGTTTTCCAGCGACGGGAAAACAATTGTTTTAAAAACGAGTTGAATGAGTTTGCGGTGAAGAATTTCAATGGGAATTTTTCACGTATCTTATTGTACTTTGTTAATGGTTTTTTTTTTTATTTAATTTTCAGGGGTATGAGGCACCTGTACGCAATGATGCTGCGCGTAATTTTTTTAATTGTTGTAAAATAGAAAAATGTCGGTGTGAGGAAGGATTATGATCAGGGGGTAGACGGTGATAGCTAGTCATATCGTAAAATTGGCGGGAAAATTTCTGAGAGGTCAAAACCACCTCTCATTGAATAATTTATCTATTTCTCCTCTATTTCTCACATTTTGAATGACAAAACGGATGTAAATGGGTAGAAATGTATAAGGGACAGTGGAATGAAATGCGGGGAGATGCCGTGGGTACGAAAGCCAGTGGTGCGAATAAACCAATAACGCCACCACCGGCTGCCAGATTTAAATCCGTACGAAAAGTGAAGAGGGAACAATGCGCTATAGTCATGTTTTGGGTGACATCTCGCGGCTTCGGTCCCCCTCCCATTTCCATCCACATCTGCCAAAAGATGAAACTCATAAATAAAGAGGAAAAAAAAAAATATCGCGAATAAAATTCAGGAAACAAAAGATGAGAGGGAAAAATCTAATTTAAATTGATAGGAAGAAAATGGAGGAAAACCGACGAGTGAAGTCGTCGGGAAGAATATGGCTGAGAGAAATCGAAGGAGGCGAATATTCTCCGGAGTAGTGGCGGTAGTGAATTGTGGGAGTCAAGGGCGGGATGAGGATGAAGGGGTGGTGAAGGGGGAGGCCAGTGTACCGAGCGTATCCAATTTGATGGCATTACAATAACGGGGGTAATGTCTGAGAATAATGAAATTTCCCCCAATCACCACGACTCGCTTCGAATATGTTCAGTCTCTGCTTTTCTCAGGAACTTCTCAGGGACCTCCACATTCCCCATCCCCTTGTTCTTCTACAGCTGTTTAATATTTCCAATCTTTTCTCGTTTCGATTTTTCCTCCTTTACCCAACTTTTTGCCGGCATAATTTCCGGTGTTGTTCGTAAACCAACAGAATGATTTTTTCTTTCTCATGTTTCATTTATGTCGTCTGTAAATGACGAACAAGGACAAGATTTCTCGAGTGATGTGGCCACGACTGATTTTACAAAAACTGGTAATAAGCGAAAAATTATTGTCTGGAAAAATATTTAAAATGAACAGGCCCGATTGCTACGCTCTTTAACATTGATAAAAGTCACTTCTTCCCACTTCTCCCAAATTATACGATTATACCAGAAAGTACGCGGAAGGGAGGCGGAGTGCAAAAGGAGGTGGGGGTTAAACTCTCGGATAGGAAAGGATCAAAGGAGCGTTGGGCGCCTTAATCCGCCTGAAAGTTCCAAGGGAGCATCGCCGTAAGGCTTTTCCGGACCTCACCGATAACTTGTTGTGGTCCAAGATTAACGATTCTTTAATGGCCCGTGTAATATTCCATTATACCAACGGTAAACGGAATTTATTAACACCAAAAAGACTCAAGAAAATCAACAATTTAATTCCAGAGTATTTTTACAACTTTCAATTTGATGACCGTAAAGAAAAAATAGTTTAATTCTCAATGCCTCTGCTCCCACATCTCTCCTCCCCCCCCCCCCCCCTTCACTCAAATTTTTCTTCTCACTCAAACACAAGATGGCGATTTTAGGGCTGCAGCGTCTTATGGAATCCACCCCCTTCTGATTTCAAGAGCTTCCCTGTAGAGTAGTAGCAAGGGGGTGACGCGCGTTTACTTCGGAGCCATTACGGATAGACCGAGGGGATGGGTTAGCCCGTCGTGAACATCATCCCCAAGAAAGTGTGAGTAAGACAGAGGGATATATCCCACAAGCATTGGACGGCGGAGGGGTGGCAGATACGGAGGGAAATATTCAGCGACCCTCTTCGCGTTAAGCGAAGAGTCTGTGCACAGCCCCTTCAGACCGTTTATTGGACGCATGCAAATAACCATGGCAACCGGATTTAACACAAAAGACTGAGAAAGAAGGATTGAAACAATAAACAAAAGTAACCCCTGTGGAGGGGGTGAGGGGCTACTCACACTGGGTATGTTGTCATTGGTGCAGACGCCTTCTTGGAGCAATCGGTCGCGTATCTCCCATGCGAATATCGATGGACATTCACTCTTGTACATGGAAATTTTACCTACTACCTCCGCTGTTGCCACTCGGGGTTTACTACCACCTATTGCCCTCGGTCGTATCGAGCCCGTCTCGTAATACCTGGAACAGTAATATATCTTGCGGTTCAAATCGGCGTATGTGCGGTGTAGATTTTTATTTATTTCGTGGTAATTCATTTCGCTAAATCAAGTGGTTTTATATTGCACCTAGGGTATTTTTTTAAGTCAGTAGAATTTAAATAAAATAAAAGGGTAAATGGGAAGTCGATGGACTCGATGGATGTGCAGGAGATATTGAATGGAAAAAAAAATGTCAATGTGATGAAAATAGTTTTGAGCGAAGCGTGATATCTGCATGGGAATTTACAATCAAGTGAACATAAATCAAGAAGACATTTGGGTTAATACCCAGTGACAAAATTACGCAAGATATTCCCCAGGAATGTTGTTGAGCATGACGACAGAGGGGTGTGGAGAAGGACACTGAGATCCTGCACCAAGGTGAGCCTCATGCACATGCATGGCTAGCATTCCTGCGGTATTTGTCTCAGACCTCATATACAACATACCATCACGTCCACTTTATTACTAAAAATGTGAGTGTATGGAAATAAAGTGTACTTACAAACTAACACGTGATATTAAAATAAAAGATTGAAAAGTCATCTGAAATAATTTTATGGAAATGCACTCTCAACTGATTTCCTGTACAGAGGGGATGCTAAATAAATAAACAATTGGTGAGAGTAAGAAAGGGTGAGCTTTGGAAAAAAACTAACAAACGTCGAAACGCGTAACAATGAAATTTCAATTTCAAGGGGAAGTAGTCAGAGTAAAGGATAGTGCAGCCATAGAAACCAAGTAAAAGCTAGGAATGACGCTAACATATGGCAGAAAAATGTGCAGTACTTCAAACCAACCTTCCAAGTATCTTCGATACACAACCATTGCTGACTTGAAGTATCCTGGAGATGTCACATGGACGTGCACCAGAATGCGCCAACTCGACGATTTTCTGTCGCGTTGAGTCCGGGAGCGGTCGACCACCGACGAAGACACCGCCCAGCTGATTTACACCACTGTGACCTGAAAATCATTTCGATACATAAATCATATAGTTAAACAACTTGAGCGACTTTTCCAAATACATTTTCAATTTTTAAAGATTCCATTGACCGAACAAAAACAGCAATTTTTCATCGTCAAAAGGAGTCTATATACAACCGCTCGACTTTTCCATACGAAATTTTTTTCTTCCCACTTCTTTCATTCGTCTTTTTTTATTCTCCTTCCGCCGTAGATAACCTTCGACTCATTGTGCCGATGACAACCCGGACGCTATGCCCCACCTTCGACCTTGCCACTTCTTTTTCATAACCCATCGTCTCCCTTGCACATCTCCCCACATCTTTTGACGCTCTTCATTCCACAGCGGGTGGCTTTATTCCTCCAGACACGCCCATACACTCGGACACTTGGCAAAATCTCATCTCATCTCTTCTCATGAAAACTATTCTTCTGTTTACTTATTTTTTTTATTCCCCACCGAGTGACGAGGAATGCAGTGAGGAAAAATCAAAAAGTCCTCGACCTATCGGCTGCACCGACGTACGACTGGATCAGAAATTAGGGGGAATGGAGGGAAAATTTATGAGGGATACTCTCGTGACACACTTTCAGTGTTGCATTGTCACCACGTAGCATCCCGTATGCCAGCCTATTAGTAACGTTTCGCGTTCTGTCCTCCTCGCGTCTATTCACCTCCATCATTTTTTTTTTCTTCACTTTCCGAAGAGTTCAATCGCCCGTGAAGAACAGGCGATAAATTTTGGGAGAAATATCATTGATTTTCCCGGTGTGAATCTGTCCTTTTCTCTCTCTCTCTCGTCTGCCAACAAAAGATGTCAAAAAAATATGAAACAGAAGTGTACATAACGCGCAAAAAGAGCAAACATGGTGGCTGTGTACCGAGTTGAAAAGAAATCGTGGCAAATTATTCTTGAATGGGTACGTGTTAACGACTAATAACGATTCGTGCAAATATATAACACTGCTTGGGGGATAATACTTATAATGTCGTCCATTGTGCACCCCATAAATACGTCTGAGGTGTGCGATGTGTGTGTACGAGGGATGGAGAATATTCAGTCTTTTCTCTCCCTCCCTCTCTCTCTCTCGATGCTAACCAGAGGGGTGCACTCGAGTGGCCATTCTCTACTGCCATATCCCTCGTGCTACTCGCGTGTTTTCATATTGTAACGTTTATGTATTTAATATCAGTCGGAGAAAATAAACCTGACTCGTTTACATTGTATTAAGACTTCATTAGCCGCCCCCCTTTTCATTCCTGGGTATTACGAATGAATGCATTAATCCACTTGACCTTTTTCGTGCTCTCGTATTTTCAATTTATTCAGCTTTTTAGGAGTTATTTAACTCTTATTTTTGCGACTTCTGTTTTGCTTTCGATTACGTAATTTTATGATTACGAATGATTTACGGTGTGAGGTAATCTTGATGCAGGTGATGAAATCCATTTGCTCAATTTTTTTTTCCGGCCTCTCATTGGCTTTTGTGGGCTCTTGCCCGGGAGCGATTCGACGGGCGAATTACAATTTGAAAAAAATAAATAAAAGACTGACTGTGAATGTAATCATTGGCGAGGTAATGGTATTAAGGAAATTAGCTACATCAGCATCATTTTCTTCTTCGTCATCTCGCTCCTTGAGACCTGCACGACAAAGATCTTCTATTCGATGTTGAACAAATATTGACCTGGCACTATCGCCTCCTCTTTTTTATCAGGTACATGCTATCGGTGCAGCGATAATCACGGCTAAACAGGTAAAGCAAGATGTAACCATTGTCATGTGCAGGCTGATTAAACCTCATCGATTCCATCCGATAAAATATCATTAAGTATAAATAACCTTCGATAACACGATCGATACGTTAGTTTTTCTTCTCCTCTTTGCTTTTGTTTGTCTCTAGTTGTTGTTTTTTCTTGCTGTTGTGGGGTGAGAATGAGAACAAAAAATAGGGGGGGAGGAAGGGGAGGTGAAGTGGAGGCGCGGGTTTACAAACGAGCGACAGAGCCTCGCCGACGGCTCGACTCAGACGGCAAATTCATCATTCCCCTTTTTCTCTTTACTTCTTCCCAACTTTTTTTCCCTCTTCATTCTTCTTCCTTTTCTCTCCCCCCCCCCGCCACTCCCCTGTGCCCTCACCCCCTTTGGCACACGGTGGTCCCGCCTCTTCATCGAGCGTGATAATCGATTGCGACACGCCAACTGAAACTCACGAGGAGGAAAAAAAAAAAGTCCTGATTTAATTTTTCGTGGAGATAAAATTTTTATAGAATCCAGGAGTGTTCGCCTTTTGTGGTTTATTCGAGAGTCCAGAGAATTTTTGTAGAATGACACCCGTGTGGGTTAAAGCACTGTGTAAAGGTAGTAGGAGGGGAGAGGGCAAGTTGGCGTCTCAATCATCCCTTCAGAAGTGCTTCCGGTGAAATGAATGAGAGACCCCTTGGCGCGCTTGAGGCCATTCGTTCAGTACAACTTCTGTGAGAATGCTCGAAGATTCTGAACATCCAAGGGATCTCACTCTCTTTAAATGCCCACTTGAGTGCCTCGACCTGTAATGGACTCATATTTTTAGAGGATAAGAGGAAATGGTCTCAAGGTCAATTGGATATTTTTTTTTATTCATCCGCCCTGTTTGGGGAGTTGTGAAGGAAAAAATCCCCAATTACAAGAGAGCAGTTCACTTGGAAAAAATTTTAATTGTCTTTCAATTGTAATGAGAAAATAAACTATAAATTGATGGACAAATTAATTTGATATTGGACAGCTGGATCTCTTATTCATTACTAGGGACATAATCAGATGAATAAAATTCAATTTCTTGTAACCTTGTTATTGTCAAAGCCTTTCAGCTTTGCTGTCGGAAATTTCAAGAGCAGTTTTCCAACAATGTAAGCGTATTTAAACATTGAAGGTGAACACGCCGATTCAATCACACATGCCAATGAAAAATGATTCCGTCCGTATGCCATTAAAGATATTTGTCACAATGAAAAGACATAAAAACATATCGATAGTCACGCGACACGGTTATGTGTCACGAAAGTAAGAGGGATAATTTATTAGATTGGCCAGATGCAGGGTAAACAATTCCAAGTGACAAGTTGTATACGGAAAAATAGGGAATCCCAAAAGGAAACTTTGAAAAAAAAAAAAACTACTTCTTTATATACCTGTGAGCAACGTCTCAGCGTATCCCATTTTGCCGGTGAAATTGTTTGAGGAGAGAAGAGAGACTCATCCCTCTCGTCGAGTGTATTGAGACGCCCGAGTGGGTGACATGACGAGGGTCAGGGACTCCACTTTCGGTCTCTCTCGCTCTCCACACTGACCAGGTGAATGAGAAGCAAAAAAAAAAATAAAAAAAGATTACGGAAGCTCCTCTTCGCTTGGGGATCTGACCGACTAGACGAAGCCGAAGAATATGTACGCGGAGATGGCAACGAGCAACAATCATCATAATAGCCCTCATTGTTGTGGACATGTTTTTCAGAATGAGAATATTTCCTGTCGTAGACACCCCTGTACTAGACCTGGGTATGTGACCGACGCAGGGGGCCCTCCACAATGAGCTCTAGTATTTGTTGCTGTTTGTATCCAATATGCCGCGTGGGGCATTATAACCATTTTTCACATTCTACGAACACATCTTTTGACGGTAACATCTTGTAATCTATTGATGAGAGAGAAAAATAACAGGAGAAATCTCTCATTGTTGGATAAATTGATGGGCGTCATCGGAAGGGCGATAAATTTCCTTTGGATCAGGGGAAAGTAGATTCCAGTGATGAAATTATTGAAAATCCATTGGCCAGCATTAATTATTCATATGCGCCCATTAGTTAAATCTGCCGAAAATCGTAGCAGTATTTATCCCCCCGTCGAAAGCTCCTCCCGATGTAAAATATTTTGATAGCTCAAGGTTAATCAACTTATGGAAATTGCCTAAAGACATAATGCAAATTTATCCGGAGGCTAGGCACCTTATCCTTCCGAATTGAATTATCCAATTAGCCGTTGGGTGAACCATCTAGCGTTCAGCAACCTGCAAGAAGGTAGACAGGCGAAGCACACACAGTTGATATACATACAGCACTCGAGGCTGGCCCGATGCTTGGGGAGTTGGCGTGCCGAGGGGTTTTCTGGTTATAACCCTGGGCTGAACGAGAGGAGCACGAGGCGAACGTGGTCCAAAGCGGGCACACTGGACAAAGAGCCTCGTAAACGCGTTATTCCGCGCCAATGGATCTGTCAGAGCCGCTTCTCCGAGTGCGCTACGTGGAAAAGGTCTGTCTACAGCCTGGCCCCGTGCTCCAAAATGCTCTATATAGACGTGGTACATCGACGTCGACATCAGCATCCAAACCATCTCCCCTCACAGCCAACAGTCTTTCCACTCTCATCTTGAGGAATTTTTTTTTCCAATGGAAATGTGAATAGATAAGGTATTCGAAGGAAGCATTTCTCTTCTACTGAATATGCACTTCTTCAATAATAATTTTTTATATTAAATAAACATTGTGAGCTCAATTGCTGGTCCTCCAGCTGCACACTCTACTTATGGGGAATGAAAATCGCCAATAAACCCAATTTTACCCTATTTCTTCGGTCGTTTTTTTTCTTTTTTTGGAAATCAAAAAAACTAAATCACTTTTTTGTCGAACAATGACGACATGTGTTCAGTGGTAATCCTTCGCTTGGGGGACAACATTGGGCAATATTTTCCCTGAATCTTGTGAATTTTGTGATTATTCTGGTTGAGAAAAAATGGAAGAATGAAAAGAGAAAGGAATTCACTGGGGGTTTGCCAGGTTGTTTAATAGAGGCACAATATCGGAGCGATCGCAAAAGGTGAGCTCACAATAATACCACGAGGTACTGGCAAATGTCATTGTGGTCGCGCCACGGGTTTTTCGTAGCGTTCCCATGAGAGTCGCAAGGGCTAAGGAGATGGTGACTGAGGGGCGAGCTAAAGCACCGCGGGGGAACGTTTAGCAAGTAATTAAAGTGCGTATCGAGATGATCATGGGAAATAACTTCATCAACTTGTGAATTTTTTTTTCATTTTTCATCATTTGTCAATGTTATTTCACATTAGACGGATTGAAAGATCAATTTCCGAGGAACATAAATTTCTCATTATTTTTTTGTTAGTGAGTAGAGTCTGTCGATAAAATTATCGTCAGGCAGAGGTGAATATATCCCTTCAAGTAGCAGGTGCGGGGGTGAAGAGCGAGTGGAGGGCCTCTTGAGGGGTCTTTTCAAGGCGAAACGGACTAATTTTTTCATCCAGCCTTGATCACTCGGTTTGGGAATTAACCCGGGATTTCATGGGGAATAAAAAAGCCCGAGCAAAATATCAACGTTTAATCACCGAAGAGGAGGTTAAATAAAAACACTGGAGATTGGTATCACCTCGACGTAAATCGTAGAAACATCACAGGGAGGGAAGAGAGTGGATTTCCCCGTGGCGAAAGAGCTTATGGGGTTCCATTGAAATGCCTCGTGTACAATGAGCGACCGATGTAATCTCCGGAAACGTTTAGGGGAAAATTAGGTCGACAGTTGCATGACTAGAGCTCTCTTAGCCAAACGAACCCACGATTTGTCACAATATTTATTCAACTTGATTTTTTTTCTTTGTTTGAGCGAGCATCGAGCGTATGTGGAAGTTTGATAAAATCCAAAACAAGAAGACAATATGAGAAGACCAAATAGCATCGAGCTTAATTTATTATTGTCCAAATAGTTGGATTTTGAAAATTTTTATTTTCATGATTTTGCGAGGCCTGATGACCTCATGGCGCTGCTCATGATTTGTGAGGGTTGATGTTAGACATGTATTCCATTCCATTATCACTGCGGACTCCGTTTTGTGAGGGCTGCGGTTCATAATCTTATTTTGTTTGAATGTAATAAAATTTCCTAGAGTTCGGAATTCTCGAGTGTCGGGCTGAAGAGGTGTATTCTCCCGAGAATATTATAAACCTCGAAGAAATATAGTAAATGGTAGACGCATGAAGGAATGACAATGCGGTAGGAAAAAGGGGTGAAAGCCATTGATGCCTCACGCGACTTTTTCCCCCGGATGAAAGATGCCGTCGGACGTGGGTAGATGAGACACAAGAGGGTGAAATACCGGGGGATTGACGCAAGATGACGTATATATCAGGAAAATTACTGTTTACCAACACCCTGAGACGAAGCAAGGGCTGCTGGATTCCTCCCTCCCCCTTGGAGTTCCTCAGACAACGTTTGGAAATTTTTATCTCATTTTTTTTATCTTTTTTTTTCATGTATCCCGCCACTTCGTCGGTGGAAGAAAGGTGAGAAGTTTTTTCACCCGAAGAATTCTCTCTCGATTCTCTCCTATCTCTCGTTTATATGTGTGTACATCTCCAAGACGGAATTTTAGTCACTCTAAATGCGTATACCCCTGGCGGGCGTTTTCTGTTTGAAGAGGAAATTTCACAGTCGAGTGAATTGCCGATTCGCCGGTAAGAGTCCTCTCTCTCCTCTACTTTTACGGTCTTATTCCGCACGCCCATGGCCCAAGGAATGTATAACGCATACCCGAAAAATCATCGAATCAATACGTGTGCTTTTGAAATGAAAACAAAACGAAAAAATGAGGAAAAATTTAGAGGAAAGGAGAATTGAGGAAAATGGAGTAGAAGGACGAACGGGATTTTTTTTTCGCTGAGTTAGCAAAAGGATGGATGGGGGGAGGGGATTGCGACCCTTGAAACTGGGGATTTCTAAACTGCGAATGTCCTCCTGATTCAGAAGTATTTACACTCAGAGTCACCGTTCATTGTTATTTCTTTTCACGTATTTACGCTGCATAAAAATTTCCAAAAACAGTTCAACTGAAACATGGAACTTCCACTGATTTGTCCATAAAATTTTATATTTCCAGTGACGGAATTAAAAATGTTTCCAGGGTGCCTTTGAAAAAAGAAAAATATATAAAAATTTAGACAATAGAGGAGAAGTGAGAAAATGGGGTAGAAGAAAGAGTGGGGATTTCTTTTTTTTTTTGCTGAGTTAGCAGGGAGGGTAGGGGGTGTGAGTGTGCGACCTTTGAAACCGGGGATTTCTTAACGGTGCGCCTCTCCCTCGTGATTTTTTCCCCCTCTTTTTGCGCTCGAAAGAGAGTGAAGAGGACGACTGAGCGTGTACCGGGGGTGGCAGCATTTTTGTCGCCGAGGAGCAGTTACGAATTAATTGAATAAGAGTCGTCGAGGCGCTCGTCGCGACGCCCGTCGGATCAAAAGAGGAAGAGAACTCTGGTGTTTCGCTCTGGAGAACTTTGCAGAGCATTTTTTCCTCTTCTCCTTCCATTTTTCTTCGTCTTTTTTATGTCAAGAGTCTTGCGTATATTCGTGGGGTGTATAAGCAGTACTGGAGCGATCAATTCCACCGGTTTCCTTGAAACTCTTTCAGAAATAATATCCAACATCACCGGGTCCCTAAGTCAGCGTCAATTATCCACACATAAAGATAATTATTTTTAAAAATTATTATTATCTCCGTGGGCCTGACTATTCGTCATTGATTTTCAATGAAATACATTCAATGGGACAATCGCTGTCGAATAATTCGCTCGATGTGACTTTCTTCTTTGTTCTTTTTGCTCTCTCATACTTTTGATTAATTGACTATTTTGAAAAGTTTGACGATCGAGTTGCCGGCATTTGGGCCAGAATGTCGCGGCACTTGATTCGATGATCGCAACGGCAACTTAACGCTACACACCCCAGTGGGTTTGCGCGCACTCGGTCAGATAACTCGGGCGATTTTCAAGCACCCTGAACGCGCCTCGAGAATCATATCCATTCAGCTGAAACCCACTACTGACATCGTCTATCTTGGGATGTTTACTCACTTGTGGATTCACGGTATTTTATACGGCTTAGTACCCCTCATTAAACTAGTACCACGATTTATCGTTTTTCGGTGAGAATGGAATCACTCGTGTCATTCATTCTCCCTTTAATTTTACTCTTCAAGTCTGATTAGATAGTCCTTTGACTTTGGCTTTTCCTTTGGCCCGATCAGAGGATAATTCCGGGGTGGAATCGTGAATGGTCACGTTGACCAAAAAAATTCAACTGTTGCCCCGGAAATTGCAATCAAAACGAAGGGTAAAGTGCTGTCTGATGTGTGTAATCTATACATTTCTCGATGTTATCGATCACTCGTATTTTTCAATGGAGAATTATATGATTATTTACTCACCTTTATGCGCCATGTCGTCAGCGGTAACAGAGGCCAGGAGGCCAGTCGCGCCCGGCCATGGAGCGACCGCAGCGCCCAATTGCTGCGAAGGCAGAATCTTCGGGCCTTTGAACGCTTTTTTTTCACTGAAAAAAAAAAACTCGATTAATGACTTCACTTTCCATAAATTAACCATCGAAACTGGGGCTTCCTGACGCCAGCCGAGTACACAACAGAGAGACACTTGCGCGAGATTTGATAACACATTTTTTTTTAACGTAATGTTCACTCGACCTTGACTAATTACAGCTGTGTCAATTGGCTGACACTTGGAGCGAGTTTTTACGGGATTGACCTGAAATACTCATTGTCCCGTGATAACCGATTTTCACCTCTTCACAAGGGTTCAGTGAACCTCAGCAGACTGAATAGAACATAACAAACGACATCGAATTGTTCGTAATTAATCGACAATTTTTTCCCGTCACGTTTTTTCCCTTTTTATTATTATTTCCCATGAAACTTGGATGTTGTAGCCCTTCATGAGAGTATCAACGATCGTGGTGGGACACGTGTAAGTGCGATAATTAGTGAGTACCGAAGGGTCTCGATATACGTTACTCAACGAAATCCCAAAGTGAGTGGAAAGTGGATTCCGCGCCTCGCAACAATTCTAGGTTTTTTTTACTCGGAGGAAATTGAGTGCGAAGGAGAATGAAATGGAAAGGGAGAGGACGATGTGAAATAAAAAAGTAAAATCCCGCGGAGTACATCACTGGCCGTATTGTGCAAGAGGATTACTCGGGGATTATGCCCGAGCGAGCGCAAACAGGATCGCAACGGCTTGTGATTACAAGACGCCAAGCTGTCGATTTAGCCATCTCTCCCCCTCCATCATTTGGGGTCCCTACACGGCGAGAAATTTTCGGTAAAAAGCTCATCAAAATTACTCTCCACATGTATCTCCAAACATTGACCGCGCAATTGTCAATATCATGCCGTCAGTCGACTCCAGGGTGATGACGATAAAGCTTCCATTCTATTTTGAATGAAAATCAGCCGAGTGTCCACCAACGTTCATCAGGATATTGTCACCTTGTAGATCATGTCAAATGAATCATGTCACACGTCACGTACATCTGATTCTCGCGAGTCGCAAATTTGTCCTCGAGTTTCCCGGTGGTCTTTATGTACTCACTCTTTATTCACCTCAATTTTATCAGCAATTAACGTCACACATATGTAACATGTGTTTCATTTAATGGGTAAATAGAGTCAATTAAGAGAGATTGTGAAATTGTGCCCTTGTACCGGTCTTTATTAACTCAAAAAATATGTTTTTTGACGATTATGGCGCGCTTCAACGGGGGTTTGTTTGCGGGTAATTGACGAGATGATATAATAACCTGTTGTACGAATGGCTTAATTCAATGATTCTCCGGAGGTAGATTTACTCTTAATAGAGAAATCCTCGGGGTATTAATTCAGGCGGGAGGATTACAATGAAAAGGAAGGCATGGATATGCGTGAGGTGGCTGTTTGTTGAAGATAAAAGAGAGGGTGGGGGGTGTTACTCTTTTGGCTTCTGTGTTGTGTTTATTCGTTTGATAATACTCAGGGATACATCATTAATGTGGCACACGGGCCATGGATTCATCCTACCTATTACTCGGAAAGTGTAATAATGTGGATAATAACTGAGTCCCTGTCGCGTTCCATGTCGTCGCTTTCGTTGTACATGACACTCGAGGTGGGAGAACGGGGTGGAATACTACGGGTGCATGCTGTACCCAAAGAGGGAAACATAAATGAGTTGTCATACCGGATCTTCACGTTTCTCACTGTTTCACGGGGGCTTTTGTGATTATTAAGGGCAGAGATAAGCCGAGGGGGTTTAATTAGGGGATTTTACGCGGTTTCCGGATGGAAAAATGTGCAGATGGGGTGACATTTTTACCAGCGAGTAGTTTAACTACAGGGGTTCTGCTTCTGACAACTATTCCAATAATTTTTTCGCCATTTTGAGTGTTCAGTTATGCAAAAAAAAATCATCGAACAATAGCCATTCTTCTCCGATAAGTTACGATATTTGCAGACGAGTATAATTTTTTTTACTGGGGATTATGCTCGGCGTTGTATTTGGAAGATTATCTAGTATCCAGGGGGTCTACATGGTCGATTGAAGAACTGTACCTCACACCGGGGGATGCGAGTTGATCCGACGGAGATGATTTCATCCAGCCCCGGCAATTTTCAAACACGATAGACTCCGAAAAATGAATGCGACAATGAGAAAAAAAAATCTGAGAGGGAAAAGAGATTTACCAGAAGTTTTCAAAAGACACCCTCACACCGACAAACCTGACTGAGACCCCGGGGGTGCCAGCGACACTTGTGTACCGCGGAACTATTCAGTCTGCGCCCCTAGCTTCATGGAGAATTTCACGCGTCTATTGCCTAATTAACTCACCCCTTGGCAGAGTAAAAAAAATCATGAAAATGATAACTCACCAAGATTCCCCCGCGGCGTTTCTCCCGGATCTTCAGCCACAGTCTCACGAAATCACAGTTGAGTAAATCACAGTTGAAGTTGTTGTCAGATTGATCAAAGACAAGACAAACCGCACTGCAATCTCCGGAATTAATTAATCATGCTACCTCACCATGACAACAAATATTTTGTCGATCTGAATTTAAGGTGAATCACAGACATTTATTTATTATTTAACCGGTTAAACACTCGCCTCCGGGAAAAAGTGGGGAGGGGCGACTCGGTGATAATAATTTAACGCGCGCGTGTACCCGATGTTCACGACGAGGAGGCTGTGAGTGCTGGCTCCGTGGTGCCGTCGGCACGGAGTCGCGTGGCGTTTTGGCGCGGACGCAAACACCCCCTAGAAATCCCTCGGAATCTCCGCACAAACACGCACACAGAGCACTCCCTCTCCGCCTCTTTTTTATTCAGCTACATCTGTCGCACTCGGGCACAGGGAGTTGGCCATGGCGATGTACTGGGGTATAAGTATATCCGAGGGGTGGTGGAGCACCTCCGCCAGCCAATGGGAGACGCTCACCGTTCCCCCCACGTGGTGGAGCCGAGGATTTTGTACGTAGTGGGGGGAGAATTGTGCTGCCCCGGTACCTCTCTCTACGTGACATCATCGATTCTGAATGGTGGAGATGCTCAACCGTGTGGAAGGGACTCTCGGGGGCGCTCACCATCGCATCAATGCGCAGGCGCTTATCTCGGGTATTATCACTGTTGAGGGTTTATGTGAAATTGCCTGCGCGCGACAGATGGAGATCGACTCTCGGTCCAAACGCGTCTCATTTTATTTTTATTTTCATTTTTTGGGTTTTTATATTCGCGAGAGGGTTTACAATTATTTTTACATTTAATTTATTGTCTATTATGGTAAGGGAATCTGTCAAGTTAAGTCAAATGACAATTTTCGGGGAGAAAAAGCGAAAACCTTATAATTTTTCCGGATTATTTATTTAATTTATCGTCGATTTCTCTTCGATTGTCGAGGTTTATTTCCATGTTTTGAATATGTAGCGACGCGTTCGCGAGGGGGAGCAGCAATTTTTTTCACTCAACTCGGGAAAGTAGAGAGACTTATTAAAATATAATTGGCGTTTGTCCCTCTTTGTGCAAAACGTTATCTAGTCACGCGTATATACGAGGGGGCAGAAGGCCGTCGCATTATGCATGCCAGAGTGCCCCCACGGGTGACTCACCCTCTTCCACCCCCCGGGTCTCTGTCTCACCGTCGGTGGCCATTGGTCTCTGTCTTCTTCTTCTTTGAGTGTGAAAAAAATATCCTCGAGAGGAGAAAAAAATTAGAGGTGGAAAAGTACTCGGGAACGTGCAACTGTACCCAATACAAAATACAAGAGTTAAAGTGGCACATGTTAACGATCAAGTACACTCGACACATTTGAGAGACACGCGTGGCAACTCTTGAATTTCAAAGAGGAAGAAATTTTGCTTCTGCAGCTATTGTCAAGATCTTATATCTGAGTATTTCGAAATTTACGAGTTTTGTACTCGATTGATAACAGTTTTGAATGATTTTATTGGAGAATTATTTTTAATTAATTCCTTCGACAATCAAATAGTTCAAATTAATAGAAATTTAGGGAGAATATTTTCCATCTCCGTTTCAATCGAAAAATTCGTGCATAAATATTCAGAGTAGTGAAGTTTCCACTGTAAATGAAAGTCCGCATGTCCTGGGGATCGTACATCCTCTCAAAATCGTGTGGGGGTTTGAACGAAGGGAATCCCTCCACCGTCTCCTGCGATGTGAATCCGGCTTTAGGGTATCCACACGGTGGAAGTAACGCGTTTCGATTTTGCGTTAGTTCAGCTACGCGTGAATCCAGCCAAGGTCAAGTCGTTACCCGCTTCCAAGCATCTCACCCCTCCTCCACCCCCGCTCAGACGTGAAGATACAGCGGAGGGTGGAAAAAAAATTGGTGGAATTTTTTGTTAAATTTTTCTTTCGACAGTTTTCCTTCTTTTTCGTCATTCCTTGCCGGTATTGATTTATTTCGTTGAAACGCGGATGATGTCTGACCAAACTTGTATCACCTTGATTCAGGTATTCTCTGAGTCAAGTACAATGACCCATTTTCTTTGATTGCCGTAGTTATTGTCACACTGAGCACCTGTTATTTTCTCACTCGATTTGACGTCAATTTTCAAATAAATTGTAGATCACTAATTGCTGGCGCGATCTAATTAGCGGGAAGTTTTGCATCTTCCTGGATAGTCGAGCATGTCTCTGGAAATAATCGATTGTTGAGCACAGCAACTAGTCAGCAGGAAGTTCATTACGATACAAAGTTTTTTGAACTATTCGCCTCGGCCTTCTGGGCAACGCTGCGCAAACAATCATTTGAACATTGACGACGTATCGAGGTGGCAATGTACCCTGGTGACATGATTATTCAGATGTGATGGATGTGGGTAATTTGTGAAAATATCCCAGGTGTTTTTCGCAGCAAGAATATCCATCAATTCTTGGAGTGTCAGTGAATACAACTGATTCAACATCCTGTTTTCAATGTTGGAGGGGTTTTCATTCAAAAAATCATCGCAAAACAAGTTATTATTGATCGAGTGAGTATTCGCTGATGTAATATAGGTCAATGAGTATTTCAGGAAATATTTTCAGACGTTGAAAATTGCGTTTTAAACATCACAATTAATTCAATCAATTTTTTCTTTTTTAATCATTCTCTAGTCAATGTGAGTGGGGCAAACTGAATATTTTTAGCGGTATTTAAAAATTAAACTTTCAAAAAATATACTCAATTGATTATAATTATAATAAATTCATAAAAGTTTCCTGGATTTTTAAATTCCCTATTTTTTTTCGCTGGCTGGTCGAAAAAATAACAAAACGGTCTCTGAACGAACAACTTTTTCAAACATTTAATTCCAGACTGTTCATAATTCTTGAAATTGCAATTGCAACCCCTTACATGAACAATTCCCCGACAAAAGATAACAGATATATCCAAAGTATCCAATAAAAACTCCGGAGACACGCGCGAAACAAAATACAAGAGCGCGTCCGAGGGCAAAGGCAAACAAATTAACAAGTAGGAGTCGCTTGTTTATTATTGGGTGGGTACAATTTAACCACGCCTTTGTCATGTGTACCATCCAATCCCGTGTATCCAGTTATTTCCCCCCTCCTCCCCCCCACTCGCCGCTATTCCTCAAACAACCCCCCGCTCGACCCTTAACACCAACACAGATTCAGATTGAAATAGTCCATCTCACTCGCTCTCCTTGTCCTCTCCATTACCCGGGAATCGTTGGAACTCGTTTAGTTTTGCGGTGACGACGATGACGTCACACACCGCTGGCAGCATGCAACAGGCGTCTCCGACCTTACTCTCGACGACGCGTCTACTTTTATCCTCGGAGACGATAAAACTGGATGAGAATGAAAAAATGAGGACGGCCTTTTGTTTCCTTTTGGTTTTCAGCTTTATTTGGGGGTGGGAGGAGGGGGGGGGGAGCAGGCACTCGCGATTGTGAATTATTACATGAGATAGAGGCGCAGGAGGTCGGGAAAATTCATGCGCTGATGACGCAGCGTTGGTCATGCGATGATCAAAGGTAACAGTAATGGGCTGTGAGAGGATATCCACCGTTATGTGTATTTCGCCTAATATACTGCAAAGCTAAATGCTGACGCTCATTCCCTCAAATGTTTGGGGTAGGGGAATGCTTGTGAATTATTGTTGCCTGAGAAGCGAATTATTTTGACATTTATTTACGTCTTTGAAAGGACTCTTAGGGAAAAATTTATTCTAGATTCGCCAATTTTTGTGTAGAAATGATCTTAGAGTAGAGAAAAATAATAAATCCTCCCTTTTTCTTAGTCTCTGTATAAATTACAATTTTTTATTCCTCTTAAGAAGAAAAAAATAGATATATATATATGTATTCGCCATTGACTTTAGGTCTGTCATGTTGCGATGGTGAAAAGCACAACAAATTTGGGAAATAACTCAAAATAAATTCTCGTGATATATGTTATTTCAGGAGGGTAGTGTAGCGGGGGGTTGTATTCATCATTGACGTGTCTGGAGGAAAGTCTGGTATAATGGGAGAGCGGGGGGACTCGGACATGGGTGAGAATAATGGAACGTGCCAACTTTTCATGTATCGATATAATGGTGAGATTTTTTCTTTGACTGGGGAAGTTGGGAAACGAGGGGAACAGGTCAAGTGTGCGTAGACTAATCATGTTTTCTGGTCAGAGTAGTTTTCCATGCAAAATGTTGAGTGGACAATGGGACAGATGCTTCAACGCGTCTGGAGAGGAAAGAACATTCTTTGGAGATGTCAGAAGGTGGGGAAATTCGTCTCCACGAGTGCCATGAGAGTCTATTTCGTGTCAATTTAATGGACATTAATTATTTACCTGAAGAAATCGAGCGCATTTTTCTTTCGCAGATGAATATTTTTTACTGTATGTGCATAAGTCATTGTTACCTGATCTTGAGAAGCTCAGTTAGAAAAATTTTATTCTAAAGTACAGTAAATTGGCCTCTCAGTGATTCATTTCTGTATTACACGATTTTTCTTTGAAACGAAGTGAAGAGTTTATACTAAACATTTCCGGCTCCGTGAACATATTCTTCAGGCACTCGAAGCAACGTTAAAACCACTTGATACATAATTCCCCGATTCCAATGTGACATTGCACCCCCTGTAATAAGGGATTAGATCCCACAAATGCATGGAACTTTCCACACTCCTTTCTTAATCCCCGAAAATTCTCGTTCACAGTGTGGATCACCGCGATCCATTCACGGTGTCCTCTCATTGCCCACAACAGACCCTTACCTCTTTTGTGAATAAAAATATCCTTTGGCCGAACCACGCGGATTACGCAGTTCATGGGAAAATTTTTTTTTCCACTCGCTCTGAATGAGACATACGGAGACAAATTTTCATTTATTTTTGATACTCTGTGAATACTTCGGGGTGGTCCAGTGGCCGTCACGTCTGTCATCTGGTCGGGGATAAGATGTCCCGGGTCATCCAATACTGCGTGCATCCTTCGATATGTAGGAATTGGGGCGTCTAGGATTACTGGAATTCCGCGCGTGTTGTGAAATGAATTATGAAATGGAAAAAGTTGATGAAGAATCACCACACAAGTCACAACAGTCACCACAAAAATTTTTGGATAAATCAGTCATAGACTAAGCGATAATAAGGGAACTTGACTTCCGCCATTTTTACTGACTATTTCTCCGCGAAGGTACGTTCACATATCTCGTGTCAACAGCAGTAAAATCCTGAATCCTCGGGATTCAATCCGACATTAATATTTTTCCCGAAATAATCAACAGCTCGGACAAACAAAGTCATCAATCACATTGACGAAATCATTAGCAATCCCCTCCACTCAAAATCAGAAATAAAATCGTGGTAATGTAACAGCATCACGGAACCGCAGTCGTTGCAAGGGACCAGAGATAGGGGTGGCAGGAGGAAGAGATTGGGAGGGGGTAGATTTTATTGTCGGGCGAGATTCAATGAGCCACAGTACTCGAGACGAATCTCGCTGTCAGCGGTCCGCGACGAATCGTTCACACAGTAGCCAAATACACAAAAGTGGTGACATCTCCATCCCTCAACGAGCCAAACGACCGCGAAAAGGTGGCGTTTTTGAGAAGGGGAACTAAATAAATACAAAAGGAGAGTGAGGCGTCACGCCCACTCCGGGCATTGTCATATTTCTCGTGAGACTCATCCGTACTCATGTATATGTGGATGGAATGGCGAGAGGGAGAGAGGGTGACTAGACGATGACGTCTTCATACCCATTTTCCACGCTCAATTCGGGTCCAGTAGGCGAGCCCCTTCGCATTTATTAGCATAAAACAACTATGTCAACGGTGACGGGCGATTAATTCGGCGCCAAATCTAGCGCGTGCTTCTGTTTGTCGCTTAAAAATTATAACTGACGGGATTTTTCATTTTGAGAGACCTTCAGTTGAACCGTTCCACTTACCCCCTTTTATGAGTTTATCGAGTTGATGAGTATTTGACGCAATCAAACATCTGTCAATCCGACTCTCCATAAAAAATATTTTCCATCTCCCGGGAAAATTGATTTCCCGACGAACGAATGAATTTATTCCTCGCCAAATCTTTCGGAATCGTCAGAGACGACACGTCAATTTCTCATTCATTTTGAGGTGGTCAGAGAGATTGACGAAAGCAAGAAAATTGTGAAAATTCGATGTGACGATTATGGGCGCGAGTATTAGTGTGTTGTCGATGGGTGTTTACGCGTGCCAGGAGCGTGTTATCGGAGCATGCAGGCAAGGCGAACGGGAAAACGATAGTCAGTGGTGGTGGTGTGTGAACCACGAGAGGAAAAGAGAGGTATGAGGTATGAAGAGCTCGACCACGTGGGTGGCAGCGGGTAGTCATGACGACCGCAGCGACCAATCATCCGGAAGTAACGCAGCGCGAGATAACTCTGCATCCAATCAGGTTTAGTCTCCACCGGGGAGGGATGATGCCACACGCATTTCTCCCTGTACATCCCACCCTTCATGTGAAAATCCGCTTCTAATCTCGTTGTTTATCCTTTTTGTGGCATTTTTTTTTCCGCTTCCCTCTTTCCAGTTTTCGTTGTCGCATATACTTTTTTTATATAAGTCGAGGGATTTTGAGGAGTCGCTGTTGTGTGGTACCTGTCGGTTGACACCATATGGGTCTCGTTTTGTGTCCTGTCGACCGGCAGAGTGGCGATAAGGGGAAGCCTCATGAAATAAATGACGGTACTGTTATGGGAGAAAAGTATAGGCGGTTACATGTACATTTTTCAATTTTTATCAAGAAAAGACCGTAACACTCGCTTTTGTGCCTCAGGGAGGAAAATATGTGGAATTGGAGATTGTATATCAATAGCTTTGAGAAAAAATTATTCTGCGAAAACAATATAATGATAATCTGCGTGTTGGTGTCTGTGAAGGGGATGGCATGATTTTTATGGAAATAATAAGAGATAAAACTGATGAAATTCGAAGGGAAAATTGAGTTTTGAAAGACAATGTGAACTTCATTTTGTCGAGCCCTAACTGTCGTAGAGGGTGATTGTGTTAATTCAAGCATATATCTGCGCACCTAGAGCCTCCACGCAATGAGGGAGTGAGGGAGCGAAATCCCCGTCCGAAAAGCGCACAACTTCCGGTGACAAACGAAGCGTATGAGGCGTCGCGTATAATGAAGTAGAAGCGTTATGCCTAAATTTAGAAGCGACATAATTCCGGGGTGGCTCACCCCTCACTCACCCTCCAAGGACCGATTATTCTCTCCTTTCAACGTCGAGAATAATCGGCTGGAGATTATTTTTTATTGTTGTAAATAAAATGACAATCTCGCGCGCTCCCTCTCATTTTTCTCCACCGAAGAAAATTCGAATCTTCTTCCGAGGGAAAATGATGAAAAAATCTCAAGCAGTTTAGCGATATTTCACAGAGTGGTATGGTCGTATAAGGGTTAGTTCCGGAGGCAGTCTTGCAGAGTCGAGATAAGGAAGACAGTGTGAAACGTCGTCTAAGGGGCTTTTCCCATCACTCTCTTCTCTCCAACGCTGAAGGAAAGCCGCGAGCAAGAAACCCACTACGTAATATCGGCTTATCCACGCTATGCATCCCTGTTCATGTCGGCAACTTGGGAAAATCGAGAGAGAGAGAGAGAGAGAGAGAGAGAGAGAGAGACTCGGAAAATATTCAGTTCAACGTGCCTCAAAACGCTGAATATTTATTTTTTCTGCAGTTGAAATTAGAACAATTTTCTCCAACGCAGGGAAAGATGCTCAAGTGCGTTTGATAATTTTGGAAAACTTGTCCGATTATTTTTCCCATCCAAATCTTGGCCAATAGGATTGCACCATTCGACGTTATTTTGTATAGTCAACACGGTATTTCAGCGGATATTCTTGAAAATTACACTGGAAATTTTGCATGTTGATATATATAAAAAAAAACAAATGTTGAAGTAACCCTCAATTGTATCTGACAGATTAAATGGCAATTCGTTGAAAATTATGTCTCATGGTGCAATTCTATCGGCCAAGATTTGGATGCAAAAAATAATCCCCCGAATACCACTCGAACTTCGAAATTATCTGATATTTCCCTCAAGGTTCCCTACAAATAAATAAGCTTGTCAAGTTTTCCAGAAAAATCACTCGCGCTTCGCGCTCGTGATTTTTAGACTGGAAAACTTGACACGTTCATTTGTTTGCAACGAACCTATCGGGAAATATCCGATAATTTCGGAGCTCTTGTGGTATTATATGCGATAATTTTTAGTTAATTTTTCCCTTCGTCCAGAGAAATCCCATCGCATTGAGTCATCTGAAAAATATTTCAAGTTGAAAAAATTCAACTCACGGAAATCTCAGTTGAAAGACTGGATTACCGTTAACTGCGCAATTAACGAAGCGTTTTGGATGGCACGTGTGGCCATTCCCCTCTCCCTATGAACTCCCAATTACTCAGGAGGAAAAAAAAAATTAGTGTACTTTGAGGGAGACACTGCGGCTCGTTATTTAACCCAATGGAAAATGAGTCACACGAGCTGTTCACTTGACTGACGTGTCAATGTCCACAGGTGTGACTCCGCCATATTTTTTTTTTCGGGGGAAAATATTGAGGAATAGAGGGAGATATGAATGTGCCGTTGGAAATAATTGCGGGGGAAATGCCGCGATTTCTTAGTGGAAGGAGTGAGAAGGGGTGAGATATCACAGGGAATAAGGGCCCTCTCCCTGGGTTAGTTCTCTCCGTTAATGAACGCAGCCACCTTGAACTGACAAACGGATGAACAGGCATAGGCAGTGGGAAGACAGACGCGGGGGTGGCTCGGTAGCCACTAAAAGGGGTCGTCCCCGTGGCTGATGAAAGCAAACCTCTCTAGGTACACTTTACCTCCTTCATTTCTCTTTTTACATCCCCCTTCTTGGCCTCTCTGCCTGATATTCCTCCCACAACTTTCACGTTACAGCGTGTGGCCAACCAACCAACCAACCAACCAACGCCTCCACGCTTTGACGCGATTATCTCTTTTTTTTTTTTCAATTCTCCTTTTTTTGTTTTCTTGTGTATTCACCGCCACGATTAATGCCGGCGAAAAAATGAGCAGTTTTCAGCTGCACAAAATTGTTCTTTGAATTTTTTTTGTGGAGGATGAGTCAGTTGGGTGAACACACTAGAATTTTTGTGGATTGGGAATGCGGAGGATTTGACTCCAATTTATAGGCGTGGAATAGTCACTTATTTTATGAAATTTCCATTCGAAACTTTAGTGAATTTCAAAACAAAATGTGTGATCTACACACAGAAAAATGTATTGATTCCCCGGAATCCATAGACCATAATTATTTGTGACGCGGAGCACCGCTTATCGCGCGCCTGACCATCAATGGCTTTTATCACTGAAATTTGGTGATAGATTCCAGCGCCCAGTGATGGGTCCCTAAAATTTCTGATTAACAATTTCATATATTTGAGAATGTAAAGAAAATTAATAAATTAATTTTCCCAAACGAGGAAATTGTAATTCGTACTGCGTTAACACGTGATTTTATCAAGAAAATTTTTCCTCAGCGGAGAGTTATATTTTACCTCCCATAAGAATCACCTCCCTCTCCCCCTTCGATCTGCCCCATTAGCCCCCCTCCCCCCTACCCTTCCGTTCTACAATAAAACCCTCGCAAATTGCGTGCGAAATTCACTGAACTATATCCTCATCATAAAGTAACAATGTATTTTTAAAAACCTCATTTTCTTCAACCCATCTTTATAAACAAATTAAAACGACCGGTTGATTCGCACGAGCGCTCGCCCGGGGGGTGTCCCCGAAGGGACAATCGCCAGGGGGTTCCAGTCCTCTTGATACCCGAGGATAGAAGAAAACCTGGGGGCGATCATCTCGCTTGGTTGGTCTGAGGGGGTGCGCGGGGGGAGGCGGTGGGCGCCAGTAGTCCTCGCTGACCGACTTACGGACGGATTGAGGTTATATAGGCACATCCCCGGGGATTTAACGCCCCACGGATTTATCTCGATATAAAAAAAAAAAAAAAAAGGGTATGCAACCCATCCGTCCTGACCGCTTTCCTCGATTATTACGCTCCTGTGCCACTCGTCTCTCCTCTCTTTATTTTTTCCAGCCTCCGATCTTTATTCAGCGTCGAAGAAACATGGAGGAAGGTTACGGTACAAATTAGTCGACTCCAATAATCAACGAAACATCTGCAAATGTCGAACTCGAGAGCTACGAGAGATGCCACGTTACAATGACGGCCGGGGGCCAGGGGGGATATGGCGTCCCGTTGGGCCCGACTGTGACCAAAATCATTTGGATCCCATGCAGTGTTTACACTCGAGATGATGCCTCCTAATGCTAATACGCAAGAAGCGATAGAAAGAGAGAGAGAGAGAGAGTCAATGCGGTCTCGTGTTAATGCGTGCACGCTTCCTTCTGCCCCAGCGAATAAACTTATTTTCTACGTATTTCTTAATGCTCAATCGGCAATCCAATGAAAAGTGGATGAATGGCAAAAAAGAGGAGCGATTATCGAGTCGAACGAGCGACCTCAATGTGTCCGTCGAGGCGTCCGCGCTACCCCGCTGAGCCTAACCGACATTCAGGGAGCCAAATGGTATAAATCCCTTTTTTTCCTTTCTCATTTTTTTTTTATGGAGTTCATATTTTGGTGGGACGTGGGCTTCTGCGATCTTGTAATTATCAAAAGTGGAAAAATGGGGGCGGAGAGTGTCGCCCCTGTGCGGGGATATGGTTGAGCGGGGGCGGGGGGAGCAGGAGACAATTTATTATTATCTATTGAATGTTGACTCTGTTTTCCAAAATTCGTCTGAGTTTTCTTGATAAATCTCTTGATTTTCGGAAGCATTGAATTTTACTGGGAGTTGGGCATTTTTTAATTCAAAGATTTTTAAAAGTCTGAGTGCAATTACCGTTTTACCAAAATGTCGGAAAAAATCAGGATATTTTTATCTTGGGGAAAATCTCCCGAGGGCGATGGGAGCCGGATGAAAGAGGAAAATTGGTGATCTGGTATTGACGTATCGGCATTTCACTGCCCTCCGGATTTTCGATTTTCGAGTATCTCTCTTTCATCCATAACCCACACAAAGAGGTCCTATCCAAAACAACCGGGTAAAAGTGGCCCGAAGGCTTGCAGACCCGTTGGATATAACTGCTACTGCACACCGGGGATAATAAACTCCTCTCTCTCGCGCTATATTCCACCCAGCCGAGTCTGTTTGCCGACACGTTCGCGTTCGTTGAGTTTTGAAGGATCGTTTTGGAGTCAGTGAGACGTATCGAAAGATTATGGCTAGAGGTTTTTTTTTTATTTCACTTCGCATGAGCAGTGGACACGCCTCGACACTGCTGGATACTCAACTGGCTGTTCCTCAATGGTCCCTTTACATATTGACGAATGACCTTTTTCTTCTCGATGAAATTGACGGTAATATTCATACCTTTTTCCCATTCCATGACCACTCTTCGAGCAGATGTTTTATGTTGGGGATTCTTTACTTGTTTTTAGAAGTCGATCGGTGGCACCCATCGGCGACTCATACCCTGGAATAATTTAATGACGAGCCGGCAGTTTTACTACACCAGAGTGTACTTTTAATCCACCACAATTAAACCTTCGGTGCAATCTAAAACGCACCTTTGGTGAAGAAGAAAAAAAATTTTTTTCTCATTTGCAGTCGATCGTCGAACTTGACAGGAGAATAAAATTTAACGATTAAATCCGTGAAATATTCCGTTAATGGTATGTGAATAGATTTGAATTGAACAGAGTAATTTTTCGTGTGATTTTTTTCTCTGAAAGTGAGCGAATGAATGAACATGTGAAAACAAAAATTAATCAACCATTCGTTGAATTTTTCGGGAGTAACAATAAAAGAGGAGAATAAAAAGTGATATTTGTTTGACCAGTTCGATGATTTGAGGCTTTCGCGTTTCACGTGCTCCGGATTTTGGCGGGTGGATGTGCATATTTCGCGTTATACCGCAGAAGCACTGTTCGTTGGGGCCGGAGGGGGGGGGGGAGGAGGAGGAGGTGCAGAGAGAAAGCCTCTCTATCTCTCGTTTTGCACATTTATAACAGTAAACATACCTGTACTGGACAGTGGGAGGCGTGGCGGTGAGTTTCTCTTGGCCACGTATATATCCAGTATTCACGAGAGTGTGAAAATGTTTTGCAATTCCGAAATCAGGCGTGCGCGCGAGAGTCTGTGGGGGTATAAAGCCACACGGCGCGTTACGGGGAAACACTAGGCTGGGCTGCGGACGGCAGGCCAGCCGCAAAAGCCGATTCTCACACAGCGAATGAAGCCGGGGGGTGGGTGGGATGCCACGGGGATAGTATTAATAAAAACTCGGGGAAAAACAAACGCATAGGGCGGGGTGGGGGAGGAGGAGATTGAGAAAAAAAAAAAAAGGAAAATAAACGCTCCGGGCGAATGTGTCTCACTCGAAATGCCAATCCGGACTGCAGGCGAGTGGAATGACAGAGCGCTTTACTCACGTTTCACAGCAGAATGAAATTATCTTTTCGATTTAATATTCACGATAAATGGAAACGACCGACGGGAGAAAATTATTTGCGCCAGAGGAGGAGACGAAATATCGCGAGTTGAGATAATGAAACGCATGGGAAATTCAACCCGAGACGTCGCGGTGCAGAGCTGTTCGCAGAGGTCGAGGAGCAGTGGAGAACAGTCGCTTTTCCGAAATTTTTCATTCTCATTTTGTTGTAAATACCAGGCCCGTTTAAATGTGATTATCCATTAAGTTGGATAAGGACGGTAGGCTCGAATAAAAAATAAAAAGGGTCGTGAGGTGCAGCCAGAGGGTAACGAAGACTCGACAAGGAGCGATGGCAAACGATCAAAGGATCATCCTCTCCCTCTTTCTCGCTCCGCGTCAAAGGAACTTCCCCGATATTTTGCCTCAAACGCTCTTGCACCAGTTAAACTTCTCCATCATTTTACAAAAGAATTAACAAAGTCGTGGAAAAGTGGAGGGTTGGGGTGAAAAAAAAAATGAGTGAAAACAAAAACGAAGGAGGAAAAAAAAAGTGCGTTCCGGGCGAAATTTCGTGGATACTACCCCCTGCAGAGGCCACTCTCACTCGAGCACCTAGTGTATATGTATATATATATCCCTGGCTTTGGGCTTAGCACCACGGGCAACCCTGTAATTTGAAATCTTCTCAGAGTTCTCTCTCACATGTACAACAACACGTGTAGAATCGACGCCGCAGCGCCTCCCTTCTGTATTTTATTACAACAATAGCACCAAACTGCCAAGAAATTCACCCTGCAATCATACACGACAAAGTCAAACGTTTCTCAGAGTCGTGTGTGACAATGGGTTTGGGCGTTCCTCGAGTACAGTCAGACTTGTGCTCCTTTAAGACGGGCCAAACCCAATGTGACTTTTATCGAGTAATTATTTCCATCCGCATATGATTTTCAAAACTGTCACAATATCTCGAACCATTTAAATGACCCCATCATCATCATCATCACCGACAATAGACAAAACGTATTAAACACGTGTCAATGGGCTTTTAGAATATGTGATAGCATCAAAACGCGTGCCAGGAAAATGCACTCACCCTCAAATGAAGAGCAATAGCTTTTTGAAGAACTCGAAGAGCCGTATGTTATCGGATTGTCAGCGGAGTTCGTAGGAAGAAAAAAATACACAGGGAATAAAATCACCGAAATAGGAGTTGTGAGAGGGGTGGAGGAGGGAGGATGCAGGAGTAGGGATGCGAGTGTACGATCGGCCAGCCGTACGTCCTGCGTGCATTGACTAATGTTACAGAATTATAATCGCGGCGTGAATGTTATCGGAGGCACCGGGGGCGAGCAGCCGAGCATAGATTACGGACCGAAAAGGGGGACCAGGGGGAAAGGGTGTTTGATACGCTCTCGCATAATGGGGTTGCATGAGGGCGTTGGGGCCACGGCACGATAAACGGACTGATAGTGTCCGCACAGTTGACCAAGCGAGACGCATCACAGATTTTAAAAGACTGTTTTACTCTTTCACAAATTGCAAGAGGGCATAACAATCTATTCCAGCGAGGGCTTTGTACTCTTCTTAAACTGAATTGTTTATTGTTACATCTGTTGTTATGACCGTAAACCCCTCCATGATCCGGGAAACTTCTCCGTGCGATATTCATGATTTATTTTTAAATGTTTTAACGCGATTAGAATGATAATTTAAAAATATGAAAATGGAGTTTTGCTAAATCCTTGAACTTGTGGAAATATTCTCCATTAACAAATATGGTACGGTGCTTTGGTAAGTCTCTGGAGAAATTCTGACGTTGCCAGACAGCCACCCTGACGAGCCGTTGTACACTCCCGTTAGTTGGCTCGTCAAAGCTGGTACCCAGTGACATCTCTATTATCACCGGAGTCACACATATACATGACAGGGGTAGTGGAGAGGGGTGGAAACATCAGGCAAGTGGAGAACATACGAAAAGGGAAAGAAGGACACAGTGTCACATGGTGGCACGCGCACCACCGAGATAACGCATCTCCGATGATAATCCTCTTCATCTCTCACACACGGCAACTCTCTTTCCCCATCCATCGTGTTCTCATCATCCCTGGGACGTTGGCCCCAGGGAGACAAAAACCCCGGGACTTTTGCCTGACAAAATGCCCGAACTTGTCAATCGCATCGATATTCAATGGACTTCCGGTCAGCATGTAATTTCATGTGGCTTTCAACGAGAAATTGGATTATTTGGAATTCGTTAAATGTGCATTAGGGGCTCCGGGTTTATTGTTACATTCAAATGGACCCTGCCAAGTCTTTATTTGATGTAACTCTGGTGATGTGTGTTTTTGCAATATTTATTTTGCCAGACAAAAAAATGCTGGTCAGGAAACTTTGCCCATTTCTATAACAATTTGACAAATGACATTTTCATGTTTTTCCATATTTCATTAGTAATTTGTCCTTTTATTCAGGTTGTCATTGAATGTAAAAATGGACTCGTTACATTTTATGCGGAGCAAGACGTCATTTCGAGACTCAGACGTCGGACCGAGGGGATGAAAAGAAGGGCCGAGGTGAAGGGAAAGGGCGACCGACGGGGCGCCCTAAGATGCTAGATACCAGCAACACCAGGGGTCCCTCTTAATTATAAAGCTTATGAATAATAATTGTCGTGTAGTTGGACCAACATTGTGACTGCATGTTTTCCCGCTACGCCCCTGTCTCTGTCGTTCACCGCGGGTGCACCCTTTCTTCCTGTTTTCGACTCACCACCCCGTGGGACCCGCATAACCTCGCTTTATTTATTTTCCTCTTTCTCGGCTCTTCGTCATTCTTGTAGAACGTTATTAACTGCGATCGCCGAAATCGTCATATTCTTCAACCGAGTCTTTAGGCATTTTTACGCAACGGGACACCGAGCTACAGTTACTGTTGCGTTTTTTATTTTTTAGTTTCATCGGGGGAAGTTTGTCGGGAGATTTTTAATGACGATATTTATTTCACAGAGGAATATTCCCACGTGGCGAGAATGTCAGAAGGGCTGCGAAATCAGAGTAGAAAAGCCCCTGCGGAGAAAAAATACTTTGACATTATTAATATCCATTACGCAAACAAACTCGTGATTTTTGGTTATTTATTTTTGTTAAATATTATTCGGAACCTGTCATCATTTTTCTGAAATCACATGCCATTATAATTATTGTCGTTCATCAATGGTGTAAAAAACGCCAGGAGTTGATGGGAAATCCTTCGAAATCCAATATTTTGACAATCGACAATTCAGTGAATTTCGATTCCCCGATATATTCAATTTAATTTTTGAAATTTCTGGAGGGATCAGTGAATTGACTCCACGGGGCATTTTTTCCCCTCGCATTGACTCCAACAATGCCGTCTCTTCTACCATTTCAACCATTTTATTTTTCTCTCATAACCGAGAGATTCCGCCGAGGGAGAATACCGAATTGAGACAGAGGATAAGGTTCGTTTGGTGAATTCAGTGCCGGGATGCGCGTGAAATGTATTTGGAAGGCAAACGATAAGTGTATATAGGGAACAAGTGGTGGAGTGAGAGTCGACAATAACTTCTCGACTCCTTGGCGTACAATTTAATTTTATGCAACGCTTGGCACGCCTCTTAGCGCCGACGATATCCTCACAGCGTTTAACTAGATTGTTATGATTATCAGGGAGATGATTTTTTGTTCGTGTTCTCGTTTATAATTGGAGTGGATAATTTATCATTTCATTATTCGTGTTTATGATAACGTGAAAACATGGAAATATTTACGCATTTTTTTTACTCCTCATTATCTGAACCATTCATTACCATAAATTTTTGAGAATGAAAAATTGTGAATTTATTATTATTATTATTGGCGGTAAATCAAAATTTCGACTTTTGTCTCATATTCTCAAGTCGAAAAGAATTCTTGGTGAAATATCGTCGCATCCTTTTCACGTACAATTTATTGGTAAACTTTGGTAGCTTGTTAGAACGTTACGTGCACTGGGATAAGAAATATCCACGTATTTTCTTCCTTTGCCTACACGCGAACAGTAAAACCACGCTGGTTTTGCCCTGCACATAGTTTTTCACCGACTCCATCTCCCTCTCCCGTCCGCATACAGGGCTGGGAGTACCACGGCCCACTGATCTGCACCAGTGCCCTCGACGCCGAAACCCACCTCCTCAGACACTGCCAAGAATATGAATGTGTCATATGCCCACTATTTTTCCCTCCCCCCTCCCTCCCACCGCTCCTTTTTCCCTCATAACAATAATTCAATTACGTCCTTTTGTACGACTCCTTTCTTCTTTTTCTCAGTAGTCTCTTAATGACCGGATAATAGAGTCAGTATACAATACTAATTTGACTTGTGCACTCGATCAATCTATTGGCCCGGGAAATGCGAGTAAAAATCTGTAAACACTGGAGCACCTGAATAAGAATATCGATAAAATATTTTGAGAATCGATTAACCTGCACCGACTAACCCCATCGTTGTAAATAAAGTTCCAATTTTGTTCCAGGGCCGAAGTCCAAGAAAATCTCGGATGAAATATTCCAAATGCAGTGGATACGAAGTTGAATGGAAAGGTGGGAGTTCGAGGGTTGAAACGAGTAGCTGGTGGAGAGGTGCAGGCGAGAAAGAGCAAGTTTCCACGACGTGGTAATAATATAAGGAAGGGTCTAACGTATAACTACGGGTTACTGCACGTACATGATTCTCTGTCCCTATTCCCACCAAGCATTCACCGTCTGCAATACCTTTTCCAACTTCCACCCTCGCAAAAGGAACCGCGTAGCGCTGGAGGAAACGGGACTTAAATAACGTGAGTTTGAATTTATAGTAATACTTTTATGAAATAATGTTAGAGGCGGATATTAAGGCGGACACTCGGCGGGAGGGAGAAGCTCCTCTGGCTAAGCGCCATCCGGATTCTCTACGGTTTTCCTCTTTTCTCGTAATTCAAATTTTCCATCCCCACCAGATTTTATACGGCGCGGGTGTACATCTTTGAAGGAGATCTTCTAAAAATTGTCACTGTACGGTTTGGATAAGAGATTAAGTTGGCTCCATTTTTTAAATTCCAATTTCGTCCTTTTAATAAATTTTGGGAGAATAGTGTGATAAAAATTATAAATATTCAGGGCCATTCAAGTTGCTGGCACATAATTATTATCTTTTTCAATTATTTTTTGTGCATTTTCTCATTTAAAACTATTTTTGTTGGATCAAAATGTTTTCAACCTCCAATTATTGCCTCCCGTCCTGACTTTTCCACAATGTCTTCTGAATTTATTTAAATATGCATTGGGCGATGAGGAACCGAGAGGGAGGAGAGAAAAATCATCCCCGGAGACTTTACCCAGGCATTCCAGGAAGTTGCTCTTTAATTAGCCAAGCCACCGAAGTTACCAGTGGGAGGTGACTTAAATAATTATCGTTACCCGTTACGTTTATATGACGGGGATCACGAGGGGAGTTGCATCTGTTTCTGATTATTAATTAATATCAAGCGACGGAGGCGCTCGCATGAGCGCACCCCTCCGGGTACTTCATTCCCCATGTGCGTATTGGGGATATATATTGTGTTGTACACTGACAGAGATCCAAGTATGAATTCCCGTGCCTACCAACTCCCTTGGAATACTCGTAGTATTTTCATCGTTATGCATGCAAAAGTGGAGGGCATTAAGATTAATGAGATGTACGGGATATGGGGCGATCGGCCGTAACCACTCACGCGTTTATCCACCCTTGTTTCACACTTTTTTTTTTCTACAACTTGCTCATATTTTTTCGAGCGAAATTCCACAGCTCATGCTTACGATTGAAAAATTTTAAGGAAAATTCTTCAGGTGAAATTTCTAGACCCAATGAGACGGGAATTATATTGATAATTTCTCACAAGGAAAAAAAGTCGTCTTTGTGGAGTAATTCAATAACTAAACAATCAATTAAATATTTCATCATTCAGTCCAATTATTTTTTTTTAATTCGGGGCAACGCTGACGAGTCGGGAAATTATTAAAAATTTATGGAACCAGATTTTGCCAATTCGGAAATTAGAAACGGCCCTATCTTACATTCCCTGAGGGCTCATTGAAACGATCACATGTCCCTCACTCGCGAGACCTCGCAATCCGTCAGAATGACAACATGTGATAACTCCCAACTCGATAAAAAATCCACTGTATCAAAGGTCGATAAGAATTCCCCGACTCTGCCATCGTCATTGCCGACAATCGCTTCTAGCCATCACCCCCCTGCTCTCCTCCCTCATTTTCTCTCTTTCCACTTGGTCCGTACATTTCTCTCCCCCTCCAGCATCTCCCGCTGGACCCAGAAGAAAGATGCTGCGGAGGGCACAGCGCCTCTGTCGTTAGTAATTGACAGCCGCCGAAAAGCAGCGAGTCGTGTCCCATAACAATATGTATCAGCATCATCACCGACTTGAAATCCCACTCTCTGCAATTTTAATCTAAAAAATATTATTCCGCGAATTTAATTAATATCATCTCCAAGTGATCAAGCTCGTTATTGGGCAGTCGTCGGAGGATCAAAGAATAAAAAATCCCACAGAGGCAATTTTCCCCAAGTGAATTATTACTTTTTGATTGCCCCGCGTTCGGGGGTGTTTCAATACCCCGCAACCACCTGTTGGTCCCATTCTCACGTACCATCCAACCCCAGGTAAAATGCGGAAGAAAAAAAATGGCGAATAAAACAAAACAATCCTTTAAATGTCAATAAAATAAATAGTGTTGACCAGCAGAACAGTGAATACTAGTTTGACAATTGAAGTGATAATAAAACGATATGGAATTACTGTACTTCTGATATCCCCCATGAAACAGGTGAGTTTCAGTATTTTAATAATTCATTCAGAGGAATTTTCTCGGTGAATAAAAAAAAAATTGTTTTTCAAGATTAAAACAAATTGCCGTATTGTTGAGCATCGTCGTTCTTTTTATCGGCATCAATCAGCGTTGTTAATTACAACCCTATCTCGTGATATGAATATAAATGAAGCTGGTTGTATTGCTCAAAAAGTAACGGGGCAACTGTAGGAGCGAGTCCTCTCTTAACCCACGGCTATTCACTCTGTACCAGTTGAATAAAAATATCATCGTGATAATTGAACATTTCGTTTATTGAACGCTCGGGACATGCTCTGATTTTTCGTATGAGGAGGCTCCCTTCATCGGCTTGTGGTCAATTTACTAGCATGAATTGAGAAATCACGGGGATATTGGTTTCACGCGCGGTGGGTTGCAAACGAGTTGCCACAATCCCTTTAATCCCGACTTATCGATGATGGTGGCGCAGGACTTCCACCGCAAATTATTAAATCCCCGGACAAGGGATGACGATTAATCACTGAGTCTTGGGAGTGCGCCGAGAATGACCGGATACATCTGATCTAATCGCGATATTTGATTTGCCGGTAGTGGTAGCTTTGGAGTAATTTGTTTACGTTCAATTTTCCGACTTTCGACTTGAGCTGCTCTGAATAATTTAATTCTTATCATCAAAGGTAACAAAAAAATTCCCCCGATTTTCTACAAATTCCCAAACGTTCACCCGAATATTGCGAAAAATTTCTCATGAAACTCTTGGTCTCTCCATCGAAATAATTGTCACCAAGCCAACCGGTTCTCCTCCACCTCAAGAAGAAGGAAAAAGCGTAATAAAACCCCCAGTTGCTTTATTTATTTTCTTCACTAAAAAATCACCTCCTCGTACCCCCGAATTCTCCAAGGATGACACACATGTCGAGCACCCGACAGACATTGAAAAGCATTGACCGCCTCGAGAAAATTCTCACAAGAGGGGAATTTTCACCCTTCTCAATCCTGTTTCATCCACCTTCTATTCATAAATCATAAGACATATTGGAATAGTTCTCCTGCGGGTGTTCTGTTCCCGCGATTGCATACGAGAATCACCGTTTCATCGTCCTGAGTGTTACAGCCACGGTGGCTCTTCACTGGGGATTGAATATGGTAGTAGTGAAAGGCCACAGGGACAAAACGAGAGGATGGGAGAGAAAGAGAGGAGATGAGAGTTTGCCTGTGTGTACACACAACGTGAGATTTAGTTGGCCAGCCCTTTGGAATGCAGAGGCCAGGAGGCTTCCTTACGTGCATTTAGGACTCTGTTTATATGTGCCACTGATCAATATCAGTTCAATCACCGTCATTACGATTTTATGGGCATCAGTTATAAGATTCATTCATATAACAAATCATGTCCAAAATTAAATTCGTAGCGAACATTGGTCGGACATAACAAGGAAAGTCTAATGTGTTTAAGTTTTAAGGTCGATTCCCTGTCGAAAGAATGCATGCAACATTCCATTCCCCTGCTAGTTAACATAGTGAACATAAAACTGCATTAAATGGCATTTTACCTAACGCGAACATTTGACATTTTCCGATGAATCGTAATAATTTTCATAATTATCCCATCATAAAAATTAAACTCATTAAATTTTAAATTCACAAATGTCACACATTTTGACTGTGAACAATATTGAATTGGTAATAATAATAATGCATTTTCTTGGCTCGGAATTCCCTGAAATTCGATACATCTGGATTTAACTGAGGGCCAATAAAAGCCTGTTTGCCGCTCGCATGTTCACCATCAGCGTTCTTCAGCTGAGAAATTATTTCTTGATACTTTAATGACTAGCTATTTTCCATGTGCTTAATGACCCCTGTCAGAGTTACATTACCCGAGTCTACGTATCGTTTACTGTCGGAATCAATCAATTAATCAAATTGTTTTGCTTCCTGTCTAATGTATGACATTAGAGGAAAGTACAAAACAGTGTTGTTTTTCAAATGCACTTTTCTCTTGTATTAAAATTCAACGGAGTCAGTCAGAGTTCAGGTGTTCCATGAGTTCCATTACTTTCTAAGGGAAAATACTGGAATTTTTTTTCAGCCTCTACGATGTCTGCGAGTGCGCGAATATTCGGGATGATTATACTGATCCGAAAATCGACGAAAATCGGACGGGTAATAAAAGTCATAAAAATTCCGGGCTCATCGAGTTTCGTTGGGGCACGCACTTCTTTCAGCCTCGAGTAATTACCCCCGACTAAGAAGTTGAAATTGGAACAGAAAAAAAAATGCCCCACAGTCTTCGTGACACGAGACTATGAGTTTTCGGAATCATCGGCGAGTTAATTGAGGTATCGGAGGGAATTTCGAAAATGCTGCTCGTCATTGTTCTTCGATCTATTCTGCAGCGAATACTTTCGAAATTGGGACCCGAAAAATTCAGTTCAACGGACCGTTTTTAGATCTCATTCGGCAGTGCTTATATAGACAGCGTTCGATCTTAGACAGTTGAAGGCCCTCAATTATTCATAATTTAAAAAATGTGGATGGACAATGACGAATTCACGCAATTGTCATGCCTATATTTTAATTATTCATTAAGAATTTCCGGGGTTTCGTATGAAAATTGACTAATAATCTTCTGACAATGAAATTTTTCATCGGTTCTTGTGCTATACCAGAAGAATATGAACAACTTCGATGATATCTCCGTCCACTAATTACCCCTCTAATTACCTCCGTGCATATCCGTTAATGACCTTCGAGGTGCACGTGAAAGTAGTCGCGATAACTTTCCTCCTCCATCATATTGTTCTAATCCCGCGTGTGAAACATGACGATGGGATAAACCAAGCTGTTGCTTTCATTTCACTGAAAAATTCACACAATGCAGAATGCGGTAGTGTCAATCCTCCAATTTTCATTTTTTCACTTATTATCGCATTATTTCCACAGAGGGAATAGTGATAAGAAGAATGCATTCAGATAAATATAGAAAAACCCCCATAGGCTCAAAAACATCGTAAATTTCCGCAGGAAAATCGTAAATTTCTTCAGGAAATGATGACTTTAATATCGCGTATAAGGGCGCAATAAAAACAAAATGCCTCGGGAAATGAATACAATTGGTTGCAGAGCAATAGTTCCTTTAGTTCCTGAAAAATCTTCAAAAAACTGAAATTAATGAGCTGCAAATTAATGTAGGCTGTAAGAAATGAAATTCACTGTGTACAGTCCGACAGCTCAAAAATTGTAAACTCCAGACACTTTTTTTTACACTTATTATTCATTTTGACAGATGCAATCGAACCTTGAGCGTTAAAAAATTCTCTTAATTCATCTCCCGTCTCTCCTAATCGCCGGTATGAATTAAAAATTAACACAGATATTAGTTACCGTAACAGAAGAAATTAGAAACTCGATTTCAAGCGATTAGAAAGCTCCCATTGGGAAAGATAAAGGCACAAGTACAACTATTGATTCATTTTTTACAGACCCACAATTAATCCTCCAATTGTATTTTTAAAATCCAGGATAGGAATGGAGCCGCGTGCGCAATCACTGTTTCTCCGTTCATCTAGTCCTTCAGCCCAGCATCAGCAGGTCCAGGCTGTAACACCTCCTGATCATTTGGGTGTGTGCATATCAGAGTCTGACCACGAAATTCTTCGTCCAAAGCCACGGAGGTAAGTACTATGTTGAAAAATCTTCCTCAGGTGGAGCAACGCTCGTTAAAAATTACGAGCGCAGACCAATTACCTCTTCGTCGATGAACGATGTCTGACGAGTCGAAGGACATTCCAATGTCGCCTACCTCGAGTTCCCCCTTTCCCTGGACACCTCAGGGGTAAAAAGTAAAATTCAACGAAAAATTGGATAAAGTTGCCGTGATGTCTGCAATACACGGGAGTAATCACACTATGGACGGATATGATCGATCGATTGTCGTAGGTCAGGGACGAAGAGAGAAAATAAGAGAGATGAAAAAAAATGGCGTTGAAAGTCCTCGGGTTAAAACCTGGCGTAACCTCACACTGTTGTATATCCCGGAGGGTCGACAACCTTACCGAGAGTCGTAAACCGATGAGTTCTCCTTCTCGTTCATTCTCATCGAACAGGAGTTGGTGATTGATAATTGAAGAGTGGCTCTGGAACAGTTCCTCTGATTCTAAAAAAACTGAACAAATTTTAACAACCACAAAGAAAAAATTATTAACGAATCATCTGCAGATGATATTGCAATTGAAGTAATTTCTCAATTAGAGTTTTATGTCTTGTCAATTTTATCTAATGCCAAAAATTGGATACGCAGGCAATTTTTCCCCAGTAAATCCTTGAGCTTTGCGATTCAGGTTCGAGTCCTGACTGGGCCGGGCCTAGTCGGAAAGACCCAGTGGCCATTGCCGATGGGTGAAAGGGAGGAGAAATACGGAAAATGTCAGAGGCCCATCAGCGTAATTTAGGTAAACTACATCGGTAAAAAACTGGGCAATTTACCGATGTAATTTATACACCCAGCCCTGGTCATGACCGTAAAAAGTGGTGTCTTTTACTGGTATGGCGTTGACGTTGAAGCCGAAAGCGAAGACTGGCCAACCAGTGGAGTAAAAAAATCCCATAGTCCTAGTCATGAACGATATGTTTCCATAGTGATTTGAAAGTTTTACGATTTTGGGGAAGGCCCAGTGCCAATCTCCGCTGGAGAAAAGGGAAGAGAAGTACGGAAAATGTCAGGAAACCATCAGTGTAATTTACGTAAATTACGTCGGTAAAAGAACTGTGCAATTTACTGATATAATTTATGCACCCAACCCTGGTTATGCCCGTAAAAAGCCAATTGGAAATTAGGTGAGCTCTTGCCAAAAGCATACACCCCTTCTCTGGGTGATCATCAGGGATAAAAACGATTCCTCAAGAGAAAAAACAAGAATAATAAAGGTGAATGACAAAAAAAATGAAGGAGATTGGGAACAAGATCGAGTCCTAAAAAAGAAATCGTATACCTCGCGAGAGGTGAACCATAAATTCTTGTTGAGGATACGTTGTTCCCCCTCCCCCTGGCCGGGCCCGGAGGGAGGAGGGAGGAGGAGGGCCCAATGCCGTTGACCGACTGTACGAAAAAACAAGTCGAGAAAATTTGCCCCGAGGTGCCACCGCCCGAAGAGACAAAGGGGGGAAACCCAAAAGGCCAAATCATATTCGATAATGAGCTATGGGTTTTGGTGTTTGAACAGAACTGGACGACCCTGACCTACAGATGGGTCTGTGTGAGGACGAGCTGCGGAAAAAGTTGCGAGAAATAAGGAACGGAAGTTGGGAAAAGAGTGAAGACGAGCAAGTGAGCGCGTGCTCGCGTGAAAACCCATTAGCCTGAATATCTGGTTAGAATTTATTCGTCTTAGCTTGCGATAATTCTCCCCTTTTGTATTCTAAATAGCTTCCATGGTTCCCAGAGATTCATCGCAAAATTTCCGACTTTCGTCCGGACTAATTTCCAACTCGTGCTCACGACCCGATGAAAGCTAGTGCATATTCCTAATGGACTCTCTTTTTCACACGATAAAGTGCCTTTCGGCTTTGTATGGAGTGTAGGATAGTTTCATGATCTTCACCGGGGAATATTTTTGGCGCTTGATTTTTTTTAAAGGTTCATGAACCCCTCGCTGGCTCCAGGGAGTCCCCCCTCTTACCCCCCACGATCAGGCAGTTAAAAATCAGGGGAAGGCTTCTGTGCGCTCAATGCCAATCGACAAAATATGTGCAAATCTCTGTTAAGATAATAAAGATGGAAATCAGCATGACTTGTTCCGTTTTTCCACTGAGTCTTCCGCAAATGATCGCCCTTGACACCGGCGTCGCGCAGCAGTGCCCATAGACAATCGGCGACGCGCTTGGATTTTGCGTTCACTCGCCATTCGAATCGCTGAAGACGAGGGATTACGGCATAGGTCGAAATAATTAGAAACTTCCGTTTACGAAAAAAAAAAATTGGCGAAGAAGTGGCAGAACAGGATGAGTCAAATTAACGTCAGAGCAGGTGAGTTTTTGGTAAATATCTCGGGACCTGGGGAATTATCCCGAGTATCTTTTTTTATCCTCATATTTTGCTTCACGATCTTCAGGTGTACACGGTACATGAGAAAAACGATAGAGTTCTCCAACAAATATTACCCGGGTGAAGATAAAAATTTTCAATTGTTTGAAAACATTTTTGATAATCAATTCGTATTTTCAGTCAGCACTCATTGAAATGAGTAACCTACTTCGATACACTATATGAACGGAAGCCACAGCACTCAGCGGTGGGTCTGTGTCATACGCAATTAATTGCATGCTGAGAAAGTGCCACTGTAGGTCTCTTCATTTCGAGTGATAAAATAGTACCGGAAAGCTCCTTACGTGGCTTTCATTCCGCGAATAACAACTCGTCTTGCTGAATCGCTCAGCTATTTTAGCGTCAAAGACATACATTCCCATTTTATTAACTTCCCTCGGCAGTTTTTGTTCGTCGAGAATGACGCCTGTGTGAATTTTTTTGACAGGAAAATTGAAAGAAGGGGAAAGTAGCGATTGTCATGGTGGTTTTATTTAATTTTATCAGTTATTTTCCTTTTTTTCTCGCTTTTGAAATCGTCACGGAGGCTGGCAGGGGTCGGGCTGGTGCAGGATGTAGGATGGGCGCCGGATGTCCAGTCCGAAACCAGCACTTCATCTCTTCAATGGGAATAATAATAATTTTGTTAAGGATATATAAGTAGTTTTTACTGTTTACTACGGAACCTATTATAGATTCCAAGATTTGTAACCATCGACAAGTCTGAATGAACTTGTGGATCCCCATTAAATAATAAATATCCCCATGAAATAATTGATTTCCACCGAAATTAGAACCTCTAGATCACCGTTCCTCATTCACATGACTTGAGTCCATCAAGGCCTTCCCATGACTCCTCAAACAAGTTTGATACCCAGAGGATATCGAGAGGCGGAGTTGCACCATACGCATTTCCCCTCTTCCTTTTATTTTCACATGATATCAGTGCATTTACGACAAAAGACGTTCATACTGGTGTATGTTTCCTCTCCCCCCTTGAGCTCCCCGAGAGGAAGTACACGTTTCACCAGGTGATGTGCAGGAAGCCACGAAACACGCTCAGTTCAGTCACATGTTTACATTCAAACGAGACTGTAAGACTGGCTCTCTCGCTTTTCGATCTAACAATTTCTCATCTAAAATTGCCACGAGTGAATCGCGAATATCCGGAAGTGAATCGATACACGTAATGACACCCCCTATTTTTATCAATCACTGAGTTTTTCCCTCAGTCAGAACGGTTCGTCCAGGCGTGACGTAATATCCCAGGAATGAGTTGAAAAAATGCTACGGAAAAAATCGTCCTGCAGTGGCAATTGCAATTGTCACATGTGTCGTGAACTGAAGGACTGCAGAATGGAAATTCCACGGATTGAATCATACATCAGTAAGCCATTGGACACAACGAACTTTATCCTCCGTAGGCCCATGCCCTTTGTGAAACGCACACCGTCGAAGGAGTGGCAGGAAGCGACAAAGAGCAATGACTACGAGAGCATGTCGACGCTTGAGGACAAAAGCCGTCTCGCATTTGATGGCGAAGCTAGGGAGCAGTTGCCAGTGAAGAGTCCCAGGGGACTGTTATCAGGCCCCTCTGACTCGGTGGAGGTGCACAGGTGCACTGGTGAGGTCATGCCAACCCGTCCAGCACCGCCTAAACCTCTGCCAAAGCCGAGAATCGTGACACCAGAATGGAATGACGGAAAGATCGAGAGCGATGGGAACAACAGGGTCGTTATTTACTGCGGAAATAATCGACAGGGTAAGAGTGAGGGACAGGGATGTCGCATCACCAGGAGCCAGTCGTTGTGGTCGTTGAGGCAGAATGGAGATCGTGGCGAGTGTGATGGGGATGGCCAGCAAGTACCGGTGAAATTTGAGGATAATCGAGTAGAAATGGAGGCTGATGGGTGCGATCCCAGTGAAATTATTGTCAAAATCAGCCCGAGCAGGGAGGACGTCCTCAGAATCGAAGAGGACGAAACGATTTTGGAGGACTACTGGTCATTACCCGGTGATACGACCGGATTCAAGGCGGACTGGAGTTTTGTACAGCAGTGGAGACTCAGGGGGTAAATACGGGGAAGGGAGAGGGGATCAACGCGGTGATCATTCCAGGGAGCATGTTTAATTAATCAGTGAATATATGAATATTATTGAAATCGTGAGTCAACTGTGTTAGACGGATTCACGAATTTCTGGGTTTCTAGAAGTGTTTCGTCAACCGAAATTTTCAATCATTTTTCAAAATTAATTACAGCCATAAATTCCCACCTTCCCTACATTCTTCATGAATATATTTTTTAAATTATTGAAAACAAATGTTGGCGTGCCAATTCAGAGGAAGAATCGAATCGTTATCGACGTTAGACAGATTAAATTTTGTTTTCCTCTTTCAGTGGAGAACATTTGCACGACATTATCAAATAAATTTCTGAAGGTGTATCGTCGACTGGTTCAAATTATCCACACACAGACACGAATCTCTCATACATCTTACCACCTATCCCTTTCTTTTTATCCGCCTTCAATCGTTTTATTTTTCTTTTTTTATCATCTTTATCTCTCACTCCTGGGCAACGGTACCGGGGTCCGCGCGAGATGCTGGCCTCCGAAGATATACGACGTGCAAGCCAGAGGGGTCCCCCTCTTGAACATACAACACACAAGAAGGCCCCTCGGGCAAACACGCTCAACTGATTTTATCAGTTTCAAAATTCGACATCTACGACTAGTAAAATACCATCCACAGCCCTACGGTTTTCGCATGAATTAAGAATCCACGAGGATTCACTCTTTACACTGTTAAATACCGTATTTAACTTCCTTGATACTCATCGTCCTTCAAATTAGTTAATGATTAATGGGAAATGAGATAATTAATCATTTCGCCTGTCTTGGGTTACTTTTTAGGCCTGGAGGTGGTACCAGGGATATTTACTGTCCACCGTATGCTAAGGACAACTCGGAATCTACAAAATCCCATAATATGGTTCACATGATACCGGAGAGAGATACTGACAGTGTTGCACCAACACCCACGCCCCAGCATCCACATCAATCTCAACATCATCATCTCAGTCATGAACTTCGGGTACTGTTAGACTATTTCAAATGATAGAAACCGTTGACATATTCTTTTTTTAATGAGGTGTGCTCATCTTTTCAATGACATAAGTCTACCAGAAGAATTTTTATCAAAATATCTTGAATTGGAGTTTTATCCCAATCACTGGCCTCTCTACCCTGGTCATAAGACTCTCCCATGAACAATGAAAAATATTACAGCGACGGCCAACCGAGTGTACCGGTAACAGCTCTTCCGACGAGAACCGTTCATCAGGTCACGCCAGTATGTCGGACACAGGTGGGCACACGAGTAGTAGTTCCCCACCCCATCGTCATCACCGTAGTCACAGTCCTCCCCAATTGAATTCCGTCCCCGAGGATGACAGGCTATCGGCGTCAGTTACCCAGAGAAATGGCCGCAACCGAAACGGACAGAGCCGGAATCGCCATCGAGCCACTCCCGCCAAGGTGCTCCATTATACCATTAAAACCACATTAAGGGTTTCCATTTGTGAATGAAAATTATGGCATTGATTTGAAATATTTGTCCATTATTTATTATTATCGTGAAGTAATGAACGATTTTTTTTTTAATTTCCAAGACTTTCCATTCCAATTCTTATCTAGCAAAATAAATCCAATAAAATGCAGTCATAGACTCGAGAGAAGATCTAGAAAAAATTGTAGATAATTCACCACTGATTATAAACATCCTACGAAAATTCCAAATGAATGTCATCATTAATATTCCCTCAAACGGTACAGCTTAAACACCCCCTTGACCACCGCACTTGATGATACAGTTGCAGGTGCCCTGGTCTGGTTCTGGACTGGAGGACATCAAACTAGCAATTCAGCAGCTCACGATGCGTTCCCACACATCGACATCAACTTACTCGTCTCTAAGTGGTTCTGAAAGCTCCGAACCAGCGGTGAGACGGCTAATGAGGCACTCCAGTCTCGAGACAATAAATACCAATGTGACTAGTGCCGATGAATTTGTCTGGGTGGACTCGCATAATCGTTTGGTAGAGCTCCAGCAGTTGCCCTGGACTCATCACGACGTCCTGCGTGTTCTGCAAAATGGCAGAACCCGAGAGCACATGGACCAGGTGTCCATGGAGACGATTCCCAGGCTTTCGTACCTCCTCCAGCGTGCCCTTGTGCGCATTGGTCGGGAAATTCAACGATTGTCGAAGCCCCTTGGCCTCTGCTCCAAGCAGGAGGTCTACAGTGCCTTCAAAATAGTCCTCTGTCCAGCCCTCGCCGACTCTTGCACAAAAGCTTGCCTCAGGGCAGCCGCAATGTTCGCTGTGTCGGGGGATCAATTAAAGCAGTCGAAAGCCTCTCGCTCGGGGCTACAACTTCCGGTTGGCAGATTCCTCCGGTGGATGTCTGACGTTAAACTTGGGAGGATGATTCATGAATATGCGGCCATTTATCTGGCAGCAGGTGTCGAGAATCTTTTAGAGGAAATTCTGCTGCAGTGTCTTCCGACAGAGCCACACACCACTCTCACAGCTACCATGCTGGAGCATGCCATTGCCAATAGTGGGGATCTTTGGGGTCTTCTCCAGCCATATGCACATTTAAATGCGGGAAGAATTGCCTCTGGTGCACTGGCTATGCCCAGGTGGGCCAGTGTCAGTTCATTGAACTCATCTAATTCGTCGAAAAGTGGGAGGGAAGCTGGAACGAGTCTGGAGCCCTCGTTGTTGACTACTTGTGTTGGATCGATGGCTGAGCTACTGGATCTCATTGGAAAGGTTGCTCATGCCGGCAGATGCCCGGTACCGCTGACCAACAAAGCTTTGAATGCCCTCTTTTATTATATGCGATGTTCACAGGTGAGTGCAGCACTCCTCCGAGAATATTTCATTGTTTTTCAGGGAACGTAATTACAATGAAGCACTTGGAATGAAGATTTTAATCAATGAATGAAAATTCCGATGGTTCTTCGGAATTTAAATCTACTCAAATGAATTACCAAAAATGTCGTAATTGATTAGAAATTCAGTGAACTCCCACAGATGTTGGAGTTGATTAAGAAAAAATCAATCTTTTCCATCTACAACAAATTATCTTCCTAATGAATGCTCCTGAAAACATCACCAAACGCGTTTATTTCGACATGCGCCCAATTATCTAGACACATAATCGATTAACAAACTCTCTCCATTAATCACAATCACGTTGCCCGGTTGGGACATGGAGAAATGGAAATCAAGATGAATAATTAATTCACAAGACCTTCCGAATTAATCTTCCCTAAATAAATCAAATTAGTTTTCACTGGAATTAATTTAATCTGACTGTTATGCAATGCGTTATTTAATTTAGCTTTTACTTTTTTATAACTGAGTTGTAGTGCAAATTTGTCCATTGAAATCCTCAGCTAGAGCACGGCGAACGTGGCTCAGGAATCCAGGAGCTGGCCTATGAGCGCGCCTACGTGGTTCTACCTCCCCTCGTGGAGTGGCTTCGAGTGTCCACAGCACACGCAGAGCACCGCCATGGTCTCATCGTGGACCACGACGACGTGAATCAAGCAGCTAGGCTTCTCCTTCCGGGGGTCGATTGCCCAGTGCGTCCAATCGCCTTCGACGAAGTGACTCTATCAAAAAAAACCGACGATTCTGAATACGTCCGCCGTCTCACCCTGGACATGGCCTTCAAGATGATGATGAGTGGCCGTCCCGACCTGATCTCTCAGGCCCTTGCATTTCTCCCCACGACCAAAATCAACACCGTCAATGACAATGGTTTTACAGCACTGATGCTCGCTTGCATCATTGGGAGTGAGACAGCAGTAACGGCTCTTCTCGATTGCGGTGCAGATGCCAATATCGAGAGTCCAGTTCCACTGGGGAACCCTGTGAGCCCGGTAAAAGGGGCCGCAGGAGCCAGTGCAACTCCTGGAAAGAGTATTCCTAGTATGAACGTCTCCTCGAGTTCATCATCGAGCCCTGGAGGGAATGGGAATTGCGCCCAGAGTAGTTTCAACGCTGAAACTCAACACTGGACTGCCCTGACGTATTCGGCACTTCTCGGTCACTGCAGCATCGCGAGAATTCTCTTGGAGAGAGGAGCAACGGTCGAGGGTGGCGCGATGTTGAGTGAAGACAAGTGCACAGTGACTCCTCTGCAAGCGGCTTCAGCCTCTGGAAATCACGAAATGGTGGCTCTCCTTCTAGCGCATGGGGCTCAGCCTTTTTTGTCGACCCTCATGAAGGATTCGTTTTGCTACTCTGGGGCAGCACAACGAGGCTGCTACTCCGCTATTTCTGTGGCTACTGCTCATGGCCAACGAGGCTGCCTTCATCAGCTCCTATCCCATCCTCTCAATTTTTCGGCTAAACGAGGGGAGAAGGAGGTATTGTCACTGGAGGAAATTCTCGCTGAGGGAAATCCTGGATCTGGACAACATCAGACGCAACAGCAATCGTTAGACGGCAGGAGTGGCCGTAAAGAGGGAAAGGAACCGGTTTTTAATAAAACACAGAGTAAAGCTCTGCAAGAGGCCATGTACCATAGTGCTGAGAGCAATCATCTGGATATTACCATGGAGCTCAGGGGATTGAAAGTGGGATGGAGCCTTCATTGCTGGATACACAGTCTCTCCACTGCACATGAAATGAGAATAGATACGGTTATTGATCAGTTGCTCCAGGATTTTCTGCAGGTCTGTCCCGATGATTACTCTAATCAATTTGTGCAAGAGTGTCTTCCCTTGTTATTCAATATCTTCAGATACAGCAAGGTAAGTGTACATCCATTAGAGGGCGAAGGCTCTTAGTTCTACATTCTCCCGAACATTTGCGATATTATTTTCCGTGGCATGTGCACTGGTAATTCCGTAATTAAACGTGATAGAACGATTTTTCAAAGTACAATCTTTCGCAAATAATCCTTTTGAGACAATTACTTCAGAAATGAGTTGAAGAAATTTCCAACAGTGGAATTGATTAGATAATTATACTGGATTGCAGAAGGAGGAATCAACGCTCCTGCTTGGAGATATCTTCTCCACGTGTTACGGATGGGAACCGATAAAACCCATCAGAGATACAACGTTATCCAGCGGCTCGAGAATCGATCCCAAGTTCGTTAATAATCCTGAACTCAGTGATGTTCAGTTCAGGGTGGAGGGACGAGTGTTTTACGGTCACAAAATCGTTCTTGTCACCTCGTCACCAAGGTTTAGGAATATGCTGAGCTCAAAATTGTGCGAGGGAAATCCACCCATCGTGCAAATCAACGATATACGATATCATATTTTTCAGGTACAATGAAATTGCTTTAAAGATAAGTATCCGTTGAAAAGAGGTACTCCACGCACTTTGATAAATTAATTCCTTTAATTATTTTTCCTTTGCAATGATTTGCAATCAGTGGCCGAAGTAAAAAAGTACACTGAATAAAAATGAATTTTATTCTCCAGATGGTCATGGAATTTTTATATCACGGTGGCTGTGCAACACTAGAAGTCAACCAGAGTGACGTACTGGAACTCATGGCAGCAGCAAACTTTTTCCAACTAGATGGATTACTTCGATTCTGCGAAGCTCAATGTTCAGCGATGGTTGATCTCGATAACATCGTTTCCATGTATATCCATGCAAAGGTAATCCATCTCCCGCAGTCCCATCGAATTGTCATTGATCCCTGTTTTTATACAGGTATACAATGCAGCGCAATTACTCGAATACTGCCAAGGGTTTCTCCTGCAGAATATGGTTGCACTGTTGACCTACGATGACTCGGTGAAACGTCTTCTATTCGCTAAAAAACTACCCAACCACGATGTACTGGCTGGACTCCTTCTCACACTTCAGGCAAGACTCAAATCGAGAAGAGCACAGCCGCTGAATACTAAATTAAAAACGTAGAAATCCTAAAAAATTATTCCCACGTGTCCTTACTTATAAAAGACTGCGATAATCGTTCGATAGTATTATTTTCACCCTAAAATCAACGTCTCTCATCTGTAGTAAGTGCCTTAATTTCATACTTGCCAAGTATAAACATGATAAACTAGAATTTTATAACATTGTTCTGCAGATAATTATATATGTGAAATCGTTATGAAATTCATATTATTTATGTGATGACCATTGTATCATTAATTGAAATAAAATATCTACTGTAAATATGTGCAGGTAGAATCAATGAAAGACGCAACGTACAGCAAGTATAATTTTTAATATATGTAGGTTTTAAAATTTTCTGTTTTGATATTTTGTAGTTTAATTACATTATCACTTTGATTTCGCGTACAAGTTAACAGTTACCTAACGCAATGTGTTACAATGATACTTCGTATCTCTCGAGAACGATAATTCATTAGCGGTATATACAATATTAAGGTAATAGTTTATGATAGGTGGTAGTTGATGATTTAATTTTCAATTTGTTTTATCTTCCTTTTATTTTGGAATGCCTAACAATTATTCAGTTAAGACTCGGGTTGAGTCTTCAATTAAACTGAGTTGGCTCAATCGATTATCATACTCAACTGAGCAAACACACACCCTCGTAATTATTTAATTAAATTTCTCACTATCGATAACTGACAATAACGAATCGCCCTACTTAAATTCTATACAATGAAAAACAATTTATCAAGTTTACTCGATTTGTGCGTTTCAGAATTTTAAATTTAAAACAAATAGACGTAGGTATTTTTTCTTCATTTCCTAGCAATAAAAATAGGAAAGGTGATTGAGATAGCCCCAGATTCGCTTCAACGAAATGTAATCTACAGTGGCTGGAAGCGCTAACTCAATTTCGTGACTAGAATGATGGTCAGTATAATGAGAACGATAACAGCTATAATGAGAAGGATGCAAATTTTCCGTCTGAATTTACTCTGATAATTACTGGCCTTCACGAGCTCCTGCGCCCCAAGTTCAGCATTTCCATGAACATTTTCAATGTTGCTTTCAATGGTATCTGGAAAATCAATTTTGTTTATTAAATGTGGAATGATTTTTCCGCAAGCCAATGTTAGTTTGAAAAATTCTTAGTAATGTGATTAATTGAATGTTTATCTAACCAATGGCATCCCCCTGTTGATATACCAATGCACCCAACTCCCTCATTATCTGATTAACGTCGAGGATATCACCCTCAATTTGCTTTATCCTATCCTCTCGTTCGAGTACCAGGCCCTGCTCGAATTCAAGAGTTCTGGAATGGTCATAAGAAGTTAAACAAACCGTCCAAATCGTCCTCAAGCTGGACAATGACAATAACTACCTCAACTCGGCTTTTTTCTCATCATCCATATACGCTTGCATGAGGCCCTGACGTTCACCATCACTATCCTCCTGGCTATCCATGAGATTAGTGGAAGGTAAAATATGCCTCTTACATTTGTCAGCTAAAGTCTGAAATTATTAAATACAGAGTGACGAAATCATCTACATATTTTACCCACACCTTCCACGTCCAATGTATTAACATTCTCTGCGTTGCCCCGTACCTTTTGCATGTCTGAATATCTTCGTAGTGCCTCTTTAAAGTCTGTCGTTAGTTTCTCAATCTGTAACTTCTGCTGTTTATCACCACGTCGCATCAGAACAGTCAGTCTTGCAATGTCTTTACTCGTTTGGGTGACCACTTGATTTGTACTCATCTGGGTAACGTGCCTAATGAATAAACATATGAAATATCATATATTAATATTGATAAAAAGACAGTGAATGGGGTGAACTGAATATATTGAATAATCATAAAAATACTTACACCTTGTCCCTGAGCCCCTGATTATCTTTACTAGTCCCTATGTTCTTGAAAGCTCTCTCCAATGTTTTCCAACTAGTATTTATTGTATATATATTTGTTGTTATATTCTCACTGAGGCTGTAGAGTTCAGTTGGACTGAACCCCACATCAGGTACGTCTGTCCTCTGGTCTGTTGACCCATAATTTTGAGAACCATGCGCCATCCTTAAAAAATCAAATAATTCCCAGTTAATAAATTATGAGTACAATTTAATCCAATCAGTATAGTCATCACTTGAACAAAAAACGACCGTGAGTCCGCAGAAGACGGAAATTGCCGAGGCATGAGTCACTTGGTTTCTGGTAATTAATACGTTTACCCGATTGGATCTCTTCAAGTTCGACCTCAATATTTAACCTGATTTGTTGTACGATGAAATAAATGCGATTCCATTCAGTTTCTTTATTTGGTACTAAATACAAGGATTAACTTTTGAATACGGATACGGATATTGCATGTTCATGGGCGTAGATAGTGTTACCAGACAAGGGTTGTATTTTTAGGTAAAAAGGGCTGAGGTATTTTGCACAGTGAAACATCAACCCTCACAAAAATCAATCATTTTCAATAATTTCAACGACTCACATGTTACCATCGACTCTGTCAATCAATCCAAACGCCCAATTCATTGCCCAGATCAATGTTGACACACAATCAATAGCATTAAGTGAAAGGTAAACCCTGTCAGTACCTTGAAAAACAATCCACAATTTTTTTTAACTTCATTGAAAGTATGAGGGATTAACTTTAGATGGTAATTTGCGGTATTGAATTTCTAGAGGTGGAAGTGTTGTTACTATGCAAGTGTCATATTTTGAAGCAGAAAGAGTGGATATGTTTCTGGCCTGAAAGGCAATGAAGAGTTGATTGTCATTCCCGAAGAGCAATGATTTTCGCGAAAATCAAGAGGGATAAAATCCCCAATGAGTCACCCGTCTCCGTGGGTTCTGTCAATCAGTTGAAAAATCCAATTGATGGCCCTTCACACTGTTGACTGTCCCACAATGAATACCATCAGCTAAAAAATACACTCTGTCAATTCCCGGAAAAATAATTTACCTTTTCCAGATGTATGCCACGTTCCTCGAGTATCTTCAACCGCAGGACGACTCCTCGTACTGCATTTATTCCCAAAATACAGTTGAGATTGATACTTTATTATCCTCCACTTCTCTTCGCCGAACTTGTAAAATGACAGTTGCCTAAACGGTGTCTCCTATACCGTCGCAGTGACAATATACTCTCCCCATTTTATCATTATCCAATTGACTACAATCCCGTACCCAGGCGTCACAACACGAGTCAAACTTCACACAATATAATCATCAGTTTGATCGTAAAAAAATCCCAGTGCCAAACAAAACGCGAATTAATTTTCGGTTACAATTTACAAACTACGAGACTCTAAATTTCTGAATCATTAAAATATCCAAACACATTAATTGACAAAATCAACGTGGAAGTGGCTGTTGCGACGTCCTTAATTTTCCCACCAATCTAGTCAAATTAATATCAATAATATCCTAAGAAATATTACCATCACCAGCGATTAATCATCCTCCCTCTGAAATAGGATTTTTCAAAAAATTTTCATTATTTTTTGAGCCCAGTGGGGGTGACATTGAGGACCTCTAGGGTCAGCTAGACGGGAACAGGTTAGTCGCCCGGCGGACGCTGACTTGACAAGACGTGCATGGTGCGGAAGTCCCCGAGTCCGATCGACAGATTGCGAAAGCCTTCACCAAACAACAACCGTCTACCGTAAGTAAAACCTTCTGTGGATTTTACACTGTAATCATTAGAAATCAGCTCAAGTTCATACGTCTCTCTGTGTTAATTAAAGTGCTAATACACGAACAATAGCAACGGTGATATTATTTTAATCGTGATAAGTATTAAAGTGTTCAATTGTTGGAAGGAAAAAAACGATACCTCGGGATAAAGCATCGAGGTAGGACAGAATTTTCTCGAGGGTAGGTGCTGCTTTACGGCTCCTCGGGCATGTACGTCGTTTCATGCGTCATGTCGGGCGCATCTTCCATCTTTCCGTTGGTCTCCGACGCCCCATTTTCCATTAATCAAATCTACTCAAACTTATTATTCACCTTTTCACCCGGAAAACAAATTTCCAGAGCCATTTTTCCGGCAAACATTATCAATCGAGATGGCTTTATCATGACTCTTTCATTTTTAATGTACAACCCACGCAACCCGCAGCATAGTTTTGACGTTTTATCATGGTTTGACTTCTCAAGCGTGCCTTCAGCCTTCGTGCACGCTCACTCATTAATTATTCCCTGAAAAAATCACTGGCCATTGGGCTCAATATTCGTGGAATATTGAGCGTTCGGATTATCTCATTCATCTTTCTACCCTGCTCAGACATTTTTTTTTTCCAATATCCATGGAATACTCATGAAAAAATCCCCCACATTCTTCAATGCCTGAGAATCCTGAATATTTCGTGATTCATGCTACCTGCAGTGGTCCTCGGGAGACCCAGTTGTCCCCTTCCCCTTCACTCTACGGGATGGACAACACAGCTTGAGTCTGAGGCTTCTTAAACTCCCTGGGACTCTCATCGATTCAATTCCCAGAAAATTCGTCATGCCGCTGACATAGTTATCATTGAAGTACAACGAACCCCCTGTGTTTGAATACTCAGAACTATTTTCACCTGCAATTATTTTTCGGTCATAGGAGTGGAAGTAAGCCTCGGAAATTCAGGCCCAGGGATCTAATTTTCAATCGCATTGTCGATACTTCCACTCACTATCATTTCGGGGATGAAAAAAAATTCTTATGCTGTGACAAAATCAAAACTGATAAATAAACAACGCGAGCAAGAACATTTAATGCCATGGGATGGGATGATTGAGGTTAAAGTGAGCAGCCATGCAGGCATCCCTTGGATCAATTATTAGGGGTGAAGACAGAAGATTTGACAAACATAATCCAGTTCCAGCCCTTTCTGTACAACAATGTCAAATGATGGGATATTCTTATTTCGGAAGAACCACATGCACATCTGGTGCACAGGACCTCAGGAGGACTCGAGATGCATAATATGCAACTTGATCTATTTGATCGACGCTCTCCTGAAGATCCAAGGGTGGATGACCACCAGTTATGAACATACAAGTCCAGGCAGGGTTGATCGGCAGGAAAAAAAAAATTAAAACTTTCGTTATCCGCCTTTATTCCCTTCCATTAGCTGGCCGAGGGATTCTTCATCTCTCTCCAATCTTTCTTCTACTTCCCCCTGTGGGTAAACTTCCTGCGTTTTCGACCCCTCGGATTTCGAGGGCTACCAGCCGTCCACCACACGCATTTATCCCATCGGTGTTTCGCTTGCGTCAGGGAATCGTTTCGGTTATCGTTGCCAGGAATCTAAGTAAAATGAGCCGTCTTCAGGCCTTAACAGCTCGAATTCAGTAGAGTCAAATTTTTTAATTTTTTTTCCATCCTCGAGATATATTTCAATCTTCACAATGAAGCCAGACTGATCCAAATCTGTTCGAAATTATTGATGATTGACGTCTTATCCCACTATGATCAACCTCGATTTCATATTTCCGGAGTTCGGCGAATGCAAATGAGTTCAAGTAAATATTGCAACGAATAATCGTGTATGACCGGATAATTTTACTGGGCAATCTTCCCAACTATCGATTAGCGTCGTCCCTTCACCTTGAATTTCACCGGATAAAATTAGAAATTCAAAATTCTAATAGACCAAGAACGATTATCTGACTCTTTAATTCGTGGTTTAGATTATTCTCCTTTAACTTCCCTGAAACTATGACATCTTGCATCAGCTGTTGTGCTAGTGATAACGTCTCAATGAATAAATCATTTTTATTCCCGTCGATTCTTCCAATTGCTCCGAGTTTATTCTCTGGACCTTGTTTTGCATATTTTTAATAAACCAATAACCCCACATTGCTAACAGTTATTGTTTCAGATTATAATTACCCCCGATGATAAACGGATCCGATCTGATTGTCGCGCTGTCGGTGAGACATACAAAGGTTTCATGCGAAAAAAAGTGTATTTAAAAATACTGCCTCTGCCATTTCCCTCGACCGCTCCACCCCCTAGTGCACCTCATTTATTTCCGCATGCAGTCTATATTATTTCTGGGTGTGCTAACCGCACTCTAGACATTACAGCTATTTTTTTCACGATAAATGCATTTCAATTGCGAACAATAATCGACAATGCACTGAGGCGGCAAATGCCGTTATTTATCGCAATAATGCATTAAGATTTAATTTCCGAGGACAACAGGGTTTTTGAATATTAAGTAAAATATCTCGAGAGGTTCATTTATCGGGAGATTTTGTTTCGTTCCCCGGAGAATACTATAATTTGTGAACTATAATTTCACTGCCCTCGAGAAAATTTGTGCTTGCTTCGGCATTTTCAGTTATCTCACGCGTACTCCGCCAAACCAAACCATATATTTTCTCTTTTTTCATATGAGTGACGTGATAGTTGCTTACGTCATTGATAGTAATATAACTCCCTGTAAAATATTATTGCAAATAGAGGCATGACAAGTGGTGTGCACATAATCCGTGGTATTGAGCAGTTGCGCATACGATGTTGGAAAAAAATAAGTGTGGAGAAGTCCGTGGAAAAATCGATTTTCAAATTTTACTAGAGCTTTATTCGATAATTTTTGGGGTAATGAATAAGTAGCATTTCCGGCCCTTATTTTGTTCGGTTCCATTCGGCTATATTAGTGGAGCACGAGGTCAATATTACCGGCATGACCTAGATTATTCATGGCTTTTTCCTTTCTTCATTTTATCACTGTTTTGATAGCCCGTTATTCCCTCAGAAAAAAAACTAATTTTTGAATTATAGTCAGGAACTTTCATTAAAGACGAGATCGATAATTCATGAGTAATGGAATACGAGGAATAATTGTGGAATATTTTATGTGATGCGCGGGCGGGAGTCCTCATTTTTTGCGGGTCATGGTTGTCAACTTCTTCAAACCAAGAAAAGTTCTCTGTTCTTTTCCTTTTTCAATCCAGTGTCGATATTAGGACTTTCTTTGTCCCAGCGAACTTTGATCTTTTACCTTGTTTAGCCATATTTTTATTCAAAGCCGTCATTATTGCTTAGGCTCATGTCTTAAGGGGGTTACAGAGCGTCATCAATGACCCAAGAACTATTTTCTTCTTTAGTCCACGCAAATGTATCTTTTATTCACTTGAAATTGCTTCAAGTGCATAATACTTGTTAAAAGAAAAAGATATTGCGATACAGATAATTATTTCAATCACTGCCTTCTTCAATCCTTTTACGAGGAATATTGTTGCAGCTTTTGACCCTTCGGGTGATTACTATTTCCACCACTAACATCCACACATGTGGCATCTTGTCACGATTCCCCAGTGACGTATCAAACAAAAGGAGAGTACGTGATACTAATGTACATGCTGTGTCTTTGCGTCATAGCGCCCTATCTCCTTTGTTCATCGACTCACCTTTCATATCTCTACATTGACATGAATTCACTTCAAGGATCATTTGAAACGCACGCTGATTAAATATACGTGACTGTCAACGCAATTCAAGTGCTCACACGCATCGTATGGTAATGGAACAAATGGAATAATTTGCACTGGTTCATACGCCTCTGGAATTATTTTCCAGGCATTTGATGTTTTATTTCATTTGATTATCGACTTAGTTGAGCAAATTCACGAAAATCCCGGGACTATTTTATCGCGTGGGGAATTCTTGCTCCTGGGGGAAGGGAGAAACTTTTCAAGACGTATCGAAAGTACAGACTGAGTTCTCTGCCACTTTATTTCCATCTCACTCACTCAACCAACAGTCCGTCGTGACTTCAAGGTCGCACGCGCATTCGTGCTGAAGAAACTGAACTTGGACTCAAACCAGCTGCTTCCCAGTATCTCGTTTCTCCTTTTGTTTCCATTGTGAGGATATTCAATTATGTCTCAGGAGAATAAAATTGTAGACGGGGCATTTTGATTGACTGTTGTAGGACATTTTTTTTTTTGAGTTTATTACGTTCCAGCTCGTGCTTTGAATCTAAATCAATTGGCGATTACGAGATTACGTCGGATTAGAATTGGCATTCTTCATGAGGATTTATTTAACATGAAAATTCATATTGATTTTTTTATTATTGAATTTTTTGTTGCAAGTTGAGCAACAGCTGCATTTTAATTCAATTGAATATCAAATGGTTTGTGGAATCTTTTCGTCCGCGGAACGACAGTCAAGATGGGGCTTTATACGTCAGGTGATTAGAGATAGTATCCAAAAATTTGAACCTCATTAAAATTCAATTAAACGTCACTTTCGTTGATGTTTTCCATCGATTGATGATTTGGAAGATTTTAATGTGGAATTGAAGGAGAAGTCTGTTTCACTTTCCAGGGTTTCTCATGTATCATCCGTCTGGCGACCATGCTCCACCCTGGTTGGCTTCCCAAAGTTAAGCTTATCCACTACCCAGGGGCATCGGTCTATAGACCTTGTTATTCTCATAAACATTCATATTTAAGCTCTCAAAGGGGCCCAAAACTTCTACCGCAATTGCCCTGAAAATTTTTCAAAAATCTAATTCCTTTTATGATGAAAATATCTATTGCCGCGTTGTTCCAAATGAAGGAGTGCCCTCGGTTCGAGAAGAGTCGAACGACCTCTAGAAAACGAGCAAAGTCGAGCGACCTCCGTGCAGCCAAACTACCCAGGCAAAGGCAGGACGTCGACGTCGTCGTATGGTCGTTTGTGCGGGGTGAAACGCGCGCGCACACTCACACGCACACCCGCACACATGCATCCATACACATTGGGTTCATTGACCGTCTGACCATGAGCCGCGCCCCACATACATTTCACCACCTATGTATCATAAAAGAGGAGATGAAAAAAAAAAAATGGGTTTCCATTTTATTTTCATTCCTCTTCCAGTGATTCTTGCATAGTACAAAGATCTCAAGTTCAAAGCGACGAAATAGAGTGCATTCCACTCGCCAATCCACCGATTATGATAATTAAATATCACGAGGCTGTTATCATATCGTTGGGTGTAAACGAAAGAAACGTCAGAATTTTTTTCTCATCACCTCCAGTGGAATTTTTCACTCCATCATCAAATGATGATTCATTTCTTCAAGATTATTGTGCAGACGATGGAGCACAATCCCACGATCTTTATGAGTCGCAACTGATGGAACTTTTCCGGAAAAAAGAAAGCGGGGAGAGAAAAATGTGGGCAGAATGCCGGAATTTTACGATGCACGATGCATTAATCAGTAATTTATAAGGGCTTAGTTGTTGGTTTTATTCGTTTAAGGATATTCAAGTACTTTTTACTGTTTATCAACGAGCTGTAAATTAATTCAGATTTTTCCATAAAATTGGGGTTAATTCCATTAGAAGTAGGCAAAGTACCTGGATCTTTTCAAATTCAATGAAAATATTGAGAAGATCCGGAGGTATTTATTTATGAAACACAACACGCCGCTGGAAAAGCCGTTAGACAAAATGCGAATTGATTCGTGTGGAGTGCGAATGCACCCATTGAGAGATATTCGTTCGTACACACTCGTCAAGTGCCCTCATTACTCCGTATATGGGTCAGGGTGGACCTGCAAGGTGAAGTCAGCACGTTTCGCACACCTTGGGCTACCCATTTCCGATTGTCAGTGGCCAATAAAGGAGGCTTTTTACGTTTTTAATAAATGTGTGTATTAATACCGTGTCTGATGGACCATGAGGCAGGCTATGAATGACCCCGAGCCGCCTCCGATTTCCGGCGACAGGTGTGGTTCGCGTGAAAGGAAATACTCGTTTACCCCAGCTGTAACCGGGGTATTGAGTTTGAACTCGCAAAATATTCGCCAGATGGAGATAATGCCGGGAATTTCTAGGGGTGTGAGGGCGATATTGTGGGGAGAAATGTTTTTGTTTTCTAGTGGAAGGATTATGACTACTGAAATTTAATATATAAGCCAATACATTTTTTTAATTCATTACAAATTGATGTTGTTAATTAAATTGACTCCGTGTGATTTATATGTGTAATGAACACTTGAGTAAAATCCATTGGTTGATATTTCTGTTTTAGCTTCCTACCGGAAGTTCTCTGTGCTGTAATTTATCACTCAGGGGGCCAACACACGCGCAACAACGGACAACCCCACAGGACCGGGGGGTGCTTCTCGTGTCTCGGGAGGAAGGTCAGGGTCCTCACAGTAACCTTGGCTTTTACAGCAAAAACAAAAAAACAAATTCATACCTACATTTATTAAGCCCTTACTAAGTCCCAAAGTCGCTGAGCGAAAAAGAACATTTGAGATACGAAGTTTAAAGCGCTTCGAGTAGTTTATCCGAAAAATCTTAAACAAAGTAACACATTTGCGAGTCGCCTGCATTTATCAACCACCGAGATTAAAAAGTTCGATGCCTTCCAGGGACGATAATCGCTCCCTATCCACTGAGCGACGCTGGATCCCTCCTTCAACTGTTAGACGCGATGCTTTCACCCCAGAAAACAGAAATGATTTCATCTTCCGTAAGGTGCGGGGTATTCTTAACAAGCTCACACCGGAAAAGTTCGCAAAGCTGAGCAACGATTTGCTCAAAGTTGAGCTCAATTCCGATGTGATTCTCAAAGGTGTTATTTTCCTGGTGAGTTGAGGCTTATTTATTTATTTGATTTGTTGTTAAGTGGTAAGAGAATATGGGAAGGAGTTACCTTGAAGGGACTGATGAAAAAAAAAATGTATTCCAAAATTTCATGAACCATACACTGACCAAAAAAAATATTCAAATGCCTATTCAAATTTTATGAGAAACTAACTCCTTCCTCAGACTTCACCACGGCCCCTCATGTAAAATTCATATGAACTCACCAACTTAACAATTGGCATTCTAGATCTTTGAAAAAGCACTCGATGAACCCAAGTACAGTTCTATGTACGCACAGCTGTGCAAACGGCTGGCCGACGAAGCACCTAATTTTGAATCCCAAAGGCCAACAATCGAAGGTCAAAAAGCTCAAAGTACATTCAGACTATTGCTCCTCAACACGTGTAAAGCAGAATTCGAAAATCGTTCAAAAGCCAATGACGCATTCGAGGGACAGGATGATCTCGGGCCGGAGGAGGAGGAACGCCGTCAATTGGCTAAACGAAAAATGCTCGGTAATATCAAATTCATCGGAGAACTTGGTAAACTTGAAATCGTATCCGCGTCTATACTGCACGGCTGTATCCAGCAGTTGTTACAGCATAAAAGACGAGCCAAGGGACCCAGGGGGGACATGGCCGAGGATATCGAGTGTTTGTGTCAAATTATGCGTACATGTGGCCGTATCCTTGACTCGGATAAGGGCCGATTCCTCATGGACCAATACTTTGAACGTATGAACTCACTGGCTGAGAGCTGTGATTTACCATTGCGCATACGTTTTATGTTGCGTGACGTTATTGAATTACGACGCGACAATTGGGTACCACGTAAAGCAACAAGCACCGAGGGCCCAATGCCAATTAATCAAATCCGCAATGACAACGACGACACCTCAAGAAGCACAAGCTCTTATCACAACAGACAACGTGAGGATCGTCTTGGTGGTAATGATTTTCTACGTAAAATTGGCAGACCCGGTATTGACATGGATATTGTTGGCAGTATACCACTGTCATCACCATCATTTGGATTATCACCATTCAGTCCAAATGGCTTTCCAACACCACCAACTGGTGGTTATGGCCGGCAGAATCAGCGTAATCAAACACCAGGTGGTTATTTTCCAAATCAAAATAGACATCAGAATAATTATCCTGGTAAACACAATCAACAACAACATAATTCACCCCAGAATTACAATAACAATGGTAACAAGGATCAGTTGCGTTTCAATAAATCCAAAATGCTAATTGGACATCCTGAGGAGGTATCACTCCGTCCATCAACAACATCGATGATGTTTAATAAACAGGCTACTATTAAACCAGCTAGTCTACCCTTGACTTCAGATATATTCCAAGGTCGTCCTCTTGAATCACCTCTGATGAGGGCACCAGCAATCAAAACAACTCCACCATTACCGCACAAAGAAACATCACCGGCTATTGTTATCAAACAGGGCCCACTTGATAAACGCGATAAGGCACGTGATCGCAAAGACAAGGGCCCCACTAGGGAGGAAATTGTTAAGAAAGTTAATGCTATGATGGATGATATGTCATCGGAGACTAATGTTAAAGATGCTATCACCAGTTTCAAGGATCTCAAGGCACCAGAGAGATTCATGCGTCATGCTGTCTACACTATTTACTCCAATACACTGGAGAGAGGGGATTCGGAGAGAGAATTTGCTGTTAAATTTGTCGCTGAAATGAGAAAGGAGAGTCTGGTTACTGTCCAACAGATGAGCGAAGGTTGGAAGGAACTCATTGCAAGTATTGCTGATAAAGAGAGCACTGTGCCATGTGTTGCCTCTCATGTTGCATCTATTACGGCCAAGGCCATTGTCAACAGTTTGATGCATCTTCAGGATCTTGCTTCGGTTACCGAGAATGGACAGCATCATCCCCTGTTTTTGCTTACTCTGCAGCAACTGCACAAGAGCCAGGGTAAAGCTGTTCTAACACAGATATTTAATGACAGTAAAGTCAATCTTATGAGCCAATTACCCGAGGCCGAGAAGACCAAGGAAAGACTTGGAGAAATTCTCGAGGATCGTGAACTGACATTCTTGTATCCTCTGTTGAGGATTCAGGGAGATATGTGGCGTCAGCTGGAAAGCGATCCCAGTCCACAGGCTTTCTACAAGTGGATTAAGGACAAACTAGATCCTGCACATCATTCTGATCCGGGATTTATCAATGCACTTATGACCGTCCTTCTCAAGTACATAACGCAGGAAACTACACTTGCCTCTGGTGTCGACACATCGAGCGTACCAGACAAGTCCCTGCAGGAGAAGGAACGTGGACTCTTACAAAAGTACACCCGTGTACTCGAGTCATTTCTCACTACCATCGATGCTCAGGTAACTGCCGTTCACTCGCTACAGGTGTTCTGTCTGTCGCATGATTTCCCAAAGGGAATGTTGCTGCGATGGTTCGTGGCACTCTATGAATTATCAATTATCGACGAAGAAGCCTTCATCAAGTGGAAGGAGGATGTCACCGATGCTTATCCTGGCAAAGGCAAAGCCTTGTTCCAAGTAAGTGAACAATTATTTGTTGAATGATTCAAGAGGATGTGTAATAAAAATATCACATCTTGCCTACATACGAGTTATATTATTGAAGAGATATTTTGTAGGAATTAAAATCAGAATTTGACCTGCTGACCTCTTATAGCAGGATCAATAAAATCTCTAATAGCTGATGCATTATAATGCGTAATAATTAATTTTTAGGTCAACTATTGGTTAACCTGGCTCCAGGAGGCGCCTTCTGAGGAGGAGGAGGACGAGGGAGACAACTAGATAAATTTGTTGGGTAAACCGCCCGAAGACAGGGGCTCACAATCCCCGACCCAAACGACAACCTATTATTTCACATAGGGTTTTAATATCCGTGCTAACGCTGATCCGTGGGTTTCAGTTTTACTTGTTTACGTTGTCTCTTTCAACAAACAACAAAAAAAAGCAAAAGGAAAAAAAACAGAAAAATCAACTGAAAAAACTTGAAAAAAAAAAATGAAAAAAATCAGAGTGAACATCTTGTGAGAGACCAGGAGGGAAGAAGGGGTCGTGCACGCTCGTTGAAGATGCCGAAGACGAGGAGTTGATGCATCCATAATTCGACAAATGATACTTTAGTGGGAAGGGGGAATGGGGAACAGGAGAAACGTGAAATTATTGATCAACTGAGAAACAAAATGGCTAGAACAGTATGCAACGACTCATGAATGTGTGTGTGAGTGGGGAAGCGTGTCATGTGGAGACCCCGAAGGCAGAAGTTTTAAATGTTTTAGATAATTGAATACTAATATTGATTTATATCTGAAAATGGGAAATAAGAAAATGAACTTCAGGCCCCTGAACTTTTGAAATAGTAGGCCATTCAATTTGTTTTTTCTTTGATTTGTTGGTAATGATCATTGGTACATGGGGGAGGGGGGTCAATTAACAGAGCTATTGATTACGTGAAAAACGACTAAATACGAAAACTATTA